>NC_080174.1:65139359-65485305 GCF_950295315.1 Erinaceus europaeus | reverse complement strand
CATCAACCAGGCTCTGCTTTGCAATGGCAGGTGGGGGGGTTGACAACTGTGGCTCAGGGGAGGGTTCTTTCTTTCCAGCTCCCAAGAGAGGACCTGACCAAGGTCTGACTCTGCCCCTAACTCACTGTGCTTCCCTGAGCAAGCCTTTTCTCCACACCCTGATTTCCATTAGCTGCATAGGAGAGGCAGCCAGGCTTTCTTTCAGCCAGTGGTGGGGACACTACAAGCAGAATCCTGTAGGGACCAGAAAGATGCTGGGTCAGTGGGCTCCACAGAGTGGGTGGGCTCTGTAAGGGGCCCAGAGCAGCCATGCCATTCAGCCCTGGGTGAAGCCAGTGCTCTTGTCCTCACTTGCCCCCAGCCAGCCGGACAGCTGGCTCTGAGCACTGGGGAAGCAGGCTCTAGCTGTCTGGGGCACTACTGCTCAGCAGGGCAATGTGGAGGTGGCAGTGGCCACAGAGGCAGGGACTATTCTGAGAGTGGGGAGGAGGCAGAGAGTTGGGACTGGAAGAGAGGAAGCTGCAGGGTCAGGGGGAGGAGGAGCCAAGTCCTGGAAGGAGGGTGAAACTGTGTCATTGTGAGGGGATGGTGTCTGCCTAGGGCAGTGTGCTGTGTGCTCCTTGTTGGGAGGGGAATTAACCAACCGAAGTGCAGAGACAAGGATGGAGATTATTAGAGGGTGTGCATACAAGTTTTGTGATCCAAGTACAAACTGAGTGGGTAACGGCCTGCACTGGGACCTGAGTGTGTTTAAGTGCACAGCAACTGTGCTAGCATGTGAGAGGGGAAGGAATGCAAGGGTAAGCAAGTGGGGGCTTGTTTGTGAGAAAGAATGAATGTGGGAGTGGTAGGGAAGGTAAACAGGAGTAGAGCACAAGTGTGGGGGAGGGGTGAGGAGAGGAGACACCAGAGCCAGGATGGGTGGCAGTGTGAGGGTCTGAGTAATTGGGTTGCAAGTGCAAGAGATGTTTGCCTGTGCACATGGGTGTGCATGAGTTTGTGTGAGTTCAGGGTGAGAGCAGATGGCGGCATGTGAGCTGGACAAATCTGAAGGGAAGATATGAAGTTGATATCCCAACAGTAATAAAACAGCAAACATTCTTTTATACTTTTTAAAGCACTTACTCTAAGGCTGATGCTGACATTCATAATCATATGTAATTCTTCAAATATACTATGAAGTTAGTGCTGTGATGATGCCCATTTATTGATTAGGAAATAGTGGATCTAAGCAGTTAAGTAACTTGTCCGTACCCTTAATCGCTATGCTATACTGTTTCACAATGACTGCATGCACAGGGGCCAAGTTGGGAATAAAGGAAATATGAGTGTCTGGAGGTGAGTGTAATACTTGTATGTGTGGGAGGGTTAGGAGAGTCCCTCAGAGTATCAGACATGGGTCCCAGAGGTGGGTTCAGGCAGCAGCTGTGGACACTGGGTGGGGCAGGGGCCTGAGCAGAGCCTGAGTCAGTCTCTCGGGCATCTCTGCCAACCTGGCTTTCCAGCCTTGCAGTGGCAGCCTCTGCCAGGTCCCCCAGCTAGGGATCCACCCAACTCTGGAATGGCCCCCAGCAGGCCCCTGTTTCCCAGAGCTGCTGGGTCAGGGCTGAGGATTGGCAGTGTGGGCTTACCAGGCAGGCAGGGCATGTGAGGGCAGTGCCAGGGGGGTCCAGCAGTGATTTAGGGCCCTGAGTGACTCTAAGCAAAACCACCTGGAGGGTGTGGGCATGTGGGGCACCAACAGTTCCCATGCGCACCCTAGCCTTTGGGATGTGACACAGGCAGATGTCATGCCAAGCATTTGCATGCTGGGCCAGCCCCCACCCTGCATCCTGGGTGGGTGGCTGGGGGCAGAAAGGGGCCTTGCAGCCTCACCCACACCCTTACTTTTGGTTTACTCCTTGGGATCAACACTAGAAGGAGGAATTTTTTGAGAGTAGAAAGCTGTCTGTCTGTCTCCCCTGGCCTAGGCTTAGACCTCCCACTGCCCAGAGAAGTGTGCACATCACTGTTTCCAACTTCTTCAGAGTGAGACACTGACGGGTGCTTGGGGGTTCTTGTCCTGGCCATGCCATCTGGGAAAATCACCTCTCCTCTCTGTGCTTTAGTTTTCTTTTTAATTTTTTTTATTGATTTTATTTTTAAGAGAGATGCAGAGAGAGAGACACACACATAGAAACACCAGAGCACTGCTCAGCTCTGGTGTATGGTGGTGCCGGGGGATTGAACCTGGGACTTAGGAGCCTCAGGCATGAGAGTCTGTTTGCATAACCATTATGCTCTCATCCCTGCCCTGTGCTTTAGTTTTCTAATTGGCAAAAGAGACATCTCCTACTAAAGGGACATAAGGTATTGCTGGCAGAGCAGCAAGTGGTGTGAACAAGCAAAGGACAGGGATGGTGTTGGGAGCCTGGGTTAGAGATGGTGTCAGGGATGAGTTGACATGTGAGTTGAGTGTTAAGAATGGAAGGCTCCAGTGTGGGCTTTCAGGAGGGAAAGGGGTATTTTTGACAGAACAACTAAGCAGAAACTGGCAGGTGGAGGGGTGGCTGGAAATCTAACCTAGGACCTTGTGGCATGAACTCCTGGGCAGTGCATCTCTCAGCCAGTCTCTCTCTTTCTGAAGCCAGATAATGATCTGACTTCTCCAGCCTATGTCGAGGAGACTTCATCTCTATCCCTGTTTTTTGCCCTAGTGGCCCTAACAGTGTTTGGTACATCAAAAGTGCTCAGTATATATCTGTTAAATTATTGACACACTTCTTCCCAAACACGATGAACTTCAGGGTAAGTACTTGATTCAACAGCTTCTTCAAGAAACCCCCACAGAATCTAAAGCAGGGGTTACACTTGTTATAAATGCAAACCTTGAGCCCCAACCCAAATTTCTCCAGGGGGTGGGGGTCTGACATACATTTTATTTAAGACATCCTCCAGGTTGATTCTGCTACACGTTTAACTTTGAGAAGTGAGGCTTTAAATCTGTTGTCCCAGGCATTGAAAGAGCCCATGGGGACGTCTGCAAATGGAGAAGCTAGAAATGCAACACAGTCTAATCTAGACCCTTTCCCTTTCCACGACCCAGGCCAGGGCACAGAGAAGAAGACTCCATCATATTCCCCAACCGATTTTTGGAAACATGTGGAAATGCCAAGGGTCTAGAAACAGGGGGCGGGGCATTCCTCCGGGGAATCGAAGGCGGGGCCCAGTGAGCTGAGCCCCGCCCCACCCCCGTTGCCCCGGGAAACCCCGGGTTGTAACAATAACCTGCTGACGCGCTTCTGGGAGGGATCCTGCCGAGCCTGTGGGCCGGACAGCCCTGCTGCGGACCAATGAGAATGCCGGGGCCCCACCTCCGCGCCCCCTCCCCCCGAGTGGAGCAGGGGGCGGGGTCGCTCCCGCAGCTCCTCCCCTGCTCCGTAGGCGGCGCTGTTGCGTGCAGGGGCTGTGGCGGGGTGGCCCCATTCGGGAGCTCCGCGCCCCCACCCCCAGCCGCGGGCGGGGCACCCAGGCTGCCGAGGATTCCGCGGCCCGTGCGGACACGCCCCGCCCTCTCCCGCGCCGGGCCCGCCCCTTGCTCGCCCCCCGCCCTCCCGAGGTGCAGCCGGCGCTGAGCGCGGCAGGCGCGGGAGCTGGCGCTGGAGCCGGAGCGGCGGCGGCGGCGGCGGCGGCATTCACGGGGCGGCGGCGGCGCGGGCTCCCGCACGAGCTCGGGCTCCGGCATGGTGCAACCCGGCCTTGTACCAGGAGAGAGGGGCCCGCGCACGGGGCTGGCGCCGGGGGAGCGGCGGCAGCGACGGTGGCGGTGGTGGCTCCAGGCGCAGGCAGACGGCAGGTGCTAGGAGCGGGGCTGGGCGAGGTGTGTGCCCGCTGGGCTCCGGGGCCGCCGCCCCCTCACTGCCCCGACCTCTCTCTCCCTCCGGGTTTCCCAGCTCGCGCAGCCCCCTGTCTCGGCGCCCCAGCCCATGGCGCCCCGCGGCTGAGCCGGCGCCGCCTGGGACCCCTCCCGCGGGCCTCCCCGGGGCGCGCAGATCCCGGAGCCGCCCGCCCACCCTCCGCGGAGCCTCCCTCCCCTCCGCGCCCGAGCCGGGCGGGACCATGGCTGCGAAGCTGCGAGCGCATCAGGTGGACGTGGACCCGGACTTCGCGCCGCAGAGCCGGCCGCGCTCGTGTACCTGGCCCCTGCCGCAGCCCGACTTGGCCGGCGACGAGGACGGAGTACTGGGCTCCGGAGTGGCCGAGGGCGCTGAGGACTGCGGGCCGGAGCGCCGGACGACCGCCCCGGCCATGGCCCCTGCGCCGCCGCTGGGCGCAGAGGTCGGACCGCTGCGGAAAGCCAAGAGCTCCCGGCGGAACGCGTGGGGGAACCTGTCCTACGCCGACCTCATCACCAAAGCCATCGAGAGCGCCCCGGACAAGCGGCTCACGCTCTCTCAGATCTACGACTGGATGGTCCGTTACGTGCCCTACTTCAAGGATAAAGGCGACAGCAACAGCTCGGCCGGCTGGAAGGTGGGGGCGTCCTGCAGGGAACCAAGGCTGGAATCGCCTTTGGGGCTTCCATGGGGTTGCTGGGGTAGAGGGGTGGGCACCTGGAGGGCCGTCTGGAGGGAGGCCTCCAGGGCACCCCCTGGGCTCTCGTAGTGTGTGCTCTGGGGCGTGGGACAGACAGGCGTGCGGGGGGGGGGGGTGTCGTGGAAGGCGTGCTGGGATCAGACGCGTGCATGCTCTGGGTGCTGGCTGGGAGGTCTGGTGGGGTGACAAGTGACTACCACTTTGGGGCACACACGAAGGATCCCCCCACTCCGTCCTTAGGGCCACAGCAGATGAACCTGCTCCCAGGTGGTGGACATGGGGAGTCCCCGTTGCCCCATGACTTTGCTTTGTGATTCTTGCGGTTGGCTTTCTCCTCCAGGACATCTTCTTTAAAGAGCTGGAAAGACTTGGGGGCCAGTTACAGATCCCCACTCCCCCTTCTGTCTGTCTCCTGCCATTCCAGGAGCTGACCTCAGGGTGGAGAGTGCAACCCTGGACCCACAGTTTTTCTGATGTTGCCAGGAGTTGCCTTAGGGCGCCAGGAGTTGCCTTAGGGCGCCAGCCTGCCTGGAGTGGCAACTGGTCAGGTGATTTGGGACCCAGGTTCTCCAGGGGGGGCAACTGCTGCCCCCATGCTGGGATTGGTTTGCTGGGCTGGTGATAACCCTAGCTGCAGGAGGGCAGAGGGCTGAGGGCTGGGGATCTGCAAGTCTTCCTTTTCCCCAGCTTTCTGAGGCCAATGCATTTGGTCTTGGGGGAGGGGCAGGGGCACCCCTGGGAAGCCTCAGTGCCAGCTAGTGGGAAGGGGGGAGCCATCTTGGGAGAGGACAGGGTTGACTTGATTGTGGCCTTCAGACTCTCCTTTGGCCACCTTGCTGGAGAATAGTGAGAGTCAGTCCCTTTGGGGAAGAAGAGACTAGGGGTAGGCTGTGCCTAGTGAGGGAGCTGTCAGCCTCCCTGTGGGAGAGAGGGCTCTGTGAGGGTGGCTTGCCTGTACGGAGGGAGGGGGCTGTGCCTGGTGGTAGCTGCAGGCTGGATTAGATAGAGCAGCTGTGCCAGTGGAGGAGGGAAGGCTTGTGGGCATGGACAGTGAGAGATGCCCAGTGGCTGCTTGTAGGGTTCATGGTGCCCTGACCTGGGAGTTTATGGCTCTGGGCCTCATGGTAGCAATTTCTGTCTCTGGTCATATGGGGTGGGGGTACAAGCTGGAGCAGCAGACACAAGTCACCTTTCCCATTTTCTTTTTCACTTCTTCAGGCTCGCCCCCAACCCCTAAACATGGATTGCTCCCAAGTAGGTCCTGCCGTTGGGCTTTGCTCCCACCTCCTGCTCCCCATGTACTGCTCCACTTTCACTTCTCCCTGTAGATGTAATCCCTGTCCTCAAGGGCACAGGGTTCAGACACCACTTCCAGGAAGCCTTCCCTAATCTCTTGTAGCTAGCTCAGGGCTCTTTCTTCTCTGGTCCTTTTCTCTGCGTGTCATAAGTCTTAGTCTATTGTGTTCTGTCTCATTTTCCTTACCCACCCTGCCTCTGGGAGATGGTGGCAGTGTTGGAGCCATCCCTGTGCCCATTATACCCAGTATTGAGCCTGGCATCAGGGTGCTACTAGTGTATTTCTGCTGGCAGAGTGGATAAATGGGTGGGTGGTATAAATAATTCTGAGGTTGTGGAGTATACTGAGGGCCAGAGTAATGAAACCAGGAGGGCTTCCTGTAGGAAGTGGAAATTCAACTAGACTTGATGGTGGGAGCTAGGAGAGAACTGTAGTTCATTGAGCATGTCAAGGCCATATTCTGGGCCAGGCACCTTCAGACATCTATGCCAGGCATCTCATTTAATGCCCTCAGCAGCCTGAAGTTGGTTTTACTGTCTCCATTTGCAAAGATGGGCACCAAGGCACAGAGTGGAGGTATGAACCACCCAAGGTTACACCATTAGTAGCTGGGAGACCTGGACCTTCAGACCCCAGAGAGTCTTGAAAGTAGTGTCCTGCCAGCACTAGTTCTGGGAGAGGGACGCTGCCTGTTGTGGAGGAGAGGCGGGTCTCTAGGCCCTAGCATATGACTGGGAATGTGCACTCAGGCAAATTAGTCCCAGGGGCTCACTTCTCTGACAGCGAGACTGAGGTCCCACAAGGGGAAGGGACTTCTCAGGCCACCGGTGGTGGTGAGTAACAAGCACTAGAGGATGCCCAACAGCTGTAGTTTCTACCACACCTTGCTACTGGTGCACCTCACCCTGGTTCTCTATGCACCTGGGCTCAAGAAGGAGGGAACCCTCCCTGGAAGACTCATCTTGGGCTGGGACATTAGGAGGGAGCTTCAGGCCCAGGCTTATGACTGAGGCACTGACAGGCCACGTAACTGTGTGAGGAAGGCTATTCAGAAGGCCCTCTGGTCTACCCCATCTCATCTGCTCAGAGATTTTCCTCTTCCTCCACCTGCCCCCAGTCCAGCTGTCCAGGCTGCCTCAGGTCCCTGCTCACCTCACTGTCCCACCCTGGCAGCCCCTCCTCAGGTCTGGTGGCACCCTCAGTTCCCAGCACACCTCTGGTTGGAAGGGGTGATGGGAGGTTCAGAGGGCCAGGCCCATTGTCTCCTCCTCCTTCAAGCAAGTGTGGCATTTGAATCCCTGGACTGTAGCCAACCCTGTATTAGATAAGATAGAGGGGCCAAAGGAGAATGCATTACACCTGCCTTCAGAGTGCAGGAGTACACAGCCAGTGTTACCCCCAGACCACTCTTTTCACAAGCAGGAAGAGGGTGGGAGGGAGCAAGGATCCCAGAAGGCAGATCAGGGCCTCTAGGGAGCTGGGTGAGCCCTCACAAGAAAAGGCAGTGCTTGATCTTGGGCTGCCTTCATGGAGAGGGAGGGGTAGAATTTGGGAGCAAGTCTGAGAGTGGGCGTCGACTCCACCCATAAAGGCAAGGAGGTGGAATCATGCATTGGATTGGGGAGATGGTTGAGTGTGCCAGGCTGGAAGCCTTGGGCTCATGAGGATGGCAGGGAGGTGGTACAGGACAGGGATGATGTGCTTGCCCTTCTGTCTCCACTTGTGATGTGTGTGTTGGGGTGAGGGGGGGGGCAGGGAGTCTATTGGTGCTGCTGAGAGGAACTGGAAGACACAAGCTCAGCAGCAGGTGCAGGACACCCACTAGGCTGCAGCCTGAAAGGAAGCCAGGCCAGTCAGTGTCGGGAACCCCACCAAAGATTCCAGCTGCTAGTCTGTTCTCCTTAGGGCAGAGGGTCTCTGGGCCTGGGAGGGGACTGGCACAGGAGACAACTCTCCCTCTTCAGTGCTTCAGAGGTGTGACTCTTGGATAGTTAGGTAGAGCCTCCCATTTCCTCTCAGATGTTCCAGCCCCACCTTCCCTAACTATGGACTCCACTGGGAAGCCTCCTAGGTTTCCTTGGGTTGGGGCACTCCTTCCACTTAGCACCCCTGGAGTTGTTCTGCCTGCTTTTGTGTTTCCTGGCTCCTGGCTCCCCCAGGAACTCCCAGCCCAGGCCTGGGCGCCTCCCATTCCTATCCCTAAGCCTGGTGGGGGAGGAGCACAGTGGATGGGGACTTCCCTTCTCCCTGGAGGCCTGGAGCAGCCTGGATGTTGAGGGATGGGGAGGGGCTGATGCTCCCCTCCTCCCTGCCAGGCTGGCCAGTTGGTCCTATGTGGAGTGGGGACTGAGATGGTGGAGGCCAGGAAGAGGGTTTCCCTACAGTTAGGCTGAGCAGTGGCTGTGAGTGTAAGGGGCTCCCCCTTCCTCCCTCCCTCTAGCCTGCTCCAGAGAGCTCCCTCCTCCTTTGTCCTCCGGGGATCCCCAGCCCCTAGGGCTGGTGGGGGTTGCGGGAGGAGGCAGTGTGAGCCCCGGTTGGGGGTGTCCTCACCCCCAACTGCACGAGTGGGGGGCTGGCAGCTGCCCGCCTCCTGGGCACGAGCCCGTGCCAGCCGCTCCTGGCACAGTTGCTGGCACGCCCGGCAGACTCCCACGGCCACCTGCTCACACCCACCCACGAGTGCTGGCGCTCTGCAGGCCCTTCCGGCTTTTCGGGCCTCCAGGCTCCCCTCCCCCACTGTGCTCTGGCTCCCCCACCCCAGTCTTTTGCTCCTTGAGAACCCCTCGCTTGCATTGCTCTGAGCCCCCCCCCCCAACTTGGAGAGTTGGGGAGGCAAGACCTTGGGAGGCCCCAGGGTGACTGAACCTTGGTGGGGGAGGGGGAGGGGGCACCAGAGTGAGGCAGACAGACCGACAGACAAGGTGAGGGCCCCTGCCTACCACCTGGCGCTGCTCCAGCGGGACGATGGCGGGCAGCGCTGTGCCAGGCGGTAATTGCAGACAGACTAATTTAAAGAGATGAGACGGTTATTTTTAACTTGTGTTAAGGTAATGAATGGCGCGGGGGGGGGGGGGGGGTTGTGGGTTCGAAAGTTCAGCGCCCCCCTAACCCCCACTTTCTGTGGGTTGGGGCCCTCCTTTCTGTGCACCATGAAGACTTAAGCTTTGGGACTGGCTGGAAGTGGGGGGTAGGGGGGAGTGCCAGGCATGGGGATAGGCTAGGCACATAGCAAACCCTAGCCTACCTTCCAGGTGGGTGTTAGCACCCTGGTTTCTTTTCAGGTGGAGTGACTTGCGTGGGGGTTGGGGATGACACATACATAGAAAATGACAAGCCTGGGAATCGAACCACTGTTTTCCCTATACTGTTGGTGCTGGAGAGCAGGGCTTGTATTGAGAGGCATGGGCTTGTTGCTCACAGTTCTTTGACTGGCAGCTGGTGATGGTCAGCTCCTGTAGGCTGTGTAAGGAACCGCCTCCCTTTTCTGAGATTTGTATGGGGTGAGGTGTTGGTGGTGGGCTGGTCTGTGTGTACAGCCTCTGGGCTGGGGTGCAGCAGCTACAGCAGTGGTGACACCTAAGTCACCTCAATGCCTCCTTTACCCATCGCTGTCTCCACTCTCCCCTCCCTATTCACAGCCTGGGAGTCTTCTCAAAACTTGGTGGGCACCTGGGAAACAGGTGCACATGGGTGCCCATTTCAGCTCTCTCTGTGTCAGACTTTGGGGAGAAAGGGAGTCCTGGAGCCCTGCCAGCACACTGTCTATGACTAAGGAGGAGCGCCACCTCTGGGGCAGCCCCTTCTATTGCAGGACAGGTCTTCAATGTGGGGACCCACCGGCTTCTCTTCAGCAGCAGTGCATCTACCTGGAGCATCACTCAGGCTGTCTTCAGCCCTTTGGGGTCCAGTGAAGCTTGGGAGTTGGGGGGTTGGGTGGGCAGAGCACCTTTAGGAGAACTGATGTGTACGAGCTCTCTCCCATTCTGCTCCTCTGTCCAGAGGGTCTTAGCACTGTCTGATCCTTTTGGGACTATGACTGGAGCTGCTCTGGTTCTCAGAGCCAGGAGGGTTAGGTGGGGTGAAGGGACATAGGAGTTCTCATGGGTGTGTGTGGGGGGGCTACGTTGAACCGATGTGTGGCTGGATTTGCACTTGGGACTATTGTTTGGAGATGCCTTCCCAGCCCCTGGCAGTACCCAGGTGGCAAACATACTGTGAACACAATGAAGGGAGTGCTCTTGGCAGTCCCAGCTGGCCCCAGAGCTAGCAGATGGGGGTACAGGGTGCTGGGTGGGCATTAACTGAGTCTCTTGGGCCCTGGTTAGGGCGCTCAGGGGGACAGCTGGATCTGGAGCACCCCCCCCCTTCCTCCTGGCACCCTGGTTACCATGGAAACCAACTCCTGTTTGGGAGGGTTTGGCTGTTTGTAGTCTCTCCCCACCCCCCAACCCATATGTGGAGGTGGGAGGGGGGCCAGGTGGTGAGTGGGGGAGGGGCCTCCCACAGCCTCCCCCCAGGGCCTCCCTCTTTGCTGAGAAACCTCTCTGATCTCCATGGGGTGTTGGTGAGGTGGGGAGAAGGATGCTTTGGTAGGCAAGGGAAGAAGAATGAAGAGACTTAGTGTCCTGGTACTAGGCAGTCAGTTAGATACGTGACATAAATTTTCTGATTTCATCTTCACTGAGTCCTTCCAGCTACTTTTTAAAAAATATTTTATTTTATTTTATTGTATATAGAAAGAGAGAGAAAGACCAGAATACTGCTCATCTCTGGCTTGTGCTGGTGCTGGGTATTGAACCTAAGACCTTGGAGCCTCAGGCTCATTGAAAGTCTTTTGCATAACCACTATGGTATCTCTACAGCCCCAGACATATGCTAATAGCTCCCTTTTGCCTTAGAGGAAATGGAGGTCCAGAAAGATGGAGTCTCTTGACAAGGTAGCATAGCTAGAACTTGGTTGAGCCTGAATCGAGACATAGACCAGCCTATTTCTACCATGTTTCACCGTTTCCTAATCCCAGTGCAGTTTCAGCCCCCACACATCAGTCAGCCCTCCTGCCCCAGGGCCTACTCCAGAACCCTCTAGAGCTCCTCAGTTTCTTTTGAGAGCCAGCCAGTCAAGCCCAGGCCACTCTGCTTGGAGCCCTGATCCCTGCTGGCTTTGCCCAGGCCCTGCCCTTCCTCTCCCCCATTCGCCTGCTTCCACTGAACTCACATGTGTGCCGCCCTCACATTGCCACCTTTCCACCTGACACTGACGTTCTCAACCCACACCCACTGCCATTGTCACATGTTCAGCCAGGCAGCGGTTGACTTTCATTGACTGATCCCTTGGGACATCCCTCAGAGACTGGGTGGGGTGCTTGGGTGGTTTGAACAAAGACCCACCTCCCAGCTGATCCTGGAACTCAGTTCATCTCTCTGAATTCCTGCTTTTTAAACTCTATTGGCCAAGCTGATGAATGGTCAGGGTCCCCTAGATGCTGCAAGATAGTCCAGGTTTCTAGTCCTCCCATCACACCCTCTGAACGAGACTCCCAGCAGGCAGCTTTGTAGTCTGCGTTTTGGTAGGACTGTCTGGAGATAATGTGTGAGGTTTTGAACCGGTGCCTTGGACAGTCGCATCCTGACCTCCTGATTGCTCTTCCCTTCTGTTCCCAGGATGGATGAGCTTCTTCCAGCAGGCCGCCCAAACTGAGCCCTCATTCATTTGGGGTACTCCAGAGAGTTGAGCTTCCCCACCCCCATAGTCAGCTGCTCTAAGGGACTGACTCCTCCTCCCTAACACATTGCCTACTCCCCCATCTTAGAATACAGGGTAGAGGGAGTGGAACTGGTAGTGGGGCAGATTCTACAGAGAGGGAAAATGGAGACCTTTGGCAAGCCGCACCGAAGCTGGAAGGGGCAACCTGTTCTCTGATAGCTCCCCATTTGGTGAGGGTCCAGGTGACTATGCACAATCCAGTGCTGTTGTTATAGGATCAAGGCTCAGGCTTTAGCAGAACACTCAGAGCCTCAGCCACGTGGCTGCCCTCACCCGCTCCAGCCAGCCTACTTAGCACCGCCGCCTTCTGCTCCAGGCTTTAGTCACACCGAGCTAGATTTCAGCTCAGGGTTGAGCCTTCATGGGCCATTACACACGTGCTTTCATTTCATCCTCACAGTGGCCCTAGTATGAGTATCTCCATTTACTATCTCCATTTTGCAGATAAGGAGACTAAGGCTGAAAGAAAGTCACGTCAAATTACCCCACTGTAGTGACAGAAACCAAACTCTCTGGGGTTGATTCCTCCCTAGTCTAGTGCTCTGGCTGGGCCATTCCAAGCTGATTGCCACAGCCCTTTCTCTGTCCTTTCCTCCCTCCCCCTCATTGCCTCTCTGCAATGCCTCTCTATCCCTTGGAGCTTGTTAGAGTCACTTGGTTCAAAGGCTCCCAGCCTGGGACATCATTTTGGAGTCTCTAGCTCTCTTTCTCAGATAGAGATCTCCCTGAGGGCATCACTAGGGGGTCTTGTCCACTGGACTTATGGCAGCTCCATTCACTTCAGGCTGACAGCTACTGGGTACCCACCATGCAATGCTGCTCAGAGTGGGAGTTACACTGTCTTCCTGACCTTGAAGTGCCACAGGTCAAGCTAGGGGAAATAAAGACTTGATTCTGACTTGGGATAAAAACCATACAAGGTCATAATGGAAGACTATTTGATAAACTGCCTGGGAGAGTCATGTAGTGACTAGAGCTTTGGACTTAAAAGCATGAGGTGTGCTGAGTTCCATCTTCAGCATCACATATACCAGAGTGAAGTCTGACTCGCCCTTTCTCTCCCCCCATGTTAAGAAGTTATTCTTTAAAAACTGCTAACTGGTGGTTAGGAGGTGGAGGAGGTTAAGCAGACAGACAAGGCTCTTTAGGAGTCCCACCAGGTTTAGCTGTTGTAGCTGGAAGCCCAGTAGGACCTAGGTTGGAGAACCCAGAAGGGCCTGACAGAGAGTGACCTTGAATGCTAAGCAAAGGAACTGGCATCCTCAATTGTGGAGACAGTGGGGTGTGTGTGACAGGGGAAGAAAGGGTACTACAGGGTGGTATGGAGTGTGGGCAGGGAAAACTGGCTCTGTGTACCCTGTGTGGGCCTGATACTGGGTGTAGCGGAGCAGATGAACCCCAGGGAGTCCCAGAGGCTGGGGCCAAGTTGCCACACATTGAGCAGCCTTTGGTGCTTTGGAGGTGAGATGAATGGGTGTGGTCAGGTGTTTTGGAGGCCAAAGGGAAGTAGATCTCAGCATTGCTGCTCACCTTCAGTGTGGCCTGGGACAGCTGAGTCTCAGTTTCCTCCTCTGTAACGTAGGCTAAACTTTACATCAGGCTCAACCTGACACTGTTGACTGGCTACGGAAGAAGGGCAAACGCTAGAAGAAGAAGGGGTTGGGTGATAGCTCTCTTGATAGTCTGCCCACTTTTTCATGAGTAAATTTGCACCCCTGATGCCACATGGGAGACCATGCATGGCACCAGGAGAAGCTACATGAATGGTGGAGTGATGCTGTGGTGACTCTGCTTCTCTCTTCCTCTACATCTCTATCTAAATTTAAAAGGAAAAGAAAAAGGAGCACTAGGAGCATGCATGAGACCCAGAGAAAGAAAGAAAGAGAGGAAGAAAGAGAAAATGGGGGTGATACTAGAACTTCTACCCAAATTTTGCTGTGAGAATTGCAGAAACAGTTTTTCCCAAGAAGTCTTAGCAAATGTGGTTGTTATTTATTGCTCTAGGAAAGGAATGGAACCACCTCTTTGTGCCCTTTGTAGGGCAGGGGTCCCCTAGGCTGGGGGCAGGGTGTGTGTGTGTGATGGAGATGGTGTGTGTGTGTGTGTGTGTGTGTGTGTGTTCCTGTCCCTAGGTTGACCCACTGCTTTCTAGCCTTCAGAGCCTTTGCACAGCCTTGAGCAGCAATCAGACAGGTTCTAGGCTCTGTAGTTATACAGATGCAGCGGATGATTTGCTCAAGGTCAACCTTGAACCCAGGGCTGTCTGGCCTGGACACTGGCTGCTTTTTGCCCAGTGGCAGGCTGTGTGACCTTGGGCACAGCCCTGCCTGCTCTGGCTCTGAGTCCCTTCAGGAGACCTACTTTCCCCTCCTCCAACATGCTGGGAAGCCCTGGTGCCTCCTCCACCCCTCCTCTCCGTTCCCCTGTCCTCAGCTGGCCTCGCCTCCCCTTGTAACCTGAGCTGGGCTTGTGGGGGGAAGGGGCTTGCCCTGGGCTAGAGGCACCTGCCAGCTGAGCAGATGTGAAGAGATGGAGGCCCCAGAGGGGATCTCTGGCTCTAGCCCAGCCGGGGCTGGGGCTGGGGCTGGGGCTGGGGCTGGGGCTGGGGCTGGGGCTGGGGCTGGGGCTGGGGCTGGGGCTGGGGCTGGGGCTGGGGCTGGGGCCATGCTCTGCACACCCAGCACTAGTCTCTGTGCACCCAGCACTAGCCTCTGTACCTGCCTTGGTCTCTGACCCCAGAGACCAAGGCGTTTACCCAGAACATTTGTTCACCTACCAGTTCATGGCACTCTCACATGCCCTGCAAGGACCTCTGTGTTTCCAGGAGAGGACAGATGCTGCCTGTTACCCCAGTCCGGGTGGGCTACCCTGAGCCTTGGAACCATTTGGCATGGGGACATAGGGCCAAGGGCTGCCCTGGGGGTGAGGCCAGTGTCTGTGCGGGTGGCCATGCCCCTGGGAGAGCAGATGGTTCTCTTGGCACTATGCCTGCTCTTCCTCTCCCCACCCCCCACCCCCCCAGGAGCCAGCCTGCAGAGCTGGGGCACAGCTGCTGGGCCTCCCCAGAGCCAGGCCCAGGGCAGGGCTGGGTGAGGTCACTGCAGCTGCTCTCAGGGTCTGGGGCAGGAGTGTGGGGAAGTGCCACAGAGGGCAGAAGGGGGCTCATACCAAGGAGATACAGTGACAAGTCCAATAGGCTTTGCATACAGGGGTGCCATTGAATTCTGGATGAGGATAGAAAACATTTGCTGAGCCCATGTGGACAACCTTGCCCCCCCTCTTCAGCTCCCTCCTGAACTCCTCCCTAGAGTCATCTCAGGGGAGGAGACATCCTTGGGTGTGGATACCTGTACTACCACTTATAGCATGTGTCCTTGGCCATGTCCGTTTGCCTCGTGGAGCCTCAGTTTTTCGTCTATGAAATGGGAATGCAAAATCGCCTTAGAGGGTGTTACAGAGACTCAGATTTAGTTGTTGAGTGCTGGCTGGCTCTATGCTCGGCACATGGTAAATGTCTAGCAGATGGTAGTTCCTCCTCACTTTGCCAGGAAGAGCTGAGGAGAAATAGGGAGGTGGCAGTGGCAGAGGAGCTGGAGGGAAAACTCAAGGAGGAGCCCTGATCATAGCTGCTGAGAGCACCATCCTGTGTCAGCTTCCTGTGAGCCAGGGGATTGCCCTGCAGGGTTCAGGCAGGGAAGTGGACTCACACAGCTACTCAGACTTGCAGTGAGATTTCGGTGATAGCACGGGGTGGGAGCAGTTATCCTTGGGAGTTGTTGAGGAGCATTGGAAGTGCTACAGAACTGGCCTGGGTGGCACATCAGGACCTACTCTGGAAAGAGGGGGAGTGGTGGGTGCTGCGAGGTGGAAGGGGAGACAGAGGCACACAAGGGGAACAGAGAATGCAAAATCATGAAGGCATGAAACACTCAGGTGAATGGAGCCCTAGCTGGGTTAAAGGGACTGTGGGATCCACACCACAGAGCACATCGGAGAGTGCTTGACTATCAGTCTAGAGTTCATCCTTGGCAGGGCACCACAGGATTTTGAGTAGGGGTGAGCTTGACTTCTGCAGCTAGGATGCCACCAGGGTCAGAGTACCAGGACCTGTCACTCTGCCTCATGCCTTGCTTTGGACATTTGGTTCCTCCTAGCCTCTGGCAGTCATTTCTGTTCAGCTGGCCCCAAGCCCATGACCTGTCAACACTGGGGCCCTGATGTCCCCACTCTCCTTTCTACAGACTGTAGTACCAAGGCTTTGCATATGTCCTCAGCCCCTCAAAGGCTCAAAGGCTCAGTTCACCACTTCTGCCAGTGATCCTGCCCAGCCTGAGCACCACTGTTTTATCCCCAGGGAATCTGTGGTTCTTGCACAAAGCCTGGGTTCTCAGAGTGGAGTGGGGGTGATGGGAGGGGACTGGAGCTGCTGCGGGCACTCTGAGGCAGGGAGGGCACAAGATGCTTGGCCCATGGGATCTCAGCTAGGCTCACTCTCTCATCCATGAGTGTTGGCATCATTTTCCTCTTTGACAGGGAGTGCCTTAGGTTACATGGATGAAAATGGCATTCCAACCTCTGCCCTTGACCCTTCTTCATGGTAGAGGGAGGGGAGGAAGAAAAGAGACTGAAAATAGGAGCACTGGAGGAGATCACAGCACTCACTCATTTCCATAGGCAGTTTCTTCCTTGAGCAGGAACTAAAGGGAATGCTGGACCCTCATCACATTGGGTCTGCAGGGGGCCAGCTCCATAAGAGAGAGCTGGGTTCATCTTAGACAGTGATGTAGAGGCATCCAGACCTGACCTTGGGCTTTGGTACACAGGCCGAAGATCTAGGACTGAACTGGGAGGGTCCTGGGATACTGCAGGTATCAGGGGGTCCAGATACAAGAGGTCCATGGGCTTTGTGGTTGGCGGGGGTCTAAGGTAGAGTATTCTGTCACCGATCAGAGCTAGGAAGCTTGGGCTTGACCAACAAGCCTGGGATGGCCACTGAGGAAGGCAGCAGGACAGTGGTCCCTGCTCCTTTGTGGATACAAGAGTTTTGGTTTTGAAACCAGCAGCCCTGAGACCCAAACCTGGCCTGATTGTTTTCAGACTTCCTGGTATCTGGAGAATTTTAGCCCACCTGAATCTCAGTCTCTTCTCATTAGTCAAATGGGAGTACTTACAGTTTCAGAGAAGAAATGTGTTTAAAGTCAGTCTGGTCTAGTGTGTAGCAGACAGTGCACTTCTCCTGCTCTGGCATCTGGAACACGTGCCAGAGTTGGATCAGCACCAGCCAAATGTGCATAGTTCATGGCATTCTCTTGTGCGATTCTTCCCAGCTCTTCATTCAGTGGCATTGTCCTGGCAGCTTAAATTTGGCTACAATGGGGGCCAGAAAAATAGTTCACTTGGTAGGGCACTTGCCTTGCCATGTGTATGGCTCTGGTTCAGACTCCAGCTCCACATGGGAATACTGTGATGGTACTGGGGGATGCACCATACTGTGCTGTCTCTCTCTGTGTCTCTCTGCATGAAAAAAGTTGACCTGAGGGCTAGTCAAGTACCTCAAGTGGATAGGGTGCTGCTTTGTCATGTGTGTGACCCAGGTTTGAGCACAGCCTCCACCCCTTGGAAGGAAGCTTCAGTACTTTGGTTTCTTTCACTCTCTGTTTCTACCTTAAAAAGAAAAGAAAAGAAAAGAAAAGAAAAGAAAAGAAAAAGAAGGAAGAAAAAAAAAAAGGAAAGAAGGAGGTTAGTTGGCTTAGAGCAGTAGGGTCACACATGCTTAAGGTCCCAGTCTAGAAACATCCTCCACCTGCAAATTAAAAAAAGAAGAAGGAGGAGGAGGGGGAGGAGGAGGAGGAGGAGGAGGAAATGACTACGGTGTTAATATCCAAGCCACAGAAATTAGCAGAGGCCACAAATCAAATCAAGTGGATTTTTTTCCCTCCTGGAAAGCTATAGGGAATCTGTCTTGTGGATACTCCTTAGCTCTCGAGGGGATAAGAAGAAAGGTGGGGTCAAGTGCAACCCTGGCTATCTGGAACCTCATTTTGTCTTTGGGCCATTTTAGACTGGGAGATTGGGCATGACTACAGTGCTGGCAGCCCTCTATAGGTAGAGAACAACATACCTTTCTCTTCTCACCCCCAGCCCCTGAAATGTAGGCAGGCTCTGGCTGGAGAAGTAAGATTGGATGGGGTTGAGCTATCAGAGAATGAAGCTATGTTGGGAGGAGAAATGAGGTTGTGCTAGAAGATAAATGAGGTTGTACTGTCAGGGAATGAGGTGGTACTTGGAGGCAAGGTGAGGCTGCATTATTAGATAAATGAGGTTGTACTGTCAGGGGATGAAGTGTACTTGCAGGAGAAATGACGTCCTGTTGGATCAGCCAGGTTGCACCATCGGAGAACACAGCCACACCACAGGAGGAAGGAATGCCTCCGACCTGGAGGATAAATGAAGGTGTCCCTCTGGATAAATGGGGGGGGGGGGGGCTGTCAGGTGAATGGAGTGCTGTTAGCAAATGAGGTTGTACTTGCTGGATAAATGGGACTGGGGTGCTGGATAAATGGGGTTGTGCCGTCAGATGAATGCATTACTGCTCATGGGCAAGGGGTGTCCTGGGAATAGATGAGGGTGCCCTGCTGGTACAGATGAGCTACTCAACAAGGGGATCACATCCTGACCACAAGCGAGGCAGTGTCAGCAAGGATGGGCTTCTGTTGCCACTGGGCCTTCCAGTCTGGTGGTACAATTCTGCAAGCCCTGTGTTGCCCAAGTCTGAGGAGCCAGAGGGAGCAGGATGTGGGGGTGTGGCGGGCAGTTAAACTGTGCACCCAAGGAGGCTTCTTCCTAGATGCTTCATGGAAGTGCTTACTCCTCACCATACTCCCTTCATGGTTTGGTCTTTCCTGCCTTCCTCTGTCTTGTACTTGTCTCATTCTGCTCGACACTCCCTCTGTCAGCCCAGTCCACACTGTCCCTATCATGTGCCAGCCAGTTTGCCCAGTCTCATTCACTTCTCCTGACACACTATACTGACCCCTCTAGTCTCTTGCATTCATTCAACAAATATGTATTATTCCTGTTGAATGGTTTTATTTTCACATATGAGAGGCTAGAGCTCTGTTCAGCTCTGGCATATGGTAGTGCCAGAGGCTGCACCTGGCACCTCTGGGCTCTCAGGCATGAAAGTATGGTGTGCTCCCATTGTACTAGTTCCCTGGTCCAACAGTTACTCAATGTATGCAACATAGACTGGGGGTACAGTATAGAAAAAATGAACAAATATTCCCCATGAAGGATTTTTCTTCTAAGGGAAACTAGGCAATTAATAATAAACAGAGACTATAAATAAAGCATGTATTTATTTAGAAAGTAGTAATTGCTTTAGAAAAATTTAGAGCAGGACAAGGGGGCTACAGAATGCAGGGGAAAGGATCAGTTATTAAAAGAGAGGTCGGGATGAGCTCACTGCAAAAGGTGACATGGGAACAAAGACTTGAAGGCAGCGGGAGATTCACTTGGCTCTCTGGTGGATGGCAGTTCCCCTGAGACCAAGGCCCCAGGGTGGGACCATACCTGGCAGGTTGGAGGAACTGGAGAGAGGACCTGTTGCTGTTAGGAGTCTGAGAAGTCATGTAAGGTGGTGTGGGCAAGGCCTCTGTGCTTTCTTCTGAGGGAGAAGTGGGCACCAGAGCTTTCTGAGCAGGATGGGGTGCAGCTGGGAAGGGCACCGGGAAGCAGGGGTGGAAGTGAGTAGCCATTTGAGAAAACGGAGATTCAAAGCTTCATGCCCCCAACATGATGCCACTTGAGTTGGAGCCCAAACTGGACTCTAGATCTCACAAGGGACCACTGCACCAGCTTCCTCTCTTGACTGGGTGAGGCCCCAGGTTCTGAGGGAGAATAGGATGGGCATGGGGTTTAACCCACTGTCCCTTCCCTCTGTCCCCTGACAGCCTCTGTGAGGCCCTGACTCATGGAGGTCTCTTTCTTGGGAACTTGCACCAGGGCTGAATAGAAGTGTGAGGCCCCAGCAGCCTGGCCCAGCTCTGGGCTCCAGGGGAGACTGGGCATGCTGGGGCCATGACTGTGGTGGTGGGTTGCTAGGTGACTCTGAGACTGAGCCCTAGTTACTGCTGCCTGGCAGAGGCAGCTCCCTCTTCTGCCTCCCTTACCTCCTCTGTGGCCTCTGGCCTCCCAGGAGGCCTTGTGAGTGAGTTGTGATCAGTGCTTGCCACTGGATCTTGGCCGGGAGCTCCAGCTGGTACCAGGTGGCTAGGCCCTGAGGAGCCAGATTGGGCTGTGGGGCCTGGGCTTTTCTCCTGGGGTGAGGCCCTGGTGCAGAGCTCAGCTCAGCAGCTGGAAGGCTGGGTACTCACCCAGGTCTGGGACAGATCCCTGGGTGACTCTGGGCAAGGTAGGGCAACCCTTTGACCTCAGCTATCCCCCCCCATTCATCTGGCTGACACAGTGCCCCCCCCACTTCCAGGGTCTTATTTTTCTTTGAAAGTGCAGGGGTGGGGTGGGTAGGTTGAGCTAGCAGGGCTTTAGGTACCCCACCTTGACAAAGGGTACCTGGTGGGATAGCATGAGTGTGAAACACTAAAGTTTTCCTTTCCATTTATGAACCTACTTAAATTAATTCAATTTTTTTAAACCTTTGGACTGGATGACCCCTAGGAAGTTCAGTGTCAGGCTGAAAAAGCCCCTAAAGTATAATTGACTCATTTCATCAGTTATAGGCAGGGAATCTGAAGCCAAGAGAGGAAGAGGGACTTGCCCCAGATCAGGCTGAATGGGGTGTGATGAGCACGAAGCTTGGGGGTTAAGAGGCCTGGGTTTGAATCCCTGCTCTGCCACCAGGCTCTGGGACACTCTGGTCAGATTCTTTCTTTATCCAGGGTTGGGTTATAGATGGTTTGAAGCTGAGGCTCAAGCTCCCTGCAATATGTGGATAGGCACAGAACAGAGTGGAGAAGGATGAAAATCTTTTATAGGCTTGGAACATGCACTCTTCGTGGGAATCAAAACATTTTTGTATTCAGAAAGTTTGTTTTATGAAGTACAGTGGGAAATTCTCTTGACTTCTAAAACAAAAATGCAAGGCTTAGAGGAAGCATCAGCTTTGCAGCGTATCCCTAGTCTTCTCATGCAGTTGGTTTGAGGGGTCATTTACACAGAGAGTTTTGAAATGCGCTGGCATCCTGGCTTCTGAAGATTCTTTGAAAATTCTCTGAGTTCTTTCTCCCATGCTGGGAAGGGGTGTCCTTAAGATTCAGTGCGACTAACCCCAAATCAATACCTGGCTTTGCCACTCAATCTGTGTGATGTTAACCAATCACTGAAGCTCTCTGTGCCTCAATCTCATGTTGCGATCGGAATCATGATAATAGACCTGTGTCAGTCTGACAGAATGAGATGAAGTTCTTAGAACACCCAGTGTTGAATAGGTAGATACAGACCAGGTGCTGATACTGTGCTGTAGCCTTCTGCCTTCCCCCAAGGCTGGTGCCCAGTGGCACTAATAAAGAGGAAGTTGGGAGGTAGAGCCTCTGGTAAGCCAGATACTCCCAGAGGGGAGGAGAACCCAGGCCTCCCAGGCCCCTGAACACAGGTGTGAGGGAGGAGCTGGGGAGCCAGGTGCAGGGGCAGGAGCAAGAAGAGGATGTCTACTTCAGGGAGCACCACTCCCTGGGGGTTCAACTCTCCTCCTCTCTGGGGCCCAGGGGAAGCCAGGCACAGCAAGGCTGGGAGGGGCCTTTAAGCCCCAGCTGTCATCTCCCAGCATCAGAAAGTGCCACGGAAAAGGAACCTTGGGCTGGAAGAGTAAGGACAACTCCTGGGCAGCAGGAAGGATCCTTTCTCACAGAAACTGGCCAAAAGGGGGGCCTTCCTCAGGACTGGTGGGTACCACCTTGATCAGTGGTTACCAGATAGGCACATTAGTGGGTTAAGAGTAGGGCTATGCATTAGGCAGATATGAAGTGGTACTTGGCACAGTGGCCTGGAGAACTGTGGGCAAGTGACATCATGCTCTTAGTCCATGCATGAGACAAAGTAATGTCAGCTTCTCAGAGCTGCTAGTGCCCACCACAGTTTCATTCAGGGCATGAAGCTAAGGAGGTAGAGACAGCAGGTCTGTGGGGTGACCCAAGAGGCAAGGTCTTCCGGCCACTCTGGGATTTAACCAACATTTATGAGCTCTGGTGATGCTACTAAACTCAACCCCACAGATGTGATCTTGTAAGATGATGAGATAACCCTAGATGGTTCCTGTGAGCTACTTCTCTTCTGTCAGGATAGTCCACTAGGGCTCTGAGTCAGCAATCTGTGATCACATAGCTAGGTGGTTAGAAAGGGCCTGGTCTAGAGCCCAGCCCTTCTATTCTCAAGGCCATGCTGTTTCTCCAGCAGTGTCTGAGGAGGGAGGTCAAGGCCACTAGGCGAAGGCCGCTGGGTTTGGGTGGACAGTCCCAGTAAAAGTTGTAGAATCTTCTAGTTAGAAGCTGCTACCTCTCCTGCTTCTGTCCACAGGATAGGCCTGCCTGGGAGAAAGCGGGCAGTAACATGGGGTGCGCTAGAGATGGGCACAGGTAAAATTTACAAAAGCATCCATGCAGGGGTGGTGGAGATGAAGACTTGGAACCTACTGCAGAAAGGGCTGTGAAACATTGGGCAAGTCATTTCACCTCTCTGAGCCTTGGTCTTCTTGTCTATAAATGGGGATTATGCCACCCGCTTTGAAGGTATTTTATGAGGGGTCACCAGCAAGAGACTTTGAAGGAAGAGTTGCTCTGCTTCAAGTGGATCAGGTAGCCAGAGGGTGGGGTGAAGAGCTGGCCTGGACTGAAGGTGCACCCTGAGCAGAGGTGGGGTCTGAACTGTCCATGGCCATGTGCTTGTTGGGGAGCGGCCTGGGCCTCTGGAGGTCACAGAAGCTCAGAGGGGTTGTGGGCAATCTCTGAAATTGCATCCATCTTGGGGGGCTCCTCCCAGCCTATTCCACTTTCCCTGACCAGGCCCTTCCAGCAAAGGGTTAACAGCCTTCTCTACCTGCAGTTGCATTTTAAAGACACGAAATTAAAGCAGGTAATTTATTCTCCCCACACACGAAAGAGCAATTAGTTCTAAACAGGGCTTAATCAGTCACCGCGAGATTGATTTCTGGAGCCCTGGGTTTTCGGGCTCCTGGCGCCATGCCAGGCTGGGGAGAGAGGGGGGCGGACAAATGAGCCGCAGAGGCATGAGCCCTTACATAATCTGCTGGGGGGGGGGGGGTCTGGCAGTCTGGCTAGACCAGGGCAGGGCTGGCTGAGTTGTGGAGAAGGGGCTCTGCTCCCCAGCTGCAGGCCCCTTTGAGTAACCCTCAGATAAAGGCTTAGAGCTTCTGCCCCATTCCCTAGGGGAGTGTCTTTTGGGGGCCGGGCCGGGATGGGGGTAGGGAAGTAAGGCACTGGAATAGAGAAAGGGTATTCTGGGTTTGCACATCCTGGTACTCACACTTTTCCTACCCCCCTTTTTCTTTTCATTTTCCTAATTTCCTTCCCCTTTCATTCTAACCCTTCTCCATTCTCTCTCCTCTCACTTTGCTCTCTCCCCACTGTCACCTCCGCTTCCTTCCTATGCCTCCCTCCCTTCCCCTTTGGTCCCATGTCCTTGTCTCTGGCCACAGAACTCCATCCGGCACAACCTGTCGCTGCACACCCGCTTTATCCGCGTGCAGAACGAGGGCACCGGCAAGAGCTCCTGGTGGATGCTGAACCCCGAGGGCGGGAAGACGGGCAAGACCCCGAGGCGCAGGGCCGTGTCCATGGACAATGGGGCCAAGTACCTGCGCATCAAGGGCAAGGCGAGCAAGAAGAAGCAGCTGCAGGCACCCGAGAGGAGCCCTGACCGCAGCCCCCCGGGTGCACCAGCCCCAGGGCCCATGCCTGCTGCGGCCAAGTGGGCCACCAGCCCGGCATCTCACGCCAGCGACGACTATGAGGCCTGGGCCGACTTCCGAGGCGGCGGGAGACCCATGCTCGGGGAGGCTGCGGAACTGGAGGATGACGAGGCCCTCGAGGCTCTGGCGCCGTCGTCACCGCTCATGTACCCGAGCCCGGCGAGCGCGCTGTCCCCCGCGCTGGGGGCGCGCTGCCCGGGGGAGCTGCCCCGCCTAGCCGAGCTGGGGGGTCCGCTGGGTCTCCACGGCGGCGGCGCGGGGCTGCCCGAGGCCCTGCTGGACGGCGCACAGGACGCATACGGCCCGCGGGCCCGCGCCGGGACGCCCGGCTACTTCGGCGGCTGCAAGGGCGGCGCCTACGGCGGAGGCGGGGGCTTCGGGCCTCCAGCGCTCGGTGCGCTGCGCCGCCTTCCCATGCAGACCATCCAGGAGAACAAACAGGCCAACTTCGCGCCCGCCGCCGCGCCCTTCCGCCCGGGGGCGCTGCCCGCGCTGCTGCCGCCGCCGCCCGCGCCCAGGCCGGGCCCGCTGCTTGGTGCGCCCGGGGAGCTGGCGCTGGCGGGCGCGGGTGCCGCCTATCCCGGCAAGGGGGCGGCCCCGTATGCGCCGCCCGCGCCCTCGCGCAGTGCCTTAACCCACCCCATCAGCCTTATGACACTGCCCGGAGAGGCGGGCGCCGCGGGCCTGGCGCCGCCTGGACACGGGGCCGCCTTCGGGGGCCCGCCCGCCGGCCTCCTGCTGGACGCACTGCCTGGGCCCTACGCCGCCGCCGCAGCCGGGCCGCTGGGGGCCGCGCCCGACCGCTTCCCGGCCGACCTGGACCTCGACATGTTCAGCGGGAGCCTGGAGTGCGACGTCGAGTCCATCATACTAAACGACTTCATGGACAGCGACGAAATGGACTTCAATTTTGACTCGGCACTGCCCCCGCCGCCACCCGGCCTGGCGGGGGCCCCACCTCCCAACCAGAGCTGGGTGCCGGGCTGAGGGCCGCCTCCCACCCCAACCCCCACCCCTGTGCGCCCTGGCCTTTCCCCGAGGGCCTGCTGTCTTCCCACCCTGATCCCCGGGGTCCCCACCCCCGAGTCCAGCTCCTCCGGAGGCTCTCGAAGGCGGCCTCAGCCCTGCTAGAGACAGCCCTCAGAAGGTGACCTCTAGGGAAGGGGTGGGGTGGGGAATGGAGGAATGGGGGTCCCCACCCATTCAGTCCAAACTCCCCAGGGCCCTCCCCTCTGCCCCAGGCGGGAAGCTTGGGATTGGAGGCTGAAATCCTAGCCTGGTTGGAGTAACCAATGGGAGATGGGGCTGGGGGCGTCTCCAAATCAAGCTTTCTTTTGCTGGGGACCTCACTGCTGTGACTTGTCGCCCATCACAAACTCCAATCTGGTCCCCCTGACACTTTCCCACTGGTCTTAGCCTCAACCCCTCCAGGCCAAAACTTTCAGAAAACACACATGGGATCCACCCTGAGCTGCCCTTCAGTCTAAACCACCCTGGGAACCCGCTTCCACAGGGTTCAGCACTCTTCTCCCCTATTCTCCCTCGTGGGAGTCTTAACACCCTCTCCAGCGCCCCCCCCCCCAATTCTCCAGTCCCTACAGTCATCACTACCACCTTCCAGTTCTGGTCTCAGCCTCTCTCGGGGCCTAGGCTCCGGATCCACCCCCAGCCCTATCCCCTTGCTCAGAGCCCATCAGGCTCCTCTCCCATATTTATAAGTGTCTGGGCGGGGCGGGGCTGTCTGTGGGCGTGGCGCCCCCAGCGCGTATCGTAGGCAGTGTACCGTGGCCGTGCCGTCAGCGTGTGCGTGTGCGTGTGTGCCGTGTCAAGGCCGTGTAGAGTGCATTGTACAGCATATTTTCATGAATAAAATTGTTTTAAATATTTCTCGCGCCTTAGCCTAAGCAGAGGAAGTGGCTGCAGCGGGAAAACAATGGGGGGTGGTGGTGGAAGTGGGGTGGGCCTGTGTGCCTGGGTCCCCACCCTGTTGTCTACATTCACTGATCACCTTAATGCTCATCGCCTGTTGGCTAAATGCCTGCTGAGTTCCGATGCTAAAAAATGGGTCGGTGTGCAACTCTGCACCTGTCCTGTGACCTATGCATGCACGAAGTTTCCTAGTCCGGAGTAAGCCTCCGAATTAAGAGAGAAGGCATAAGTATTTACTGATATAATCTGTAGTGTTGGGTTTAGTATGAGGTTTGATTTTCCCATTGTACAGATGAGAAAACTTGGAGAGTGGGAAGGCAGTATGGGTGGTGGAAAGGGATGCTTTGGAAGGCACACAGACTTCTGTTAGGATTCTGTTAACTTCCTGTTATTTATGATTGTGGGCATGTTTTCAACCTCACCTGGAGTCCCGCTTTCCTGGTCTGGACCACAGAAGAGAAGCAGCCACCCCATGGATTTTGCATGAGGAGTACATAAGAAAAGGTACGTAAATGCTCTGCACAGGTCCTGTCCTCATTCACACACTTAATGGAAGATTTAGTGAGCACCTATTCTGTCTGTGCCGGGTCTTGGGGTCTTGAAGAGAACATCACAGGCACAATTTTTGCCCTCCAGGGACTTGGAAAGGGGCTGCGGATGAGTAAATGGGTGATTATAGATAAGCTCTGTAATGAATGGAGAAGCCAGGGGACTGTTGTGGGAATGAATGACAGGGCCATATCCATCCAGGCTGGAGAATTCAGGGACAGTAACCTGGGGGAAATGCTATCTCAGCTGGGTCTTGAAGGGCAAGTTTGGCACAGGGAATGGGGAGGAGGACAGTGGGCTTAGAGGCCCCAGTCAAGAAAACATCTGGGCTCCAGAATCAAAAACAGCTTAATGTGACCACAGCTCAAAGATGATGGGGGACTCCAGAGGCCTGGGGGCTACAGTGCAAGAGAGCAGAGCTGACAGAGGTGTTCAAACCAAGCTGGAGAGTGGAGGACACCAAGACTGCAGGGAAAAAGACTTCACATATTTTTGATGTCAAGTCACTGGAACTTAGCTGTGGGTTAGACATGGGGGCCGAAGGAGAAGGATGAGTGACTGAGATGTGGAGCACCCAGGTAGGAAGAGTCCTTGGGAAGATGGTGTGCTCAGTGTCAGACAAAGTTAATTTAGGTCCTATAAGGTCCTTGGGGGTTGGAGGGATGCCCAGAAGCATATATGCTCTGTGGGTGGCAGTTGCTAGTATGGGCCACCAAGTTGTCCTGGAATTGTATGGGCTGGATAGTGAGGTCAGAAGCCCGGGAAGGTATCTTAGCTGCAGAGAGTCAAGAGCACAGAGAGGTGTCACAAGGCACTGGGAATGACTTGGGGTGTAGTGCTAAATGGGAGAGCAGGAGTTCCAGGTCTGTGCAGGTGGGCATCTTAGGATGTGTTGGCACAGGAACAGGGAGCCATGGGCTGAGAAGTGGCTGAAAGAAGCCGAGGAGGAAAACCAGAACACCAGGGGCTCTTCAAGCTTGTGAAAAGAGCTCATTCTTCCTGGAGTCTCATCCTTCTGGTTTTGAAGATGGCCTAGAAGAAGTGCCTGTCTGATTCATTTTGAAGAACAAGTGAGATTTGAATTCTCTAAGGTCATATGGTAATATGGTAACAAGGGGCAGAGCTGGCCTTCCTGGATTGGGTACCTCCAATACCCAGGCTTACCTGTGGCTCCTACTGCCTCTGGGTAAATGGCTTGGAGCAGAAGTCTAGAGCACCCCAGAACTAGCAAGACTTGCATGGGTTCTGTACTCAGATTTGGGAGAAGAACCTTGCTACGGGGTGTGGTAGTTATCCCCAGTGAGTGGAGAGCACATGGAAGCTGATGGACCCTTCCCTGGAACAGATTCTCCAAGCTCTGGCCCACAACCAGATTCTGGGACAGCCTAGCTGGGTCTGGGCTCCAGATGAGCTACAAAACTGTTCCCACCCTAGGCTGACAGAGGGTGGGCTGCTGATGTGTGTGTGGGTCTGTGTGTGTTTGTGGAGTTCCCATATGTGTTTGTCTGTGTGGGCCTGTGTGTGTGTGTGTGTGTGTGTGTGTGTGTTTGGAGGGGGACAAGCTGGATAATGGTTTGGGTCTCCTCGATCATGCACATGCCTGGGCCCTGTGTGAGCATGTGCACACAGGCACATGCATAGATGGTTGAGATGGCAGTATATTCATCTAGTGAGTCCACATGTGCACTGGGCTGTGGAATCCATACCTGTGTGTGCTGCCTGTCTTCCTTGCTGGGTTTGTCTGCCTGTCTTGGCACACACCTCTCTCCCTCCCAGTGCACCAGAGCCTGTGTGTGTGTCTCCCCCTCCCCCATGTCCTCAGGAGCATCTCTGGACTGTTCTGCCATGGAAGAGGGTGGGAGGGAATAGAGGGACACTCCCAGCCCTGGGATTAGGCCAGGCTCTAGAGCTGGAGCAGCAAGACCACCTTGAAGTAATGACTGCATTCTGCCCAGCCCAGCCCAGCCTCAGAGAAGCTTCTGTCCTGCTGGGTTTCATCAGGAGAAAGGGGGCTACACCCCTGCAGCTGGGGGTCTGCAACTGGCCCTTCCCTGCCAGCCTTGGAGCCCAGCAGACGAGCCCCCCTTCTTGCCCACTCCCTGGGAGGCGTCTGACACATGATTTATTCATAAAAAGCCATTATTTGTGCCAAAGAAGAACTGAGCTGCTCGCTTTTTAAGTGCTGATAATGCTCTCTCAGCCTTCTTGCCTCTCTTCCTTGCCCTTCCCCTCCCATCTCCATTCTCACCTTCTTGGGCCCTCCTTTCCTTCTTCCATACTCCTCCCTTCTTTTTTCCCCTTTCCCTCCTCTCTATCTCTTGTCCCCACACCTCTTCTTCTCCCTTTCTCCCCAATCCCACTCTACAATTAAGGGAGAGAGGCTTAGAATTATTTGCTCCCATTAGAGAAGACCTACACTCCCCTCCCTCAGCTTTTACTTCTTCAGGATCAAGGGAGAGTTGAAAGGAGGAGAGCAGTCTGAGAAAGGCAGGCAGGTGGGTATCTTTGGAAGCTGTCATAAGCAGATTCCCTTATGAAAAGGGGGTAACTTTATAGCACCCCCGTTGTTAACATCAGCCTCCCAAATAGACAGTCAATCTAAATGAAAACATTGCACTTGCTATGCAAATGCAAGTTCCAAGTAAACCCCTAAGTCTCCTTGTTGTCCCTCAGGGACCCTCAGATAAAAATTCTGGAGCTACTGTCATTCAAGTGGTGCCAGTAGAGACTGACTTCATAGGAGATGGTTGGGGTTCAGCACAGAGCACCCTTAATTTCCAGATGGCAGACAGCAGAATGAATATCACATGTGAACATGGCCATCAATACACATGAGATTCTTAGAAGCAGCATGACAGTGCCACATGTGTGTGCTTTCATGCTTGCACATGCACACACATGCATGCATATACCTATACCACACACACACACACACACACACACTGGCACAGTCACACACCTACTCAAACAGATGGAGAGTCCTTCCTCTCTAAAACACCTGCAGTGGGAGCTGAAACTTTCCCCATTCAGACACCTATTCATTCATTCATTCATTCATTCATTTCATAAACTGGTTTCATAAACCCTCTGTGCCAGTCCTTGTGCTGGCCTCTGGGATGGCAGAAGTACACATGATAGGGCAAGAGGGAGAATGACTGAAGAAAAGGGGGTGCTGCAGGCCCTCCCCTGCAGCCTTGGGCAGGGGGGTAGGCACACAGCAGGCAAAGGGTTAAGTCATTTGGCATCCAGAGCTGGAGCCATTAGGCCTCCTAATTATGAAATTATCGAGGTCCTCAGGTGACTGCTAATTTCACACACACTGTTCCTCTCCCGGCTAATGAACGCCCGCAGAACCCACGCCTTGTCTTTCCTGCTGAACGGTGACCTGCAGTTAATGAGCTCAGGAAGGCAGACAGGCCTCTGGCTGGGTGGGTGGGGCTCTAGGCTGCAGAAGGGGCATCTCACCCCTCCTGCTCTACTGCCTCCTTGACTGCCAGCCTCCTCAGAGGACTTCAGGGCCCAAGGCCAGCCCAAAGTTTATGCAGGACAGGCTAAGCTGGGGCTTTGGGAGTATGGGGTTAGTGGAGGGGGCATATTTGGGGAGGGCTTCTGGTCACACTCAAGAATGAGCAAGGAAGGGGGCAGGAGGAGAAATGGACAACAAATGGAGGGGAAAAGATATTTTTTACTTGATTCTGGGGGCTTGTTGGAAATGTTTATTATGTACTGGGGGTAATAGCAACTTAAGGGAGACTGATGGTGGTGGAAACAATCAGACCTCCATGAGGACATGGTGATGACGGGGGTGGGGTATGTGTGTGTCTGTGTGTGTGTGTGTGTGTGTGTGTGTGACAGTGGTAATGATAGCACCAGTGGCAACAGGCTAGGTTGTAATACTACAATTGGTGACTTTTGAGAATTTAAATTTAAATAAGTAAAAGTAGTTTAATGGACCAGCAAGATAGCTGGCTTGAATAGTACACCTACATTGCCATGCGTGTAGCCCTGGTTTGAACCTGCCACTTGTGTTGGATGAAACTTTGATGCTGTGGTGTCTTTCCTTCTCTGTTTAATCTCTCTATCTGAAAAAGGTGACCCAGAGCAGCACTGACAAAAACAAAACAACAACAACAACAAAACAACCATAAATAACTAGCCTGCAATACGTAAAGGGGAAAAAAAAAAGGAATAACACAAATTGGTTATAATCCTAAGTGTTGGCAGGAGACCATATTTGAAGGGAGAACATTTTCCCCCCAAAAGGGGACATAGCAGAGCAGGCTGAGCAGCAAGTGGGTTGTTTGAAGTCGAGTGAGCTGCCTATGGAAGGACTCTGTCCAGGTCCACGTGAATGGAGTAGCAGTTTGGCAAATGCAAGGAGCAAGGGGGTGAGAATCATGATCTGTGTATAAGCACCTCTATTCTAGAGTGTTTCTGTCCAATGACCTTGAACCTGTGTTCAACCCCTCTGGGAAAATGACTGGCTTAGACTAGAGCTGTGTTTACAGAAAGGAAAGGATTGAACTAGGCTTCTTGAGGGGAGGGGAAAGCTGCCCATTTTCAGCCTGAATACCCTCCTATGTGGCAGAATCAATGCCTCATTTTGGGACAGGGACCTGGGGGGTGGGTGGGACTCCCTTCTGCCTCAAGTGTGTGTGGGGTTGCATGTAGGTGTATATCATGGGCTCCACTCACTCTCTGTCAGGAATCAGAGTGAGTGTGCTAGCCTTTTAAACTCCAGTGGTAGGATGTGTGCTTTAATAGAAAGTCCCTAACTCTGCTTCCAGCTTGCTTCAGTGTTTGTACCTCAGTTTCCTACCTATCAGTTAACCCACCTGGTAGGTTATGAAACTGTGGACTTTCTCTGGACGTGACAATGATCTCAGGTCTTGGCTGTTATTTTGTGGACTGACTTCTCTCCCCAGGTGTCCCCAGGCTCTCCTCTAGGCAGTCAGCTCCTTGCTGAGACCAAAGTACAGTGTCTTCACCAGGCGTGCTGCCAGGCTGGAAGAGGGGTGTGTGTGTGGGGCAGAGAGGGGTTGCCCCCACCTGCACACAGGCACACATCCCTGGCTCTTCAAGCCTTCTGTGCATATCATCCCATTTGATCTGTACATCACTGTGAGGTAGAATGTTTTTTTTAATAAATTTTATTTTATTTTATTTTAATGAGAGATACAGAGAGAAAGACCAGAACAGGGCTCAGCTCTGGCTTTTAGTGGTGCTGGGGATTGAATCTGGGAACCTCAGAGCCTCAGGCATGAAAGTCTTTGGCATAACCATTATGTTGTCTCAACAACCCTAAAATGCTTTTTTTTTTTAAAATCAGTTTTTATAAAATAAAACTCATGACCAGCAAGGTTGAGTGATTGATTATTCCAAAGTAAAACAGCTAGAACATAGCAGAATTGAGCCAGCAAGATAGTTCACCGGGAGGGTGCCTGCTTTGCCATGTATGCCAACCACCCAAGTTCATAGTTGGCCTCCACCACACTGACAGAGGTTTCAGTGCTAGGGTTTTTTTTTTTTTAATTTCTCCCTCTTTATCTCTCTATCTGAAAAAGGTGATCTAAATCTGTGAAGCCTGCATAACAACAGCAAAAACAGAAACAGAAGAAAGGAAGGAAGGAAGGAAGGAAGGAAGGAAGGAAGGAAGGGAGGAAGGAAGGGAGGAAGGAAGGGAGGAAGGACAGCCATGACAGGAGCTAGGCCATAAAGCTTATAAACCTTTATGAGCCATTGATGTGTGCCATATATAAATGTTCAGGTGCCACACACACATATATGTCACACAGTGCTTCTCTACTCCAACCAGAAATTATCTCAGATTGTTCATATTCTGTCTGCAATCACACAAGTGCACATGACTCCCCTCCCCCTCACATTTAGCCTCATAAATTCACACATCTAGAGATGCACTTGGACATGAATGTGACCTTGTCAGTAGACTTGAATACCTGCGAAGGTTCACTTCTACAAGCAAGCCCATGAACGAGCATGCAAAGCTTATGAGCATCTGCCTAAACACACACACATACACACACAACAGGCCCACCCAGTAGGGAGTACACCCACACAGATATCTACCCTCATGTGCACAGAGAGTGGTGCTGACTGTGCACCAGAGCTGATATCCAAACACACAGGAATATAAGAACTATTCTCAGAACAGCATCCACACACACATACACACACACACATACACACACACATGTGCACAGATGTGTGCCTGTGAAGCTTGTCCTTCTTATATGAAACAAGGCACATAATACTCTCCCATGTGCACATAGGCCCAAGGAACCCAGTGCAGTGAGGTAAGCAACCCCCTGTACTGGGGGTATGATGGACAGACCCATGTCCTAAGTGACTATCAAAGTGTCGTGGTGTGCAAGACGCAAACACCAATTAGCGGGGCCTTTGAAAGCATCAGCTCGTTAGAGGGGAAGCAGAAGAGGCTGGAATTGGCATAAAACACGGAGCTATTGAACTGCCATGGGGCGGGGGTATGTGCTCTGGAAAGGCCTTCGGGCAGCTCTCCCCACTCCATGCTGCACTTGTTAGAGGAAAAGGACCCTCACGAGGGGCCTTGGCAGGCATCTTTGATGCTCCTTGAAAGCGGGGGGTGGGGCGGGCAGCCTCCTGCCAGCACTGGGCTGGCACTGAGCGAGCGGGGGCTGCGCCAACTGGCGATCAATTTCATGCACATCATAAACCTAAGTGCTTTCTGGAGAGCCGGGCAGATTGCACATAAAGTCCCCCTTCTGTCCCTAGCACACGGGTGGGCGGGTGAGGCAGGGGCTCTCTCAGGTAGATAGACCTCTGTCAGGCCACAGGGTACCTGATCCCCCATGGGATGTATTCTTGGGGTCACAGGGAGTTCTCTCAAGGAGGCTGGGGCTTCTAGTGGCAACTGGAGATATGGTCAGACCATAAGCCCTGGGTCTGCCAGACTCTGCTACCTGATGGCTGAATGTCTTTGAGCAATTGCCCTCTCCCATCCTTGGTTTCTTCATCTGTAAAATGGGCCAGCTTAAGAAGTAAATGAGTTCCTGTCTGTGACATGATGTGTCACAAGCTGAAGAACCTCTGAGCATAAATGAGGTCATATTGGCTGTTATTGTTACACCTGAATGCGCCAGGCTCTGAGTTCTCACATGTTTGGTGCATGGTCTCAGGTTCCTCTTTATAAAGTCTCCACTACTTCTGGCAGGCTCCAGAGAAGGGGTCTCACAGCAGTCCCAAACTTGCTTTTTATTCCACCCATTCTTTGATTCTGGTGTCTGACACCCTTGAACATGTTGGCAGGATTATTCCTGCCATCCTTCCCATCTGAAATCATCAATACCAGACCGAAGAGGTGACCTCCCCATGGTCTCTGTGCCCCTTGTCTATTGGAGACCACTGTGGTTCTGAACTCTGCATCAACATCAAGGTTGCTGGGAAGTGGGAATGGGAGGGGCAAAGAGGGAAAGTACTCCTCAGCTCTCTGTCTTGTCATCTAGGCCCCAAAGAGCTATGCTTATACATATTGACTCTCAGACACTCCCAATAATTCTGCCCTTAAGATGGGCAGTGGTACAGTGGGTTGAATGCTAACATTACCATATGCAAGGTTCTGGGTTCAAGCCTCTAGTCCTCACTTATAGGGGGAGGCTTCAGGAGTGGTGAAGCAGGTCTGTATGTGTTTCTCTCTCTCTCTCTACCTCTCTATCTCCCCCTTCCCTCTCAATTTCTCTCTGTCTCTATCCTGTAAAAAATAATGATAACTGTAAAAGTGTTTTAAAAAGAAGCAGAAGAAGAAGGAGGAGGAGGAAGAGGAGAAGAAGAAGAAGAAGAAGAAGAAGAAGAAGAAGAAGAAGAAGAAGGAGAAGGAGAAGGAGAAGGAGAAGGAGAAGGAGAAGGAGAAGGAGAAGGAGAAGGAGAAGGAGAAGGAGAAGAAGAAGAAGAAGAAGAAGAAGAATATGAAGAAGAAAAAGAATTCTGCCTTTATCCTAGCCCTAGGAGTTCAAATCCAGATCAGGCACTGGCTTTGGAGGGGCCCCACACTACCCTCATCTGAGAAACTCCTATAGCAGAAGAGTTAGGAGCAATTCTGAAGTGAAACTGCTCAATTAAAGTCCTGCCATTGTTCTGTATAAGTCATCTGATGTTGAGTAACCTATGCAGCGTATGTCTACTTCTTTTTCCTCACCTGTAAAATGGGCATGATGATACCTAATTCATATGGGCGTTTGTTGTTACACATGTATTTATACATAAATAGAAGTAAGGGACTTGAGGTAGTACCTGACACACAGAAGCATAATGTATATAAACATTTATTATTATTATTTTATCAGATCACTGCTCATCTCTGGCTTATGGTGGTTCAGGGGATTGAACCAGGCATGAGAGTCTCTTTGCATAACCATTATACACCTGCCTGAGAAGCATAATGTAAATGAACCTTATATACGGATATTTTAAGAGATTTATATATTTATTAACATGAGAGAGGGAGAGAGAACTAGAGCATCATTCTTGCATATTCCATGCCAGGGATTAAACTCAAGATGTCATGCTGATAAGTCCAGCATTGCAGCCACTGTGTCACCTCCTGGATCACATTGTAGATAAGGATATTAATGTATGGTTTATAAACATTGTTCCTGTGTCTCTCTTGCCCTTTCCAGATTCCCCTTCCAACTCCTCCTCTTATAGCAACAAAACCAGTCTCCATATTTACCATTGGGCTCAAAGCTGAAGTGAATATATGACAGTTACTACAGTTTACAGCTACAGGGATGACTTTCACAATAGTCTTACCCTAATAGTTCATACCCCCATCTTAGTTATTGCTCAGTGTACAACCTGAGCATCTGAACACGCCATAGAGATACCGTCGTAGAGATACGCTGCATAGGTTACTCAACATCACATGACTTATACAGAACAATGGAGTTCAGTCTCCTTTTCTTTCTGATACATGGGGTCCTGCTGTCTTTCTTAGTTTGTGTCAGGTGGTATGATAAAGTTCTATAGACTGGGTGGTTTAAACAACAAAAATTTATTTCTCCCAGCTCTAGAGGCTAAAAAAATCCAATAGCAAAGCTATGACAGATTTAGTTCCTAGAGAGAACCCTTCCTGGTTTACAGCTGGTCACTTTCTTGCCCTTTCATCCCAGAGTAAAGAGAGGGAGTGCCCTGGTATTTTCTTCTCACATGGGTACTAATACCTTCAGTGGGGTTCCACCCTTATGACTTCACCTAAACCTTATCTCCATGCTCCATAAAGACCTCGACCTCCAAATACCATCATTCTGGGGATTAGGGCTTCAACATTGTGTGTGTGGGAGGGCAGTTCAATTCTTAACACCTACCTGACCAGATATCTCATACTCAGGAACTTCACAATGATCCTGGCAGGCAGTTGGCACCTAGGAACTGAGCCCAGGTGAATCTTTTCACAGTTAGCCCTCACAACACCCTACAAAGAGCAGATGGTTGAACCAGAGATGGGGAAGAGCCCTCAGAGCGGGCTGTCTTAGTTGGGGTAGGATAAGGGAAGCTGTGCTGTGGTAACAAACAATCCTTGTATCTCAGTGAATGAATACCACATGAGTTTCCTGCTGCCTTAGGCAAAGTCTGCTGCAGGCTCAGACATGTCTCAGGGCTGTTGCCCTTCTTGGGGGGTGATTCAGCTTTCTGTGATGCATTGATCTTGAGGATCTGTCATCCCCAAAGAGGCTTTCCTGATTGCTGCAGCCACAAGAAGGTCACGGACCAGCTCGTACAAGCTTTGGTTAGGAAGTAACAGGTTTCCCTTTGCCCACAGCTCACTGACCTGAAAAAATCATGTGACCCTTTTACCAACAGGGGGCATGGGAATGTAGGAGTCCCTCCCTCCCTGTCTGTAGGAGGAAGGGAGGAGGTGACTGCTGTGTGTTCAGCTGGTTGGTGGGGCCAGTAGCTGAAGATAGAGGAGATCTGGAGCAGAGTCTTCCCTGGAGGAGACTAGAACTTGACTTTGAAGAAGGGGGCACAATGAATTCATACAGTCAATGAGGACGAAGAGGATATTCCATGAGGTAATCTTTGGTGAGTGAGCAAATGTGGGTGGAAAAGCATAAAATGCCTACACAGCACAATCAACACCTTGGCTTTGGTGGGTCTGTCCAGGGACGAGGAACTTTCAAAGGCCTTAGAAAGAAGCAACTGTTGTGGTCTGGGAGGTGGCGCAGTGGATAAAGCACTGGGTTGTCAACCATGAGTTTGATCCCCGGCAGCACATGTACCAGGAAGAGGCAACTATTTTGAAGACAGAATTGGTGAATCTTCAGTCTATTATCACTCCTGGCAGAGGTGGTGGGAGCAGGGGCTCTGGTTTGACTTCTAAGATTTTGCTTTGGGAGATGAATGTGCCTGACATCAAGGTGGGGAATCCAAAAGGAAGAAAGGAGAGTGGAGACCAAGGAGATTACCTCCTGTTAGAGCACAGGATCTACATGCCTGATATCCCAGGGGCTAGAAGTTGAATCTCCAAGACCATCTTATACTAGATCTGATCAGTGGTCTGATCTTTCCTCATTCTCTCTCTAATAATTAAAGAGGATTAAGAGGGTAGAGAGAACCAGGGAGAACAGAAGCAACCAATGGCATTACTCTATAAGACACAGCTACGTATAAATAATGTCAAAAAACATAAATTATGTTATGTTGTGTATGATACAGAAAATCCTAACAATGAGATTTTTCAAAATTAACCCAATTGCCAAATAATTTGATTATAGCAATAACTATCTATTACCTTCTTAAGCCCTAAGATAGCAGGAACCTCCCATTTCCTCTATAGAGCATATATTTCCCCCAGTCCTGGAACCTCTAGGGTGGAGTTCATTTTCCTGCATGCTTCTCTTAATTCATACCAACTGACACTGCATCTGCTGATCCCAGCCTAATCAATGCAACGAGTACCACCTCAGCATGCTTCACTTCAGACTGTGTCTAGAGACGTCAGACGTGGAATGTCAACCTTACAGCCTCATTACTTGGATGAGACCTTTCCTTTCTTATAAGATTCTCTAATTCCATTTTGGGTGGTTCACTTCCTAACAAAGTCCCCAAACCTAGATATATACCAGTTCACATGAGATAGGGCATATGTTCACATGTATGCATAAATTAGGGCAAAATTTAGATCTGAAAACAAAAGTGCACAATACTCTGCAGTGAGTCAATATATGTAGCAAGCAAGTAGAAAGACCTAAAAAGATACCATAAAGTTCCTAATGAAATAGTTCCTACTTAGACTTAGATAAGTCCTCACCTACTTCCTATTATACTTCCCTCCCTCACTCCAAAGCTAACCTTATCAAAGCAAGGACAGCAAAAGCTGAATAAGGGCAAGAGACTGGCATACTTTAACAATAACTCTTTAGTCACTATCAGGCCACCCCATTAGCTGGGGCCTTACTTGGAGAATCCTGAGATTCCCAAACAGACATGATGGACCCAGACCTCGAATATATCCCTCTTTCCACTGTTTCCAGTCATCTCTATCAGGAACAACACAATAGACTCCTTTGTGGGCCCCCATAGGACCTTACCCTTAATGTCGATCAACAAAGGTAGAGAATGTTCCATCCTCCAGAGAGAGGCTGGACAACACACTCGTATCTTCCACCTGAGGAAGATGGGTTCTGAAATTGGGCAGCTTGGAACATTCCTACTCATGACCACAGAATATGAGGTCAGATCCACAGGGATGCAGAGGTCACATAGGCTCTTAAGCTGAATATGGGCCCCAGATCAGATCAAATCGATGGGGTTTACAGCCAACAATATTTATATACCTTTCCCATATTTTGGAGCTACTCTCTTCCCTGATCCAGCTTTCTAGCCCTTTTTCCAGCCATGACATCATCTCTTCAGACAATAACTTGGGTCTACCTGCATATCAGAGGTCAGGCTCAGGAAAAAACTAGTATAGTCATGGGCCCTTTGGAATATAACTAAAATAGGCTTACTAGCTGTTTCTGAAACAGAAATCCCAAATCTTCACGTGCAATATTCCAAACTTTGGGTTCATGATTAGTCAAACATTTGTATGACTTTATATGTTAACTCTTTTTTCAGCCACCAGGTTCCAGACGCTACTATGAATGGCAACCAGATTTCCCTGGGCAGATGACCCCACCAATGTGTCCTGGAGCCCTGCTTCCCCAGAACTCCGCCCCACCAGGGAAAGAGAGAGGCAGGCTGGGAGTGTGGATCGACCTGCCAATGCCCATGTTTAGCGGGGAAGCAATTACAGAAGCCAGACCTTCCACCTTCTGCATCCCACAATGACCTTGGGTCCATACTCCCAGAGGGATAAAGAATAGGCAGACTATCATGGGAAAGGATGGGATATGGACTTCTGGTGGTAGGAGTTGTATCCCTCTTATCCTATGGTTTTTGTCAGTGTTTTCTTTTTATAAATAAAAATTTTAAAAAAGAGGGTGGAGAGAGAGAGGTAGATAGAGAGAGAATGGGTTGTAGGGTCAGAGGGAATGCTTGGGTTGGGGCATGCTGGGTTTGAGATAGCTGCAGAACATGTAGGAGGGACCAGGAGGCCAAGCAGGTACTTGGATCCCAAGTTCAAGAGCAAGAGTTGAAGCTCTGAGGTGTAGGTAATACAGTGAAGCTTCATGCATGGATTACATGGATTAGATGACTCAGAGGTTATGTGAAGGGTGCATGGAGGCAGGGGGCGGGTGCTGGGACAGAATTCTGGTGATTGACCTTGTAAAGCAAGGGCAGAGGAGGAATCTAAGAGGGAAGCAGCCAGAGGGATGGGGGCTAAGCCAGACAGTGTCATGGGAGCATGGGGAAGCCAAGAAGGGAGAGGTCAGTTGTGTCTGACGCCACTGTTGTGGCATCCAGATGAGGCATGGACATGGGATTTGGTGACAGGAAGGCTGCTGGTGACCTTTCAAGCACTGCCTGTAGGGCATGGTAGGTACAGAAGGCAGAGCAGTGACTCTAGGAACAACAGACCCAGAAGCTTCCCTGGAGAGGCAGAGGACCATGGGTGAAGTGGAGGCTAGCCAGGAAGAGTGTTTCCTTACATGTATTTTACTATTACTAATTTTTAAAGCTGTATTTATAAGAGAGAGGAAGAAAAAAAGAGAAAGATAACCAGAGCATCACTCTGGCACATGCAAGGCCAGAGATGGAATTCAGGACCTCATGACTGTAGGTGAGGCACTCTCCCCACTGTGCTGCTACCTCTTGGGTAGCTGTTGCTACTGTGTGTGTGTGTGTGTGTGTGTGTGTTTTTTTAAATTTTTTATTTATAAAAAGGAAACATTGACAAAACCATAGGATAAGAGGGGTACAACTTCACACAATTCCCACTACCAGAACTTCGTATCCTCTCCCCTCCCATGATAGCTTTCCTACTCTTTATCCCTCTGGGAGTATGGACCCAAGGTCATTGTGGTATGCAGAAAGTGGAAGGTCTGGCTTCTGTAATTGCTTCCCCACTGTACATAGGCATTGACAGGCCAATCCATACTCCCAGCCTGTCTCTCTTTTTCCCTAGTGGGGAAGGGCTCTGGGGAAGTGAAGCTCCAAGATACATTGGTGGGGTTGTCTGTCCAGAGAAGTCCGGTCGGCTTCATGCTAGCACCTGGAACCTGGTGGTTGACAAGAGCGTTAACATACAAAACCAAACAAATTGTTGACTAGTCATGACCTAAAAGATGGAATAGTGCAGATGAAGAGTTGGGGGGTCCTCCATCTTGTAGATAGCAAGTAGGCATATTGTAGTTAAATTCCAAAGGATTTGTGGCTATACTAGTTTTTTTTCCTTTTTATTTTTGCCCCTGAGCCTGAATTCTGATATGCCAGTGGATCCAAGTTATTGTCTGGGGAGAGGATGTCATAGCTGGGAAGAGAAAGACCAGAAAGCTGCATCAGGGAAGAGAGTAGCTCCCTAATATGGGAAAGGTGTATAAATATTGTTGATTGTAAACCCCATTGATTTGATGTGATCTGGGGCCCATAATTAGTTTAGGAGCCTGTATGACCTCTGCATCCCTGTAGATCTGAGCTCACATTCTGTGGTCATGAGTAGGAACATTCCAAGCTGCCCCAATATTGACCCATCTGCCTCAGGTGTAGCATAGAGTATGTTGTCCATCCTCCCTTCGAAAGATGGAATATGCTCTACTGTTGTTGATCCAAGTTGAGGGCAAGGTCCTGTGGGGGCCCACAAAGGGGTCTATTTTGTTGTTCCTGATAGAAATGACTGGTAGCAATGGAGAGAAGGATTTATTCAAGTTGTAGGCCCATCAAGTCTGTTTGGGAATCTCAGGACTCCCTGATTAGGGCCCCAGCTTGTATGTGTTTTTTAAAAATATTTATTTATTTATTTATTTATTTATTTATTTATTTATTCTCTTTTGTTGCCCTTGTTTTATTGTTGTAGTTATTATTGTTGTTGTTATTGATGTTGTCATTGTTGGATAGAACAGAGAGAAATGGAGAGAGGAGGGGAAGACAGAGAGGGAGGGAGGGAGAAAGATAGACAACTGTAACCTGCTTCACCACCTGTGAAGTGACTCCCCTGCAGGTGGGGAGCCGGGGTCTCGAACCAGGATCCTTATTCCATTCCTTGTGCTTTGTGCCACTAGCTCTTAACCCTCTGTGCTACCACCTGACTCCTGCTATTGTGTTTTAAGAAGGGAGAAACTTGGATGAACTGACAGTAAAGAGCCCACAGAGAGGAAGATATCAGATACTCAGAGGTTCCCTGAAGATCATGGTCCAAGAGTGGAGGTGGTGTAGAGATGCTCCCAGAAAGTCATAGAGGTCCTTAAGGCAGCTGTGTAGAAGCCATGGAGAAGGAGACTGGGAGTTGCAGACAGGCAGCTGAGGCAGAGGGTCTGGGGGAGTCAGAGGAAGCAGTGGGAGGGGTTGCCCATGCAGGTGTGAGCCAGAAAAAGAGCAGCTGGAGAGAAGCAGCGGACTAGGGCTGAGAAAGGAGCCAAGGAAGGGGGTTGGGGGGCGGAGGCAAGAAGCATACAAAGATAACCAGAGAAATGAAGACACAGGAAAAGAAGAGGCAGGGAGTGGGGTGAGGGGATGGAAGGCAGGGCTGAGGCTCTGGAGAGGACCCTTCCTGAGTGGGCAAGGATGAGGAAGGAAAGTGAGCTTTTCTCCTGGGACCTCAGGCCAGCCCAGAGCTATTCTTTGCCAAACACCATGAGAGTGCCTGGCAGTCAGCAGGCAGATGCATGCCCCCCCCCACCCCTCTTTTCTGCAGCCTGGATCCTGGGAGCTGCTGAGCCCTCCCTCCAGTATGGCAGACCCAGCCACACCCCTCAGTGCAGGTGTTGGCAGAGGAAAGCCCAGCCCCTGCCACCCTGCTGGCACTGGCCCTGTGTGTGGATGGAACCCCAGGGAGATGAAGACTGCAACGAGGCCCCCACCCCCCAATCCTCATGGCTCGCTCCTGGCCCTGGTTGCCCTATGGGACCTAAGCCACCCTGACATTCACCTAATTGTCTTCCTGCTTTGATGAGTGGCTCCACAGAGGCGCTGCCAAGGATCAAATTAAATGTGAACCAAGCAGGCAGGCCTGCTGATGAGACAGGAAATACCACATTTACATAGCCTAGCACCAGGGGGGAGACCCAGGCCCACAGAGACCAAGATCCAGGCACCCAGGATGAGATGGAGGGAATCAGAGAGAGACATAGAAATAGAGAGATGGGGGCTGGGGAGAAAGAAACCAGGAGCACAAACGGTAAGGGAGGGCCACCAGGGACACCACAGGGTTCCAGAGGGCATTTGGGGGAGATGGGGCATCCATTTAGGTAGAAGTTCTTGCCACCTCCAGACAGGTGACCTCTACCTCCTGTCCCCAAGTTAACCTCACCAGAAGTGGAAGGAAGCCTGGAGGCCCAGGTGTAGCTGAGCAGCCCTCCTGCGCCGGGTGTGATAGCAGCTGGGTCTCCTAGCAGCTCCCTTCACCCCACCCTAGGTCCCCACAGCTGGGTTGCAGCTGCCTCCCCCTGCTCAGCCTGGTGGGTGAGGCTGTGACTTCCCCTTAGTTCACTCAGGGACATTGTGACTGCCCTGGAAGGTTGTGCTTGTGAGTGTGTGATGTGTGTGCAGGTGTGACAGAGTATGATCATGCACAGGTGTGCAGGCTGTCACTAGGTCTGGGCTAGGGATTCCCCTCATTCATAGAGGGGTTGGGTCCAAGGAGACCAAAGGCCCTAGGGTCAGGGCTGGGTGGTGGCTCACCTGGTTGAGTGCTCCCCACCTGCAAGGGGAAAACTCTGTGAGTGGTGAAGCAGTGCTGCAGATATCTCTCTGTCTCTCTGCCTCTATATCTATCCAGTAAATAAATAAAGATAATAAAAAATAATAATAAATATTTAATTTAAAATAAAAGGCCCCAGAGGCCTGGAGGCTTCCACTTGCGGGCCCCCAATCTCTGTGTGGGATATGTGGGGTGCTAGTGTTTAAGCCAGAGTACTGTGCCAACAGCCTTTCTGCCTCTGGAAGCATCAGTTATCAATCCCACTTTCCAGAGAAGAAAGTCAAGGTTCCCTGAGTTTGGAGTATGGCACCAAAGTAAGAAAGCAGAAGTACACTAGAGTTTGCAGTGAGTACCTCCCTAATACTTCCTCTCCACTTTTCCAAGCTTTGGGTCCATGATTGCTCAACAATTTGTTTGGCTTTGTATGTTAACTCTTTTCAGTCACCAGATTCCAGGTGTCATCAGGATGCCGGCCAGACTTCCCTGGATTGAAGACCCCACCAATATGTCCTGGAGCTCAGCTTCCCCAGAGACCCACCCTACTAGGGAAAGAGAGAGGCAGACTGGGAGTATGGACCGACCAGTCAACGCCCATGTTCAGCGGGGAAGCAATTACAGAAGCCAGACCTTCTACCTTCTGCAACCCACAATGACCCTGGGTCCATGCTCCCAGAGGGATAGAGAATGGGAAAGCTATCGGGGGAGGGGGTGGGATATGGAGATTGGGTGGTGGGGATTGTGTGGAGTTGTACCCCTCCTACCCTATGGTTTTGTTAATTAATCCTTTCTTAAATAATAAAAAAAAAAAAAAAAAGAAAGAAAGTCAAGGTTCCTATAAGGGAAGTATGAGTGGTTGGATGAGCTAGAAATGAGTCAGCCCAGACAGGAACCTAGGACTGTTCTGCTCAGCATGTCTGTCCCCTATGCTTGGTCTTCAGTCTGTCTCTCTTGAGTGTGAAGGCCCCTGACAATGGCTGGGCCTGGTAGACACAGAGCACTCAATGCAACACACTTGTGCTAAGTAGTTACCCACCCTGTAGCCTAAAGGCACTCTCTCCATGAACACTCCCTGCCCCCCTCCCTCTTCAGCTCCTCAGGCTCAGGCACCTAGGATGGCACTTTCCCAGTGGACATTGTGTACTGGGCATACCAGTGTGCCATAAGGAGGGAGGCACACCCTCCACATGTGTGTATCAAACCCTCCTATCTCATGGTCTCCTTCCTCTCTCTCCCCCCCAACATAAAGACACACACACAGACACACACACACACACACACACACACACACACACACACAGAGTGAGAGAGACAGAGAACAACAACTTTCTTTTCTTTTTTTTCTTGGCAGCACAATTTTATTTTATTTTCTTTTTTTTAATTTCTTTACTGAGGAATTAATGTTTTACATTCAACAGTAAATACAATAGTTTGTACATGCATAACATTCCCCAGTTTCCCATTTAACAATACAACCCCCACTATGTCATTTATCATCCTTCATGGATCTGTATTCTCCCCACCCACCCACCCCAGAGTCTTTTACTTTGGTGTAATACTCCAATTCCATTTCAGGTTCGACTTGTGTTTTCTTTTCTAATCTTGTTTTTCAACTTCAGCCTGAGAGTAAGATCATCCCATATTCATCCTTATGTTTCTGACTTATTTCACTCAACATGAATTTTTCAAGGTCCATCCAAGATGGGCTGAAAACGGTGAAGTCACCATTTTTTACAGCTGAGTAGTATTCCATTGTGTATATATACCACAACTTGCTCAGCCACTCATCTGTTGTTGGACACCTGGGTTGCTTCCAGGTTTTGGCTATTACAAATTGCGCTGCCAAGAACATATGTGTACACAGATCTTTTTGGATGGATGTGTTGGGTTCCTTAGGATATATCCCCAGGAGAGGAATTGCAGGATCATAGGGTAGGTCCATTTCTAGCCTTCTGAGAGTTCTCCAGACTGAGAACAACAACTTTCTACAATGCAGTGGAGTCCAGGCTCAAACCTGGGTCTCCTACATGGCAAAGTAGCACACTAGCCAAGTGAGTTATTTTGCCAGTCTCTTCCTAGCCTCCTTTGACAGACATGGAAACAGAGGCTCACACAGCTAGGGAAGAGGCATTTTGTTAGGAGTCAGGCTCTATTTGGGTTCACCACACCACATCCCACCTCTCCTGCTTCTCTCCCCCCCACCCCCAGTCTTAGAGTCTTCTCCTTATGCCACCATCATAGAACTAGTTGTTCTGAGAGGAAAGGGATGCAGATGAACCTTTCCAGGCCAGTTTGTATGTAAGCCTGTGCATCCAAGTGGGCATGGGGGAGCCTGGGATCAGTCAGGACACCCCATCCAGTTCCACTTCAGCTTGACTCCTCTCAATAGCCCCACCACCCACAGAAGCTCCCACAGAGGAACTGACAGCTGCTTAGCCAGCTCTTTCTAGCACCTGAGGCTCAGCTAGGCTCCCCCCTCCCCACCTGGAGAACTCTGACCCCAGCCAGGGGAGCAAGGCCCACAGAAGTGCCTGTTGACACCAGTGAAAAGCCCTTCCCCCTCACCCACAGGGACAGGGGGGCAGGGCAGCTTTTACTGGGAAAATAATTAGAAATCTAATTCTTATTTCTCCCACTCTGCTAATTGTCTGTGGACAATTTGATTGTAACAGTCGTCACTGAAGCAGAAAAACCACCTTATTTCTGCCAGACATCCTCCCTGCAATTAACACCAGCAACTGCCTGGCTCTCCTCTCACCTGCAGAGACCAGAGCCTGAGGTGCTGTCACCCCTCTGCCCCCCAGAGAGGAGGCAGACACCTGGGGGCCAGGCTCAACCACAGGGGGGATACAGGGGCAGAGGCCTGTGCCCAGGAATCTACAGGGCTGGGGAGGGACGAAGTGGGGAGTGATGAAGGACTTGAATATTTGAGCATTTGGGGAGAAAAAGGAGAGTGTTGTAAAGACCCAGACACAGGGCTTGACAGTGGTGCAGCAAGTCATATTTGGGACAGAGAGATTTGAGGAGAAGTGTAAGCAAAGGAGGGGAGCAAATGCCTGATGGGGGCCAGCAGAGGAGGCAGGAGCTAAGCAACCCAGATTCCCTGCCAAAGCAGGAGATATGCTTCTGAGACAAAACCAGACAGCATTTTTAGGAGCTGGTTTTGAGGGCTCCCCAGAGTGCTCAGCCTCCCCTGGGAGGTGGCTGCTTAAGAATGGAGGGAGGGAGGAGGGGTGGGGCCAAGGGGGAGAGGGTTGGGGGCTGGGGGAGAGGTGAGAATCAAGGGGCCAGACAAGACAGGAATGTGAGTGGGGATGTAGGGATAGAGCTGAGCAAGAAAGCAGTAGCTGCACAGTCCAGCACTGACCTGTTGATCAAAACTTCCAGGCTGCTCTGTCCCACCTACCACCTGCCTGGGGAGCATAGCCTTCTGGCTCTGGGGACATAGCTCCTCTATTTATACCTAGTCTCCCCTTACATTTTTTTTAAAGATAGAAAAAGAGAGGGAGGGGTGGTAGATAGAGATAGAGGGGCTAGGCTGTGGCACACCTGGTTGAGCACACACATTACAGTGCACAAGGACCTGGGTTCAAGCCCCTGGTCCTCATCTGCAGAGGGAAAGCTTCACAAGTGGTAAAGCAGGGCTACAGGTGTCTCTCCCCCTCTCTATTTCTGCCTTCCTCTCAATTTCTCTCTGTTTCTATCCAATAATAAAATACAATAAAAAGTTCAAAAATTAAAAAAAAAAAAAAAGAGATAGAGAGAGAGGCCACAGCACTAAGGCTTCCTTCAATATGGTGGGGGCCGGGCTCGAACCTAGGTTGTGCACATAGCAAGTCAGTACCTTATCCAAGTGAGCTGAGTCTCCATCCTCATCCTGCTCTCTCACCAGCAGGCCTCTCAGCTCCTGTGTAATAATCCTAGTTCTGTAAGGGTGGAGCTAAAAAGCTCACAGTGGTGAAGGGGACAAGCAGGAGGGCCTAGGGGGCTGTGCTGGCATCAGTCTGCTGTCAGATGCCTATCCAAGGGAGGGTGCCTGTGGATGGCTGGTTTGGGAGCTATGTTGAGGCAGGTGGTGGGCAGCCAGCCTCCCACACAGAGCAAACTCCTCCACCTTCACCCCAGTTCTGTGATCCACACCCTCTCTCTTAGTCAGGAGGGAATGTGAGGGAGGTGAGGGGGAGACAGCTCTGGGGAGGGAGTAGCGCTGGGGTCTGCATGGGGGTGACAGCCAAAGAAAGAGAAAGAGAAAGGGAGACCCAGCCCAGATCCTCCTCAGCCTCTCCTTCCCTCTGCCAGTTCTCAGCCCTCCCTTTCCCCTCCCAGGCTTATCAGGGGAGGAGGGGGGGGGGCGGGCTGCGCTGGGCTCCTGTCAGTCTGGAGCTGGAGAGCTCTCTGAGCTTCATTAACATGCAAATTAGCAAGTTCTGACTGGCTATGGCAGCTAGAGGCAGCCACCCCTCCCAGCCCCAGGAGAGAGGGAGAGAGAGAGAGAGAGAGAGAGAGAGAGAGAGAGAGAGAGAGAGAGGATGTGTGTGTGTTGTCTGCAGCTTGGTCTGAAGAGGGAAGAGCAGCTCTTCATAGCCCTGGACTCCACAACGGCAGCACACACACATACACCCCTACACAAAAGACACACAGAGACATATATGCATACCAGGGAGACACTCTTGGTCACAACCAGTGACATAGCTATAACTTAGGGACACCCATGAACACACACACACACACACACACACACACACACACACACACACACACACACACACACACCCTTTATCCAGGGCATATCCGAATCTGTCTCATATTCCTCCTTCTATCAAAATCAGATTTATTTTTATAGAGAGAGTTAGACAGAGAGGAGAGATACCAGCAGCACTGTTCCACTACTCATGAAGCTTCCCTCAATGCAGGTGGGGTCAGGGGGGTGAACTAAGGCCATCACATATGATAACATATGCGATCTATCAGGTGAACGACTACCCACCCCTTAAACTCAGACTATTTTACAGTTCTATCAGTTGTATACACAGTCCCACACAGGAGCAAACTCATAAACACCCTGTCCCCCACAAAACACACACACACACACACACACACACACACACACACACACACACACACACACACATTCACACTCCCCCCAAGACCAGTCAGTCCCATCAGGCTACACCCAGGCAAACAGCCCAGTGAGAAGCAGACACTGAGGATCCATACTCTGCCCCAGCATAGCTGCCACACCCTGGATGCCCTCCTGCCCTTCCTCTCACTCCTATTTCTACCCCTGGAACTGACCAAGACCAGACTGAGGCTGAGTTCTTGAGTGTCAACCTCTCTGGCCCCTTTGCTTGGATCCCTCCTCCCCCTGTCTCCCCCCCCCACCACCACCACACACACACACTGGCCTGCTTATCACCTGCCCTGGACACTGCCTGGCTTACTTCTGTGGGCCTGGGCCTGCCCCTTCCCTGGAGAGTGGCCCTTGTCACACTGACATTGCCTGTTCATGTGTCTGCCTCCACCAGGCGGGGAGGTGGGGTGCTCGAGGAGGAAAAGGGTGGCGGCGTCAGTCAGTCTGGTGCACTGCTCTGTCCCCAGTGCTCGGCTCACTCTTACCCATCCAGTCTATTTCCGCAACGGGGTGGAGCAGGAGCCCTCAGCAATGGCAGTAATGCACATAGCTAATATTCACAGGGCCTGGCTACACTCACAGGGATCCCATGAAGGAGAGTCTTTATTACAGAAAGGGAAGCTGTGGCACAGAGGGTTAAGGAGCCTGAGAACAATTATTCAGCCTCTAAGTGAACAGAACTGCCATCTGAACACTGCCTGCCCTGTGCTGGACAGCCCCTACATGTACTCTTTTCTGGGACACTAGGCTTAGACTTGGATGGTGGTTGGGGACAGGGTTGGGGATGGGGTGGGACAGAAGTGGGGGGGAGGAGCAACAGCAGGAGGAGTTCCCAGTCCTGAAAAATGGAAAAGGGGACTTTGAACCTCCAAGGGGAGGGGGCTTTACTCATTTACACCTGCTGTAGGTGCTCTGGGCTATGGGATTTGGGGGCACCAGGGCTGGGGGGTGTAGCAAGGACACCTTCCATTTTAGGGGGGGATGATTGAGCTCAGAGAGATCCCAAGTTGATTCTCTTCCTTCAGCACAGCCTGTGTGCTAAGTACCCTCACCTTAAGAATCCTCCTGATTCTCAAGACAAACCAGTAAAGCCTGAATTCTTTTTATTATTTTTAAAAGAGGTTTATATATGAGAAAGAGAGGGAGAGAGCCTCTGCCAGAACATCACTCTGGCATGTATGTTCAAACTCAGGATTTCATAGTTGGGAAGTTAACACTTTGCCTAAGAGCTACCACCTGGGCCACAGGGCTTGCATTCTGACTAGGTCCAATTTACAGTTAGACAAGTGAGACTTGACCTTTCTCTCTAGCCCTTAGGAAGGTCAGGAAAGCATGTCTTTCCTATGTTCCCCTTGCTTTTGGAATGGGAGCTGCCATCTGATTACACACAGCCCATGCTTCAGGGCAGTGCTGATTGGCTCCATGATGATCACATGATTCAAACTGGGCCAGTCAGAGCAGACCTGAGAGTTTGGAACCTGGGGCCAAGATGAGCTTCTGAAATTTGAACTTAGAGTCTGCAGAGGTTAAAGTGGCAAATGCACTGAGGACAGGCGAGGAGCTCTGACTTCTCTGGTGGAGGTGGACAGAGGTTCTTCCGTGAGCCCTCAGCTTATTGGCTGGTCTCCAGCTGCCTCGGTCTGCCTTGCTCAAGTCTCTTCCATCCTTCCATCCCTTCTGTGTTTGTCTAGGGGTCTGCTGTCACCCAGGGGGCCTTACATCAGCTGTTCTCTAAGAATACTGAAGCCAAGCATGACCCAGGGGGTTGCTGAGCCAAGGCTTGGAGGTGGGGGCACAGATAACCTCACTCAACTCATGGGTGAATGGCTGACCACCAGCACCGTGTGATCTTAAGCCTCATGCAGCCCATGGCTGGGGTCGTCACTTCTTGTTCACTGTGCCCAGAACAGAGTCTGGCACACAGAGACCATTCACTGTTCAACTGTGTAATGAAGAATGGAATGAAACATGCCTCACATCATGGCTGGGTGCAGAGCTCACTCACCAGTGTGGCTCTGTGGGTGGTCCTCTCTCTGGTCCATGTCATTACCCTCTTTCCAGCCTCTGGAGTTCTTTATATGGTTTAGGTGTGTGTATGTGCTTGGTGATGGTGGTGTTTGGGGGTGGAGGGAAATGAAAGCATTATTCTTTCCTTGTAAGCTGCATGTAATTTTTTGTCTTAACTTAAAAAAGTTATCTTAAGACCAAAATATGATTTATTTGGGTTTTTTTTGTATATGAGAGACAGAGACAGAGAAGTCAGAACACTACTCAGTTCTGGCTTATGGTGGTGTCAGTGATTGAACTTGAGACCTATGGGAACTCATGCATGTACATCCAGTGCTTTAACACATTTAAGTATCTTCCCAGCCCAGAAAGAGAGCTTTTGGATATAAAGGGCCAAGGATGGGCTGGGAAGTGGCACACCTGGTTGAGCACACACATTTCAATGCTCAAGGATCCAGGTTCAAGCCACTGGTCCCCACCTGCAAATGGTGAAACAGTGCTACAGGTTGGACTCTCTCTCTCTCTCTCTCTTTCTCTCTCTCTCCTTTGTATTTCCCTTCCCCCTCAATTTCCCCCTCAAATTTTTCCCCTGTCTCTATACAAAAGTAAATAAAAAAACATTTGAAAAGGGCCAAGTGTACCTGTCTGTGTTTCTCTCATCTGATGCAGTGATCATCCCATTGCCATTGCACATTTGATGGATGGGCTGTAAGCAGTTTCCCTCTAAGTTATACAATGCAGTGGCCCAAGATTGAAGTCCAACTGCTGAAGCTGGAGAGGAAAGCACTTGGTAACTTTGTGGGAGAGTGGTTTATTGACAAAGTATTTAAAATGTTACCAGGTGGCCCCTTGCCAGTTGCTGAGCTGAGATTCGAACCCAGGACACTTGACAATCCAGGGCTTTGAGACCCTTACAGTCACTTTTTTCCCCCTCACAGTCACTTTAATGAATCCCCCCAAGATAACCTTTTAAAAATAATAATAATTATTATTATTATCTTTATTTATTCATTGGATAGAGATAGCCAGAAATACAAACCTGGGTTCTTGTGCATTATAACATGTGTGCTTCACCTCCACCCCCTCGGCCCCACCAATAGAATTCTTAGCACAGAACATTTCATTTGTATCTGATGCTAGAGTTCTCAGGCCAACAAGCTGTGGTCTGATGCCTGGGCCCTTACCTCTCCCAACCTGGAGTGAGGCCAGGGAGTGGGGGGGTTATCTATGACCCACACTTCCAGTGTGTGAAGGCCACTGTTAAGCCTAGCTCTTCTCTTTGGGGATCTAGGGACAAGAGAGAGACCCAGGTCACTGAAGAGAGAAGAAAAGGCCAAAGCCCCTGAGTATCTTTGCACAGTTACCCTAAATTCTGCTGAGGTGGAACGTGGAGGCGTCTGCATTTCTGGCTCAGTTTCCTCAGCTTGGCAGCTGCCCATGACATTTGGCACAGGCCAGGCAGGAGCATAGCATCCTGATCAGGGGCTCCAGGGGGTGGGCATGGTTGGGCAGCCCTTCCCAGCCCTGGAAGCAAAGGGTTAACAGACTGGGGAAGGAGGGAGCAGCAGTCATTTGGCTAAGGAGCCTTGTTAATTGATTCCCTCATTCCCATTTGTTCCTGCTAAAGAGAGACAGATGAGAGGGAGCCCGCCAGGCCCGTCTTGGCACCCGGCAGCTTGGCTGGGCACAGCTGTGCTCCTGGCTCTGCTGGCTTCGTAGGGGGAGGGGCCGGTCATAGTGGAGGTGAGGAGGTGGGGCAGTCCCCATGCCAGCCCAGTGACAGGCAGAGGCAATCTCAGATCTTCTGATCTTCCTGCAACCCAGGGCCTGGGAGTTCAGTAGCAGAGCCCAGGGTCAGCTTCCTCCTGGAGGTTCCAGTGGGCTTCCACTGGTGTGAGGCTCAGGTGAGGTTTCGTCCTGGAAGAGGGTCAGCTCTGGCCTGTCCAGCTGAGTGCCATGGCTTGGTGAGGTGGGCTGAAATCCGGTGTCAAACTGGCCTGCTTTGCCTGCCATCAGCTTGTTCTCAATCCCTTCATCCTGATCTGCTCTAGACTCAGTGTTTTGTCTGTTTGTGCCTTGATTTCACCTCAGTGCCTGTTAATGGAGCTCTTTGGGACTATGCCAGTCTATGGCCCTGCTGGCTTCCCAAGGGACAGGAATGAAAATGTGACAATGCAGTGGGATGTGGAGACCCCAAGCTCCAATTCTGGTTCTTCCCCTTTACAGTAACTGCAAGCTTTGGGAAAGACACTTTTACCACTTTATTTTATTTTATTTTATTTTATTTTATTTATTTTATTTTTTTTGTTCCTCCAGGGTTATTGCTGGGCTCGGTGCCTGCACCATGAATCCACCGCTCCTGGAGGCCATTTTTCCCCCTTTTTGTTGCCCTAGTTGTTGCAGCCTCGTTGCGGTTATTATTGCCATCGTTGATGTTGCTTTGTTGTTGGATAGGACAGAGAGAAATGGAGAGAGGAGGGGAAGACAGAGAGAGAGGGGGAGAGAAAGACAGACACCTGCAGACCTGCTTCACCGCCTGTGAAGCGACTCCCCTGCAGGTGGGGAGCCGGGGACTCGAACCGGGATCCTTACGCCGGACCCTGCGCTTTGCGCCACGTGCGCTTAACCCACTGCGCCACCGCCCGACCCATTTTATTTTATTTTCATTTCATATGAGAGAGAGAAAGTTTCACATGAATAAGGAAGAAAGAACAAGACAACTCAAAGCACCACACAGACTCATGCAATGCTAGGAATCAGATCAGGAACCTTGGGCATAAAATGTCCAACACTCTACCAGCTGAGCCATTTCTCTAGCTACAACACTTCTTCTTCTTTCTGTCTCCCTTTTTTCATGATTAAAATAGCAGCAACACTGGCAATCCACAGTAGTAAAAGTGGCCATAGTTCTTTACCCCTCTCTGAGTATGTCCCATGGCCACCAACCTTTGCAGTCTCTTTCTTCATCCCTCTGAATCAGGGTCGGCCTTGTGACTGACTGGACAGCAGAAGCACTGCTATAATTCTGAACTGAAGACTCCGGAGTCTTCAGTTCAGAATTAAATGCTTTGATTTGTTCTCTTGGAGCCCTGCTCAGACACTGTGTGGAAATCTGGGGCTCTCCTGCTGGATGAAGAAAGACGCATGGCTCAGTCACCCCCCTCACCCAGATGACAGCCAAGCGACTCCCAGAAGTGGAGCCACTTGACTGATGAGCAGCTGACTACAGATGCCTGAGTGAGCCCCTGCCCGCCAGGACTAGAGCAGCCCTGCTGAATGGCCCAGTTGTAGGATCATGACTGTCATAAGTGGTTGTTGTTTAAGTCATAAATATTGGGATGATTTATTACACGGCAAAAGCTAACTGGTACACCACCTAAAATCGTTGCTGCGTGGGCGAGAATGAGATAATGTAAGTCAGTACCCAGCAGAGCAGCTGGCTGGCACACGTCGCTGATGAAAACGTAGAGCGTCTGTTATGGTTACCCAGAGTGGAATCCTTGGCCTTGAATTTGAGCCTCTTGCACTGCAGACTGAACTCTCACAGATACTCAGAGGCTAAGGGCACTCTCCTTTGCTTTCCCCTTCCATCCCTCCTCTGAAGTGAATGGAAATGCAGACAATAGCACAGAGCAGGCACAAAGCTACAAGCTCTGTAGCAGGCATTTTAGGTGCATTGTCCATCACACCTTCCACTTAGCCAAATGAGAGCAGTACGTCTACCTATTCAGGACTTAGGTTTACACATTTACCCTTTTAAGTCTGAGCAGACCTGGGCTCCGAAGATGTGAAATCAAGTTTACCCTAAACCACAAGGATAGTGACTCACTCAAGACTCTCCAATTCATTAGACAGTAAGGGATTCTCCACTGTTTTGTCTTCTTTGCCAGTTCAGCTCTGATCTTCAGGCTCTTTCCTGGGAGTCCGGTCTCCCCATCTCTGGGGATTGAAGGGGCTTTCTTTCTCAGCTTTGTATCTTTCTTTCTTTCTTTCTTTCTTTCTTTCTTTCTTTCTTTCTTTCTTTCTTTCTTTCCCTCTCTCTCTTTCTTTCTTTTAATTGTTGTTAGATCCCACCCAATCATTCTAAAAGCGTGGATGCAGCTCTTCTGGCCTGTGGGAAGACTCTGTGGGAAGTCTTAACTTCTACTCAGCTAGGGCTTATCCTTTGCCCCTGGTAGATGCCTCTCCACACCCTCCTCCCCCTCCTCCTCCTCCTTTTCTGGACCACAGGCATTTCTGTGGATGCCCCTCCCAGGCCTCCAAGTGACAATCACTCCTCAGTTTCCAATGTTTTGCCAAGTCTTCTTTGTTCTTATGGCTCTCTCCCATCTCTCTGGTCAAGCAATCAGCTGATACTCATCCTGGGTTAGGGGTATGGGGAGCATTATCTGATCAGCATCTTCCCCTTCTCTTGGGAAGCACAGTCCTTCCCGGACCACCTTCCCCAGAACTCTCCTACCCACTCCCCCCTCCCCATATTCATAGTGTGAACTGCCATGTCCCCATGGGATCCCTACCCCTGACCACAGCTGAGTGCTCTAAGGATGGTTTACAGTTGAAGCTTAGTCAAATAAAATTATTTTCTTTTGGATAGGACAGAGAAATGAGAGAGTAGGGGGAAACAGAGAGGGAGAGAGACAAAGAGACACCTGTATACCTGCTTCACAACTTGTGAAGCTTTCCCCCTGCAGGTGAGGACTTGGGGCTCGAACCAGGATCCTTGGGTTTTGTACTATGTGTGCTTAACCTACCACCTGGCCCCTTAAAGTTATTTTCTAAACTGGAAATGAAATATTTTTTTCCTGGAAGCTACAAGATAAACATTGAGGATGTGACTTTATGATTTTTTTTAATTGCACTTTTGTCAGTGTTCGAGTAACTTCATTGCTTTTGTGTATGAATATTTTTATTAAAAAGACATATTTATTCAGTATGAGAGAGCTAAGTGAATGTGAAAGGAGAGAGGGAGAGACAAGACCAGAGCCCTGCTTAGTTCTGACATAGGGTAGTGCTGGAGCTTGAACCTGTGGCTTAGGGAGCTTCAGGAAAACATATTGGTACTTGAACAAGCTTAGCGATCTTCATTCCCTGAAATTTTTAGAAAAGCAATATATCAAATACATATATTTGATATATGTATACATATATGATATATGTATATATACATACATACATAAACACACATATGCTTCTGGTGTAGCTTTTCCCTCTTTATGGGACCCATTATGATGTTTCATCATATTTTTAGGCCAAAGGTGGTAAAGTCAATCCTATTGAAGAGAAGAAAATTAATTGTAAAAGTTGATTCCTCTCTTAAAAGTCTGAATTACTCAGTGTCTCATGCCTGAGAGATGAAGCAGAGACAGAAAGCCCCAATGATTCCTCAGTCCAGCCATTCTCCAAGGCAAAACCCTTAGGTGCTGTGAACCATGGAATCCCTCTTTGAATCTGTGGAGTCAGAGTTGTGTTTTTATCACTTGGAGAGTACTGACAGAGGCTTTTTGTCCAGTAACCTCTCCAGATAGTTCTTCCAGAGAAGTTGGTGGTCTCCAGGGCAGAGAAAGAGGGGGTAGTGACAAGCCAGGAAGGGGCTGGCAAGACTGCTCATCTAAGAAGGTTGAGCCCAGGTTTAGCCTGGCTTCCATTGCACTAGGGACAGCTTTGGTTCTGCGGGGATCCCCTACTTCCTCTCACTTTCTTTCTTTGTCTCTGTCTGAAGAAGTTGTCCTGGAGTGTAGAAGTTCCAGTGATTAAAAAACAAACAAACAAATGATACTTAAGAAGGACAGCCATTACAAGTGGAGATACAGGCCATCTTTACAGATGATTTATAAATTGATTTTCCCAACCTTATAAACTGGTGCCACCAATCATTCTATTTATAGAAAACATTGCCAATTAAAAGCCAGACCAAGACTCAGATGTTACATTCCCTCCCTCACCCCACTCCTGCTGCATATCTGGTTGACAAATAGGTCCTGGAAACTCAGTCTCCCCAAACCATCTCTCATGTGATGATTTCTGTTTCTGTTAGTATGCCTGGATTCCCATTGCCTTCCTTTCTCCTTTGCATCTTGGTAACTGACTTCCACCTTGGTTGGCCCCAGAAGGCCCATTTTCCCCTGCATAGCATTCCAGCATCCATGTGGATTTCAAACCCCATCACTTCATTGCCTAAATTCTGGTGACTAGCCATTGGACTTTGCCTTTGGGATGGAGCCACCAGCTTATGCAGACCTAACACTAGTCCTCACTCAGTGCCTCATTTGTATTCTTCATAATAGCTTCACAACATGGGTGATTTTGTCTGTGTGCATATTTCAGGTCTGTTCCCCATTAGAATGTGGGCTCAAGAGGCCAGGCAGTGGTGCACCTGATAAAGCAATGCTCAAAAAACCAGGTTCAAGCCCCTGGTTTCCACCTGAAGGGGGAAAGCTTCACAAGCAGTGAAATGATGCTGCAGCTATCTCTTTCTCTTTCCTTCTCTATTTGCCTCTTCTTTTTCCATTTCTCTCTGTCTCTAGTCAATAAATAAATTAATAATAAAAAAGCAAGAATGTGGGTCCAGTAAACAAAGGCAATTTGCCTGTCTCGTCACTCTTGTGTTCCTTGAACCCAGGGCTCAGTGCATAGTTGGATCAGGTAAACACTAAATGACTGTGAGAAGGTGGAGTCAGTGAAGGAGGCTCTATCATCTCCATCCCACAGTACAGAAAGCGGGGCTGCCACTGAGCTGGCAAGTGACTGAAGAAGAGGGCTGAAGCCCAAGTGTGTGTGTGACAACAGAACCTCTAAGCTTTCCCCAAGAGCCAACATTTGTGCCAGGTTTGAATTCACAAAGTGAGCTATTACTGATTATTTTATTTGATCTTCACCACCCAGTCCACTGTCCCAATTTTATAAATGAGGAAATGGTTAGGGGGTTTGTGGAGAACTCATACCTGGTGCAAGGGGTTCTGTCTTCTGTAGGGATCACTAGGCTTCTGGGGCCCCCAAAGCTGTCATGGAATGAGAGATTCAGCTTCAGTGCCCCCTGCCCACAAGGGTACCACCTCCCTCCACCCCATGCTGGCCGCCTGCCTGTGTCTGTCACATCAAGTTCAAGTGATTCATGTGGCAGCAGCTCCTGGTCTGCCTGTCGGCACGTCAGCTAGTCCTGGTTACCATGGCAACAGGATACAAGGCACCAGGGCATCAGTGGGCTGTGGCTTTCAGAGGGGCAGTGCCATGGGCAAGGGAGGGGGCTCGTTTGTATGAAGCTTGGCAAAGGCTGGAGCCTCCGGGGGCTGGGGAGCCCCCCCTGCCTCCTTGCCTTGGCATTTCCTTCCTGCCATCTGTGCTGGGAGCTGGGGGAGGGGCTACAGTGCCATCCCTGGTGGGAGGGGTCAGGGAGCAGATGGGTGGGAGGAACAGCCCTTCCCATCTGGGCTGTGCTCCTGACACCCCCAAGTTCTTGTTTTCAGGGCCCCTTCCTCAGTCCCTTACACTCCCACGGTCTGTCTCACTACACTACAAGCTTTCTCTTCTTGACACAAACAGGGAAGTTCAAGTCCCCATTTCAGAGAGAGATAGGTCTCTGAAAGCAGTTATTGTGATTTTAAGGGAGGTATCCCTAGCAAGCTCACCTGCTTTGTGCCAGCACCTGGCTAGACTTCATCTCAGGCACAGTCCAGAAACCTTAAAGGTCTTGCACCATTATACCTATTGCATCCAGGGAGAAACTGAGGTTCAGAAATGTGAGGTGACAAAGTAGTAACACCAAGATTCAAACCTAGGTTCACCTATCTGGCTTCCAGTGTTCCTTTTGCTGCTCAGAGTGGAAGAGGTCCCTCTCTGCTCAGGCCCCCATTCATCAGCTCATCCCCGCCAGAGATATGGTATGGTGGGAGCTGAGCTGATGGACTGAGCTCTGGCCTGCACTTGGCCTCCTGGCTTGCAGCTGGGCTCTGCCTCTGGCTGTGAGACTCTGGCAGGTCTCTGTACTTCTTGGGGCCATGGTGCCTTTGTCCAGACACTGTTGAGAAAGAAACTTTTGCTCTTGGCCCTTCTAGGCCCAGCCATCCCTCCTCCATCAGGTCTGGGGCCTTGTGGGGTTGTCTGATTTCATTCCAGGTCTCTCTTCTTCCCTCTGTCCTCCTCCCAGGACTCTTAGAGGTAAGGTGGTTATCTCTTTCATCTTCTCCCCACACAGAGTTCTTGCTAGTTCCTTGTGCTTATCAGCCCAGGACTCCACAGCCCCTCCTTGAGGACTTTGAGACTTGCCTCATCCTCTCCTCACCTCCCCACTCAGAAGATGATTTGGGCCTCTGGGGACTAAGTTCATCATTAAAGATGAGTTAAGGGTGGGCTGGGTATCATCTGGTGGGCCAACACATCTGCTGGTCCTTTACTCTCTGTGTCATGTAAGGTAGTGGCAACTGGGAAAAGCAAGAGAACTTCCCTTATGTGATGAAGCCAGGCCACACAGCAGCCCGTCTGAGTCAGGTTATCATCCCATCTGTCAACTCCCTGGTCTTGAGTTCAGTGAAGTGACCAGGGGCTTCCAGGAAGAGGTGGCCTGGCCAGGTCCATGACAGTCCCCTTTATACTCCTCTCTGGTTTGCAACATCTCATCCAGAAGGATCAGAGAGGCTGAGAAGCCAAAAAAGAACCTCAGGCCCAATTCTGATAGGCAGAAATGAGGAGTCCTAGCAGCTCCCTATTCCTCTACACCCCACGCTGAAATCCAGTGGGCCACGGAGACTCTAGGAGCTGGTGGTCAGAGAAGCTTCAGCCTAGGCCATCTCAGTACCGATTATTTTCAGGCCCAGCAGCTCTGAGTTCAAGTCCTTTCTCCTCGCCAGCACATCCACTACCTCTTCCTGCCACCTCTCCAAATTCTTGAGCCTTGTTCTCTCCTACATAAAAAGGGAACAAGGCTCCTATGAGATTCAGTATGAGGATAATGAGCTAATACACCCAAGGCACGTATGCTGGTGTCTGGCCTGCCAGGCTGCCTCCCATTCCCTGCAGAGAGCTCTGTTATCCCAGACTCCCCTTTTAAACAATATGGTCAAGGTCCAGGGTGCTGGCCCTGTCCATCCTCTTGCTGCTCACGCTGCCTGGAGCCTTAGGGTCATCCCATCTATTTTTAAATTCCTTCCCCTCCTTCCATCCCACCATTTCCCTCCTCTTTTAAAGCCCCCTCCTCCTTTCAGAAATGACATAATTAGAGGGATTTAATGTTCTGCTGCTGAAATCTTCATTTTCTTGGGTAATTTCCACTATTTCATCAAGGAATAATTAATTGCATTGTCTTTAATCAATTGTTTTACAAATCCAGCAGCGGGAGGAATTCTCCCACCATCTCCACAGCTGCTCTCCCTCCTGGGTGAGGTGCCAGCTCATGCCAGTGAGAAAGAGAGCTTGGCTGCCAGAGCTGAAATGGGAGGGGGTGTGTCTGTAGAGGAAGGACCCACAATCCCCCCAACCTGCTGGGTAAGAGCTGGGCCAGAGGCAGACAGCTAAGAGTCTATCCACTAGTCATTTAAGGAGTGCTCACCTGCTTGGGGAACAGGCATGGGGAGAAACTTTGCCCATCTGTGAGCTGGGGGGTCCCCATAGCCCAGGCAGGTTGGGGAGATGGGCGCTCTTTGCCAGATGTAGACACTGAGACTCTGAGACACTGGGGCTCATGAGAGAAGATCTGGCAAAGTTGATGATTTAGAGATGGGAACCCCAGGGGCCAGGGAGAGAGGGGAGGTAGGAGTGATTGCAGCCATGGTCAATGCTCTGTAGTCCTCACAAGTTCTGGGCCTAAGGCCAGGGAGACAGCTGCTTATGCAGAAGACTTTCATGACTGAGACTCTTAAGTCCCAGGTTCAACTCCTGGTACCACCATAAGCCAGAGCTAAGCAATAGTCTGTTAAAATGAAAAAAAAATGCTGGGTCATATTCTAAGCACTTGACCATCACAGATACCCTGGGAAGTAGGCCTTCCTATTACCCTCATCTTATAGAAAGGAAGCTGGATGACTTTCCTAGTGCATGTTGCTAGTAAGCCATGGAGCTAGGCCTTGGCCTCAGACATTCTGAATCCTAGGACTGTGCACTTCCACACATGGGTGCCAGCTCCCCATAGGCACCCTGTGACAGTGTCACTCCCCTCTCAAGAAAAGCCAGCTCTGCTGTGACTGACATGTCCATATGACAGGGCCCTTATAACTTTTGAGTTCCTCTTTCTCCTACCCTGCCCTGGCTCACTGTCCCTGTCTGTTGGTCTCCTTGCTTGCTACCTGCTCCAGGCCATTTGCTCCTTCCTTTTGAGGTCAGTGCTTTCTGTACTGGATTGCTCTCTGGCAATGTCACCTCCCCAGAGGGTTTTACCTGAACCATCTCACACCCAGCCACCCCACCCTCCATCTCTTTACACTGCTTTCATTTTTCTCCATGATCTTTGCCCATGATTCTTTATTATTATTAATTTATTTATAAAAGGAAACATTGACAAAACCATAGGATAAGAGGGGTACACATCCACACAATTCCCACCCACCATCAGAACTCCGTATCCCATACCCTTCCTTGATAGCTTTCCTATTCTTTATCCCTTTGGGAGTATGGACCCAAGGTGATTGTGAGATGCAGAAGGTGGAAGGTCCGGCTTCTGTAATTACTTCCCCACCGAACATGCTGCCCATGATTCTATTGCTAGTAGGCACTAGTACTTTCCACCAGAAACACCTGATTCCGCTTTCTGGGTGCTAGGAACAACTACATGTCTCCACTCTTCAGAACTGATGCATGTGGTCCTCTGATTGACTGGCAGGCAGTGAAATAGGACAGCAGTGGTATGTGTCACTTCCAGGGTACTTGGGGAGCATTTGTGCAATTCTCCACATTCCCATTGGTGTCAGTTGGAAATAGAGCCTCCTTCAGCCTCAGTCCCCAGATGAAGATGAACTAGAGCAGAGCCCCTATAGGCATCTCCTCCAAGAGCATGCAGTGTGAGTGAGAAATAATTACTCACTGGCTTTAAACCACTGGTGGCAGCATAGTTTTCCCCTTCTGGCTGTTACATCACTTGATATGCTTCTGTTCATTTATGTATCTTTTGCCCTAGCACATAGCTCTATGGAAAGAGAGATTTTCTTATGTTCATTATCCCACCCCCAGTTCTTAGACTAATACCTGGCACATAGTAGGTGATCAGTGTGTGCAGAATGAACGAAGATCTTGTTTCTTTATGCAGTATTTCAGATTTACTGAGTACACACACACACACACACACACACACACACACACACCCATGATATACAGTAGCTCCATTTCCCCATTTCTGGAACTGACACTCAGAGGGATTAGCTGAGTTGGACCTTGAGATGTATTCAGCTAACAATGGAGTTGTGATTAGAACCCACATCTCTTCATTGCTTCCCCTTCTTCTTCCGTTTGTTTGCTCCCAGGATAAGGCAGTCAAAAATGCTCTTTCCCACCTTGCCCACAGGGCACTCTCCTCTTTGCTCCTCACAGTAGGTCCTTCATCTCTCTAAAGGGTTGTCAGGAGCTTCCTTAGGTGGCGCTCATGTTTCCAGAGTCAGCTTCTTTCTCCTTCCTGCGGACTTGCCTGTCTCTGGGTGTCTTCTGCAGTCTCAGTTACACTGACATTTTTACCCAGCTAGAACATTTAGGATCATCCCAGTCTCTTATTCTGACAACAGTGGCATCCCAGAGTACAGCTGAGACCCAGGGCACTGTACATGCCCCTGTGCATGCCGCCAGGGAAGAGGGCTTGGGTGTAGATTCTGGTTCATCCTTTTTTATGCCTCTCTGCCAAGCCTGGTTGTCTGGTTTTCCTGCTTCCACTTGAGCAGAGGTTATAATAGATGAAAGAGAGAGTAAGGCAAGTCACAGCTACACAGGTACCATGCTGAAATGGGAAGATTATGGGAACACACAAAAGCTCAAAGGACACAGACTTCGAGGCTATTGGGTGCGGGGACAAAACAAATACTCTGCATGCTGCAAAAAATCAGGGGGCTACAGTAGTGCATTCCATGTGTTGGTTACTGTTTATCATGCAGGTGGCTGAATACAGGTGAACTGCTTGATCTCTTCAGACCTGAGGTCCCTCATTTTACCTCTGGGGTTATCTCCAAGATCCCTCCTGCCAAACTCTGTTAACACACATTACACAACCATACCCCATTGTAAAAATTCAAGGGTGTCTCTATTGCCTTATAGAGGGGTTTACAGTTTTGAATGTATAGACTTTCAAAGTAAATCTAAAGGTCTTTCCTTTTAAGGACTTGCAAAGACTGCATGCTGGGCATTGGACATGATGCTGGGAATACAGAGATGATAAAGACACATCCAGTTTATGAGTCTGGCCATGAGCACAAGCCCTGAAAATTGATTACTACAATCCAAGAAGATGCAATGGAGTAAGAGGGGGACCAGCTCATCCCAGTGACTCAGAATGGCTGGCTGGACAGTTTAGAGGGAGCTATCCCGGCAAAGAAGGGAGGTGATCCAGGTGGTGAGAACAGGGTGTGGGAAGCTTAGAGACATGAAAGCCTTGTGTTTCAAGAATGGCAGGTGGTTTAATATAAATGATGACAAAGCAGAACTAGAGATAAAACTGGAAGATAACTGGGCGGGGGACGGGGGATGCTGCCGCTGCTACCGCATCTACCTAAAGAGTCTGAATCCTGTCCTGTAGGCAACAGGGGAGCCATAGAAGGTTGTGGGAATGGGGAGTCACTTGATCAGATTTGCATTTTAGGAAGACCCTCTTCCTGACAGCCAGTGTAGAGTGTGCGTGGGAGATAGGAACATGAAGATGGAGGCAGGAAACTAGGAAGCAGTGACAGCTGCACTAGGTGAGAGAACCTGTGAGCAAAGCCAGAGAAGGTACACAGGTGAGGTCAAGAGAGGGAGAGCTTCAGGGGCACATCGCAGTGCAAGCACTTTTGCTAGGGACTAGATGTTGGGCTGAAGAAGGATCTGAGGTCCACCTATTGGTACTGACTCTTGAGGGGGTAGGCAATTACTAAGAATGGAAATGAAGTCATGGGGTGAGGGGACAGGGGACTTGATGATTTTTCCCATTGAACTTGACATTGAGGCTAAGAATGGAAATGAAGTCATGGGGTGAGGGGACAGGGGACATGATGATTTTTCCCATTGAACTTGACGTTGAGGCCCTCAATGTCAAGTTTTAAAAGTCCATCAAGTTAGACCATGAGTCTGGGGAGCAGGGGTAGAAAGAGGGAAAGTTACTTATTTCTGTGTCACTAGTTAGCCCCAAGGCTCTGAGATATAAGAACTAAGCATTTACTGTGTCTCACAGAGTGTCTCTGGGTCAGGAATCTGGGACTGGCTTAGCTACTTGGTTCTGTCTCCTGGTCTCTCATGCAACTGAGATCTCAACCCAGGCTATAAGCTCACCTGTGACTGGAGGCTCTGCCACCAAGGCAACTGGATCACATGCTTGGTCTTTGTGCCCACAGTTGTCAGGAAACCTCAGTTTCTCTCCCTCAGGCTGCTGGAATGTTCCCCTCACACTGTGACTGGCTTTCCCCAACCCCTGATCCCCAGAATGAATAGAGAATGAGCTAAGCAGGAGTCCCACATTTTTTTTTTCTGGCTTGAGGTGGTATCCTGGGAACCCACTCTGCCATTTTTGTGGCATTATAAAGTTTGCACAAATCAATCACCTTTCAGTGACTACATAGGAGTGTGACAATTGGGGTTGACTACTGGTTACTCCTTGGGAGCTGGTGACTGGAGATAAAATCTTTTTCCACTTCTTTGTTGGTGGATGAGGAGGCTGAGACTGAGGGACAGGGACTTCCCTGTTAGAACCAGAGTCTGTGCAGGTCTAGAGGGAAGGATTCTTGTCCCTGGAAGCCCTATGAGGAGGAGAAGGGACCCCCGGGAAGTAGATGTCAGGTGCTCAGCTCCATCAGTGAGTAGGGAGGGGGACAGAGGCTCCTTTCAACCATTCTAGTTGCTGCTGGCTCGGCGTGGAACCTCCTCCCCCAACTCCCCCTGGAGCCAGTCTTCCAGGTATAGGCAGGCTCCCTTCTCCTCCCCACCCACTTCATTGCCCAACTCTTCATTCATGCAGGTAGTTAATCTCCCCACCCTTTATTCATTCTATAAATGTTTACTAAAACTCTACTGTGTGTGCCTGCCACCTCTGTGGCCCTGTGTTAGACATACATGTCCTCATGATCTTGGGCATGGAACTTATTAGGGTCTAGTGGGCAAGACCGATGGATGTGAAGCACATCAAGATGCACAGGGTGAATCCATGTCAACTGTGAGGTGTGCCTTGGGAGAAAAGTTACAGGGTCACTTAATTTAGATCAGTTATTCAGGGAAGATTCACCAAGGTGGTGACATTTAGCTTGAAGACTGAAGGGAGCTAGGGAGAGCATAGGAAGTGGATATTCCACGCTGAGCTGACACAGTGAGCAAAATCTGCAAGGGGGAGAAAGACAGAAGAGTGATGGGGATTTAGGAAGAGACAGGATGACCTGAGGACCTGCGTGGGAGGTGGGGAGAAGAGGCAGAGAGGGCAGAGGAGACTAGGTGGGGTTGGCTCCATGTTTGCAGTGGCTAGGCCTGTGGGGTCAGTGTGGCTCTGACCGAAAGAGCACAGGGACCCAAGTTCAGGTTAGAGTGTAACCAGGTGGTCCTGATTAGGACCTGTGGTCTTAAGTGATGGGTAGGCAAAGCTGTAGAAGGCAGAGATAGGAGATAGGAGGCTTCTGCTAGGGGACTCAGAATGGTGGGTGGAAGCATGAGGTAGGGAGAAGAGATGTTTATGGGGGGGGGGATGTAGGACTCCAGGAGTTGAGCAGAGTTCTGATGGGGAAGAGGCATCCAATATGTCAGAGCCCTAGGATTCTGAATCTCCTCTGTCTTTTCATCCCAATGCACTGCCCTATGACCTGAGGTATGGGCATAATCTAGGGGCACCAGGTGCTCAGGTGGGCTGGTGGGTTTTTATCATTGAGTTGCTGTATCTCCTGGGCTTCATTGTTCATGACTGTCAAATGTGCAGTGGAAATGCCCACCTTGCAGAGAGAGAGAATAGCCAGGATCAAAAGGGACCATGGATAGGAAAGGGCCTTATTGATTGGAAAGTGTCCTTTTCAACCTTGAGTGAGGATGTGGGGCTCATTGTCACTAATGAATCTGCTGGGGGCTGACTTGGGAGCCCATTAACCTTTGCCTTGGTGCCCCCAGGCTGCCAGAGTGCAGGCAGGGGTTGTTTCTGCTGGGGGTCATGGGAGGAAGTGGGGGCTAAGAGGATTAGAGGGTCCTCAGGAGGGGCACAAGATGGTCAGTCCCCTTTCACTGAGGCCCAGGAAGCCCCAACCTGCTTGCTGGACTGCTGGACCTCAGGGTAGGAAGGAAGCAGAGGTCACAGAGGCTGGGGAAAAGGGGCAAAGGGTGAAGGAGAGAGGGAATCAGAGAGGAAAGGACTCAAAGGTGTAGGAAAGACCCTGCTGCTGTAACCCCCAGTCAGTGCAGATACACAAGTATGCTGCACACAAGGCTACAAATGCACATACATGTACACACACGTGTGTGTCACAGGCAACACATATGAAGCAAGCAAACAGAGGCACGTGAGCTCACAAGCACTTGTGTAGCCTCATGCCCCCAGGTTCTCTAGAATCTCATGGAGAAGCTTTTTTTTTTTCTTCAAATTTTTTATTTCTTTTCCCTTCTGTTGCCTTTGTTGTTTTATTGTTGTTGTAGTTATTATTATAGTTGATGTTGCATAGGACAGAGAGAAATGGAGAAAGGAGGGGAAGACAGAGGGGGAGAGAAAGATAGACACCTGCAGACCTGTTTCACTGCCTGTGAAGTGACTCCCCTGCAGGTGGGGAGCCAGAGGCTCGAACCAGGATCCTCATACCAGTCCTTGTGCTTTGCGCCATGTGCACTTAACCCACTATGCTACCGCCTGACCCCCTATGGAGAAGCTTTTTTTAAAAACATTTCATTTCATTTGTTTGACAGAGATGGAGAGAAATGAAAAGGGAAGTATAGAGAAGGAGGAGAAGGAGAGAGAGAGAGAGAGAGAGAGAGAGAGACACCTGCAGCACAGCTTCACCATTTGTAAAGCTTTAGCCCAACAGGTGGGGACTAGGGGTTTGAACCTGGGTCCTTGTTCATTGTAACATATGTGCTCAGCCAGGTGTGCCTGGCCCTCAGAGAATAATTTTTTTGAGATTGACTGATAGGTAGAGAGCAAGCTAGAGAGACAGACAGCATAGCATGGCTCAGTTCTGGGGTATGTGATGCTGGGGATGGGACCAGGGGCCTCACTGCTTCACTACATTTTCCTAGCTTTTTTAGGAAATGTTGATTTACAGGATTGCTGTTGTCATAGGGGCACATCCCGTGTAGCTCCAAGATGTGCATCAGTACAGCTCACTCTCCACCATTCTCCTCCACCTAGGGTGTGAGATCCCCAACCCTTTCAGCATGAGCTTTCACCTCCATTATCCTGCTTTGTTAAGGTATGTGCTCTTCCAGGTGCACCACCACGTGACCCCACTCTCACTTTGCTTCTTAGTTCTCATGTAAGATGTCTCACCTTATATGATGTATCTTCTTTTAAAGATGTATCTTTTTTTTTTTTTTCAAAGATTGGAACAGGGAGTCGGGAGGTAGCGCAGCGAGTTAAGTGCACATGGTGCAAAGTGCAAGGACCAGCACAAGGATCCCGGTTCAAGCCCCCAGCTCCCCATCTGCAGGGGAGTTGATTCACAAGTGGTGAAGCAGGTCTGCAGGTGTCTGTCTTTCTCTCCTCCTCTCTGTCTTCCCCTCCTCTCTCCATTTCTCTCTGTCCTATCCAGCAACAACGACATCACCACCACCAACAATAATAACTACAACAATAAACCAACAAGAGCAACAGAAGGGAAAATAAATAATAAAAAAATAATTATAAAAAAAAGATAGGGACAGAGATGTAGAGAAGCAGAGAGGGAGGGAGTGAGGCAGAGAGAGAGAGAGAGATAATAAAAAAAAGACTCCAATAAGAAAGCTTCCTTTAGTGAGATGAGCTCAAACCTGGGCCAGGCACACGGTAGAGCAGCACACTATTTAAGGGAGCTATTTCATTGGCTTCTCTTACTACATTTGTAAGTGAAAGGTCAAGGATCTTATGGGACTCATGAGGTCAAGGTGGGAGAGGACTGGCCTTAAGTGCTGTTGTCTGTCTTTACAAAGCCTGTTTGGAAGGCACAGAGCCGACCTTGGAATAGTGCCTCTGCACCAACCCCCTACCCCCAAACACACACATGTTGCACCAGGCCAAGCCTGATGAGAAGGTGACACTGGCTGGTCAGGGAAAAGGGCTTTAAAGTTCATGTTCTTCATGTGCTTCAGAACATTCCCAGGGTATCAGGCCTGAGCTGTGAGGGCGTGGTTCTTAGCTCTCTCCCCATCAGCAGCTCTCGCAGGCTGGAAAGGTGTCTCCACTTGGGTGGCAGGCTCTGAAGCCCCTTGGAGCTAGCTGCCCCTCGTAGTCTGCCTAGGGCCTGGTCAGCACTGCAGCCCAAGATTAATGGCCAAGGTGAGTCTCCAGTTGGAAGGCAGAGAGTAAATCAAGGCTGGGCTACAGGGCTGCCTTCCTGCTGGTGCTGGTGCTTCCTTCAAGGCTGTCTCACCCAGCACAAGCTCCAGAGCAGGCAGGGGGCCACACTGTCCCTCCTGGGGGGAGTCTGGATTTATTAGCAATAGGGGCTGGAGTTTAAGATCTGGACTTTGGAAGCTGCTGTTCTCATACCTGGCCATGGGCTTTAGTGCAAAAGCACAACTCTACAAAGTGGGGCAATGCAGCCTGCACTTGGGCTTGCTTGGTACCTAGCACAGGGTCTTGGTGGTTGGTTAGACTTAAGGTCTCAGAACAGCCTGCAGGGTTGTGGGCATGGCTTTGCTTGAACCTCAGTGTGTGTGTGTGTGTGTGTGTGTGTGTGTGTGGTCTAGCAGCCCCTATCCCAGAGGGGCTCAGAGGGAGGCAGAGCCAGTGGGCCAGCAGGGGAAGCAGGACCAGCAGGAAGACACAGGGAGAAGTACCCTGAGTTGCAACTTCTAGGGTAGAGATAGGGGCCAGCCTTTTAGGCTGCACCCTGCTCACATCTAAGGAGCCAGTAAGTTCTCTTTTATTTATTTATTTTTATTGTTGTTATTTGTTTGCTCATCTCCTCCTTGTGGTGTCAGGTGCTCTACACAATCAGAAACTTCTTTAGTAACAAACCATAGAAATGATTCCTGAGAGAATAGTCTTCCAACACTCTTCTTACCCTGGCTTGAAGATGAGGCCCCCAGATGCAGACAGGGAGGGTGACTGATAAAAGGCAGAGGAATCAGAACCCAGCATGGGTGACCTAAGCACACCAGGCTTCACAGCCAAGGCAGGGTGGTGAGACCTCTGGCTTCTCACTGTGCAGGGGCTCATAGGATGCAGGACAAGGCCTGCTGGGCTGGGTGGAGCTAGAGCTGGAGGGTACCTGGGCCCCAGGTGAGCCCCCAGGTGAGTGCTGAGCCCAGCCCTGGGAGAGGCTTAGGAGACAGGCTGGGACCTTGGGCGCAAGCTCCTAGCAACATAATCTCAGGGGCCCCACCTGTCTGCCTGGAGCACCCCAGGGAGCCTGGCTCAACACCACCCCCAAGGGGAGTGTCTGGCTGGTAAGCCTTGATGGAGTGGAGGTGGGGCGGTAGGACAGAGGGGTGAGTGCATGATCTCTGATTGAGGTTGTGGGGGGTAAGGGACTCCTCTTATATCCATCCAGGGTCAAGCTGATCAGGGGTGGCCTTGGGGGAAGGGTGGGCTCTGTTCTCTGCTTCCCTCTCTCTCTCTCTGCCTCTAGTCTTCTTTCTGTTTCTGTCTCTCATCTCTTTCCCCTTTCCCTCCCTTGCATTCTCTCTTTTCCTACATTATTCTGACTTTTTGTAGATCTCTCTTTTAAAAATATTTTATTTATTTATTTTATTTATAAAAAGGAAACACTGACAAAACCATAGAATAAAAGGGGTACAACTTCACACAGTTCCCACCACCAGAACTCCGTATCCCATCCCCTGCCCTGATAACTTTCCTACTCTTTAACCCTCTGGGAGTATGGACCCAAGGTCATTGTGGGATGCAGAAGGTGGAAGGTCTGGCTTCTGTAATTGCTTCCCCACTGAACATGGGCACTGACAGGTCGATCTATACTCCCAGCCTGTCTCTGTCTTTCCCTAGTGGGGAAGGGTTCTGGGGAATTAAAGCTCCAGGACATATTGGTGGGGTTGTCTGTCCAGGGAAGTCTGGTTGACATCATTCTAGCATCTGGAATATGGTGACTGGAAAGAGAGTTAACAAGTAAAGCTAAACAAATTGTTGACTATATCTATTTATTTTTGTCTCCAGGGCTTTTGCTGGGGCTTGGTGCCTGCACTATGAATCCACTGCTCCTGGCAGCCATTTACCACCACCCCCTTTTGTTGTTGTTACTGTTAGATAGATCAGAGAAAAATTGAGAGAGGAAGGGAAGACAGAGAAGGCAAGAGAAGGACAGACACCTGCAGACCTGCTTCACAGTTTGTAAAGCCAGTCCCTTCCTCCCCCTCCCCCACAGATGGGGAATTGGGGACTTGAATCTGGATCCTTGCACTTCACACTGTGTGAGCCACTGCCAAGTCCTCTGTAGATCTCTTTCCATTCTCTCGCTACCCACCAGCCCCATCCTGTGTCCCCACCCACCTGCTCTCCTTTTCTTTCTTTTCTCCTCCTCCCCCATTCCTTTTCTCTGATTCTCTAGCTCTTTCCACTCCATGCACTTTATGCCTTTTTCAAATATCTGTCCTACATTTCCCTCTTTCACACTCCATCCACTCCTCCATTTTTTTGCCTCTCTCTCTCTCTCTCTCTCTCTCTCCTCTTCCATCATTCTCTCCAGTCCACCATCTTTGAGGTCTCCCCACATCAGACATGCTTCTTTCAAGTCAGTTTTCCTCCCCAAACCCTGCCAAGGAGTGTTGGAGGTGGTCAGGAGTGTAAACTCCCCCGTCTGGGTGTGTGGGAGGGAAAGGATGGGGCATGAGAAATGCTGGGAGATCAGTCTGAACAGAGCATTCAGAATTCACCTCCTGACCTGTGCCTGGCCTTCCCCTCTCTCTCTTTGGCCTCAGATTCCCCTTCTGTTAAGTGGGTCTCACTGCCTGGTTGGGAAGAACCAGCTGCCCTCTGGGCTGCTGTGGGTCAGGAAATGGGAAATAAATGGACAGAAAAGCAGACTGAGAAATTGTGGCGTATTTTCTGGAGAAAGAACTCTGTAGGCATTAGGACCCCCGCCTGGGCTCTCTCCCTGATGTAGGTTCTCTGACTTGCATTGCTCTTATCTTCTGTCTGGCGGGCGATGCCAGGCACGATGTCAGACTTTGAGCTGCGTCATGGCCCCCTCTGGTGGTGAAAGCCTAACACTGACGGCACCCTTTGGGCTGCCCAAAGGTTCCTGGTGTGAACTATATATAGTGCCTGGCAGAGTGACAGTGGGCAATGGGCACACTTGGAATTCTGTCTACAAAACACCTCCAGCAGGGCCAGGAACAAAGCACAGAGGTGTGTATAACAATCTTTCATATGGGAGGCTCTGAGGCCCCAGGTTCAATCCCCAACACCTCAGTTAGCCAGAGCTTGAGAAGTTCTCTGGTAAAGAAAAACAAACAAACAAACAAACAAAAATCTTTCAGTGGATGCCTACCATTCCACCCTCTGAGGATGACTTATTTTTTGTGGACTATTTGACTATTTGGGGACTGTTTCTTTAGACATAATGCGAGTATTGTGTGCGGCAGCACTGAAAGCAAAGGAGTCACAGAATCCACATGGTCTGACCGGGCCACTTCACAGAGGGGGAATCTGAGGCCCAGAGCATGGGCAACCACCCCAGTGTCACCTGTGTGAGTGTGTAGGTCTGTGGCCTGGATAACCTTGACCTTCCATGCTCAGGTCAGTGGTGCTGCAGGCCCAGGTCACCTTGCAGACTTCTGGGTGGGTGAGGTCAACAGTCTGGGGGTGTGAGCACTGCAGAGAAAGTGGCAGCCTCTGGAGTTTTCTGCACTGTGAATTCTAGGAAACTACAGCTGGAGCAAATGCATGGGGCGCAGGGGGTCTGTCAGGAAAAAGGTGTCTGAAAAAGATGTGGGCAGGTGAATGTGTCTACATGCCTTCTAGTCCTCAGGTCAGACCTGAGAGGGGTGCTGAGAGGAGTGATAGACACTAGAGGAAGCCCTGAATGCTGGGCCAGAGAGCCTGTGCCTTGTCCTGGTAATAGCTGGAGTAGGGTGCAGACTCCAGGCACTTAAAAATGTCTTTATTGGGGGGTTAATGATTTACAGTACAGCTCCAGACATCTTGTCATCCCCCACAGGCTTTCCTGAGCACCTGCTCTGCCAGGAGTCAGGGCAGCCTTCTGCTGTCCTCATGGGATTTGAAATCCAGTACATCAGGCTCTTTTGGGGACAGGAGAGGTGGCTTAATCAGTAGAGCCCATGTCTTCTCAGTATGAAGCCCTGGGTTCTATCCCTGGCACTATATTAGAGCACCAAAGGCAAGAACAAGTGAAACTCCCTAGATAGTGGAGTGGGGTCTGGGGACTCTCCCTGTCATAAAATATGAAATAAAAATTGGATCTAGGAGGATGCTCAGTGGTAGAGTGCATGCATGCGGCCCTAGGTTGGCTCTCTGGCACGACATGTGACCGAACAGTCCTACGAGTGCTCTGGCTTCCCTCTCTCTCTCTCTTCAAGAGATAGAGAAAGAAAGAAAGAAAGAAAGAAAGAAAGAAAGAAAGAAAAGAAGGAAGGAAGAAAGAAGGAAAGAAAGAGGGAAAGAAATAAAGACAGAAATAGTGGGGGAGAGGAAGGAAGAAAAAGAAAGAATTATAGGAAAAGAAAGGAAGGTTAAAACAATTTTTCACATGTAATCTGTGATGACAGAGGTCAGTGTCAAGGGGCAGGGGATGGGAGTCTTGACTGAAAGCTCTCTGGGTGTGAGAAAAGTCTAATTTATCAGGAAGGTAGTCACAAAATACATAATCAGATTTATACAAATTTCTGTCTTAAAATCCACTTTCCATATAAAAATTTTAGAAGCAAACTAAAAACAAGTCCTCCATGGCAGGGAAGGTTGGAATGACCAGAAGCTAGAGCTTCTCTTGGATGGAGGGGCCCTGGCAAAAAAGAAGTTGGTAGAAACATTTCTGTAGAGGGGATCAGTGAAATCAGTTCACTTGGAGAGTATCTGCTTTGCCATGTGTGTGACCCAGGTTCGAGCCCAGCCTCTACTGCATTAAAGAAAGCTTTGGTGCTTTGATGTTTCTCTCTGCCTTTATTTTAAAAATAAAATTCCATGGAAGAGTTGAAGATGGGAGTGAATGCTGGAATCCTGTTTGTGAGTGGTGTGAGGGACCCAGGGAATGAAGCTTCAAAAATTCAGGGAGGTTTGGGAATACTTGACCCGGGGGTGGAAGGGAACTCCTATATACATTTTTTTAAAGAATTTATTTTTTTAAATTTTATTTACTTTATTGGTTAGGACAGAGAGAAATTGAGAGAGAAGGAAGAGGGAGAGATAGACACCTGCAGACCTGCTTCACTGCTTGCGAAGCTTTCCCCCTGCAGGTGGGGACTGGGGGCTTGAACCTGAGTCCTTGTGCGTTGTAACATGTGAGCTCAACCAGGTGCGCCACCACCCGGCCCCCTCTATACATTTTCTAAGGTTCCTCTGATGACCCTGACTTTGATGCTGGCTGTAGACCAGAATAGCCTGGAGTGTCCCCACCCCTTGGCCTCAGATCCTTGCCCCCTCTGTTCCGAGCTTCTTTTTCAGCTTTGCACCCTTCCACCTTTAACCTGAGAAGTTGGGCCCAAGGGAGAGGGGTTGCTTGGCCTCACAGTCAGAGCTGGAGTCAGTCTCCAGGAACCACTGGCTCAAGCAACAGGAATTCCCAGCTGCTGAGACCTGGAGAGAGGTGGGTGTAGCCCTCCTTTGGGTGTTCCTAGCTTGGCAGCTGTGGATGGGCCCAACCCATCTGTAGGTGCCCCAGTTCTCTGGGGTTGGTTGGATGCCAATTAGGACTGTCAGCCATTCAGGGGTCCTGCCCAGCTCCTGCCCCTGTGGCCCAGAGCAGGGGCCCTGGGGACTGGGGATGGGGGCAGGGTGTGGGTTGGGGGGTGGAGAGGGGCACTTTCAGCCACCAGAAAAAGGAACAAGCTCCTGCCTGGGGGCCCAGCAGCATTCTGCATACTGCTGTCCTATGGATGTGCTGGCCCAGACCTCTGCTCACAGGCTCCATCAAGGTCACTCACTGGTCACCAGGTAACAGAGTGACTGTGAGGGTGCCCACTGCCAGCCTGCTCCTGTGCCCATCAACCCTGGCCCTCTTAGCCACATCTCTGCCCTGGTGCTTTCCCTCCCCTTTCCTGTCCCCCTTCTATGCCTTCATGTTCCTCCCCCTGAATAGCAGGAGGTGTGCAAGAAAGGGTGGGAGTACTCTGGTCTGGCCAAGTCCCCATCCATCCATCCTGACCCTTGGCCTCTTTGAAGCCAAGCTGAGTTGGTCTGGATGCCAGCTCTGTAGACACTTTCTCTCCTGCTCCTGTAGCTCCTAAACTCTGGGACCCTGGAAAAGTTGCCAAACCTCTCCTGAGTCTGAGTCTCTGCGTCTCTTGTTCACTAAATGAGATGAAAGATCCTAGCTCCTGAGGACCTCCAAACAGCACGAGGCCAGGCAGTGTGTGTGTGTGTGTGTGTGTGTATGTGTGTGTATGTGTGTGTGTGTGTATGTGTGTGTGTGGGTATGTGTGTGTGTGTATGTGTGTGTGTATGTGTGTGTGTATGTGTATGTGTGTGTGTATGTGTGTGTGTGTATGTGTGTGTGTGTGTATGTGTGTGTGTGTATGTGTGTGTGGGTATGTGTGTGTATGTGTGTGTATGTGTGTGTGTATGTGTGTGTATGTGTGTGTATGTGTGTTAGTGTGTGTATGTGTGTGTATGTATGTGTGTATGTGTGTGTTAGTGTGTGTATGTGTGTGTGTGTGTGTGCTCGCTCTGTATAGGCATCACCTTACTTGGCTGTCAAAGGGCATTGCCATCATTCACTTGACAGATAAGGTACTTGAGCTTGAGGGGGCGGGAGAGAGGAGGAGGTATTATTTTTCTCTTTTTTTCTGGTTGCCCTGGTTTAAGGGTAGATCTAAGTTTTCAGGTCTAGGATATGTTCTTTTCCAGGTGCTGAGGGCATTGGTGAGGCCCTGTAACTTCACCTAGCAGGGGTGTGGGCAAGGTCGGGGCTCCTGAGTAGAGAGAGGTGAAGCTCCTGGGTTGGGAGTCAAACCTCCGTCCTCAGAGCTGCGGAGGGAATCTGGTGAATCTCATCCCACTGGCTCCTGCATCCATTATTACAAATCCTGAGAGCCACACCCTAGAGGTGAACACAGCTGTGAGCACCATTCTAAGTCCTTCTGACAATGCAGAGCAACCCCATCCACAGTGGTGACAGTCAGCTTTCTAGTAGGATCTGGGTTTGTCTTCCCCCACCCCACCCCACCCCACCCCACCCCTGACACAGCCTGGGGTGGCAGAGGTCTTGCCCCTCCTCACCTCACAGACTCCCCCTGCTGCAGGGTCTGGAGGGAGGGTGAGGCTGGCTCCCTCCGCCATCAGCATTCCAAAGGGTACCCACCCAAGTCGCCATTCTGCGGTTGGGGAGATTCACATCTCTAGGTTCTATTTCACCCTAATTGACCCTTCAGGGAATCTTTCAAACTCCTGAGCTGTCACAGCTCCTTGGAGTTTTAATGTGGCTTTTGAATATTAAGGCATTTCTGCCAAATATGCAGGAATAAAAATTGATGTCACCAGGATTGACTTAGTGCATAAAGCAGGGCAGATGGGCACACGTGTGCAGAGTGAGTGTCCAGGGCCTGCTGTTCTCTGGCCTGGATGCTGCTGCCACCCCACCTTTTCCTCCCAACAACCCCATCTTCCAGAGGAGGCAGCTCCGGAAACAGTCACGGCTGGGCTCCCTGGCCTTGTGACCACTTGAGATCTGTTCTCAGCTCCTGCAGCTGAACAAGGGAAGTTCAATCAAACTGTCCAGTGTTCAGCCACTGCAGATTGTCTGATCAGCCCATTTTGGTCAGGGTGGGTTTGGGGTTCAGGAGGAACACGGTGGGGGGAGGTGGACAGAGAGCTTGACTCAGGATTTTGTAGTTTCCCCCAGCAGCTGGGTTAATTTCTGAACACCCAAAGTCCAGCTGGAAAATGGGTACAGTCTCAGACTTCATGGGATGTTGTCAGGATTAACTTCATGGGGCGGAGCGACATTCAGGAGGCAGCTGGACATCTGGGGGAGGAGTCAGGTGCTGGTGAGATTCAGGGCACCAGTGGTCTCTGAGGGGCTGAGGAACCTCACCAGAGTGAGGCCTCACAGAACTGGGTAGAGAGCGGGCAGTGAGGCACCAGCCACTGCTGGACCACAGGCTTGGGGCAAGAGCTGAAGAAGGTCTGTTGCAGCAGCCATGCCACATGTGGCCACAGTGGGCTGAAAAGGCAGAGGGCCATAAGGGTCATACTAAAGAGATATCACTCAAAGAAGAAATATAGGGCCCATCTGGAGCCTGGGTGGGGCTATAGGTGAGGTTTTAAAAAGTGGCCATGTTGGGCCAAGTGGCAGCACATGCTACAATGCACAAGGACCTGGGCTCAAGGTCCCTGGTTCGCACCTGTAGAGGGAAAGCTTCCCAAGTGGTGAAAAAGTGCTACAGTTCTCTCTCTCTCTCAAATTACCTTTATTTATTTATTGGATAGAGATAGCCAGAAGTTGAGAGGGAAGGGGATGATAGCTTTCCTCCTGCAAGTGGGACCAAGGACTCAAACCCAGGTCCTTGTGCATTGTAACACATGTGCTCAACCAAGTGTGCCACCACCTGGCCCCTGTCTTGCTCCCTCTCTATCTCTCCCCTCCCCTCTCGATCTCTATCCAAATAAATGAATAAATATTTTAAAAGAGTGACCATGTGTTTGCTGATGAGGGAAGGAGAGGATGAAGAAGGGAAACAGATGGTGAGGGTGAGGGTCTACAAAAGGGGTCACTGGTCCCCCAAGCTGGGCTTTTAGGGAAGAGGGCGAGAGATTTCTGGGACACTCAGTGCCCAGTACTGAGGACATGGAAAAGCTTCTGGGGCCTCAGGTTGGGTGAGAACGGAGGCAGACCTTGTAGGAGAAAATTGCTGGGTGGTGAAGTCAGAGAGGAGCAGTGAGGTCAGGAAGCAGAACCGGTGGTCAGAGAGCCAGTACTGACAACAGAAGCATCAGGGCAATTCTTGATGAGGGAGCCCAGAACTGAGAGGCCAGGGGCAGGCTGGGCCAAGGCTGTGCTGAGGACTCTTACGGTGAAGGCCACACTGGGGTGGGCAGGGTTGACTCTTATCAGCTTGGGACAGCTGAGGGGTGAGGAGTCTCAGCAAAGGAGCCTTCAGCTAAAAGTCCAGGGGCTGTTCACCCACCCACCGGCACTTTTCTGCCCCTGCTATCTCAGGTCCTAGGGCAGCACTTCCTCATGTCCTCCAGCCCCTGTGCACCCCACTCACTGTGGCTACGTATGGAGGAAGGTGGCTGTCCTGCTAAGATCTTTTATTTAAAAAAATTTATTTATAAAATGGAAACACTGACAAGACCATAGAATAAGAGGGGTATAACTCCACACAATTCCCACCACCAGAACTCCGTATCCCAGCCCCTCCCCTGATAGCTTTCCTACTCTTTAACCCTCTGGGAGTATGGACCCAAGGTCATTGTGGGATGCAGAAGGTGGAAGGTCTGACTTCTGTAATTGCTTCCCCACTGAACATGGGCGTTGACGGGTCGATCCATACTCCCAGCCTGCCTCTCTCTTTCCCTAGTGGGGCAGAGTTCTGGGGAATTAAAGCTCCAGGACACATTGGTGGGGTTGTCTGTCCAGGGAAGTTCGGTTGGCATCATGGTAGCATCTGGAACCTGGTGGCAGAAAAAAGAGTTAACATACAAAACCAAACAAATTGTTGACTAATCATGAACCTAAAAACTGGAATATTGCAGATGAAGATTTGGGATTTCTGTTTTGGAAATAGCTAGTAGGTCTATTTTACGTATACTCTAAAGGGTCCATGACTTAGTTTTTGCCTGAGCCTGAAATCTGATATGCAGGTGGACTCAGGTTATTATCTGGGGAGATGATGTCATGGCTGGAAAAAGGGCTAGAAAGCTGGACCAGGGAAGAGAGTAGCTCCCTCTAAGAGTTTTGTCCTTAGGGGGCTGGAGTGTGGAGGAGCACAGGGTACCCCCTTTTAGGGGCAGATATTCTCAGTGGGTGGCAGACAAGCCTTCAAGACCTTCAAGACAGGCCCAAAGTCCTGCAGGCAGTAGCGCAGAAGGCAGCAAGCCTGAGTTCTGGGCTGGTGGCCCCAGCTCTCCCACCTGGGCTCTGCTCAGGCTCCAGGCAGGCTGGGAGTGCAGGTGGGGGTGCTGCTGTTACAGCTGTTCCTCACCCTCATCCCCAGAATAGTCAGAGGTGCCCATCTTGAGAGAAGAGACTGAGTCCAAAAGCTGCCCTGTTCCAGCTCCACTCAGCGTGAGTCTATTGTGACATGGTCCTGAGTTCATGGGGACCTGTGTGCTGCCGTGCTCTCACTGAGGCAGTGTTAGTGGAGCCCAGGCTGGACTTGGCCCCACAGGGCACCTGCTCCCCTTCACCAGCAGCTCCCATGTCAGGAGCTCCCCAGGTCAAGTGTGGGAGCCAACTAGAGCTCTGTGCAGGTGGGCAGGCTGGCACCAGGCCCTGTAGACTCCCACCCTGAGTCCCTTTCATCTTGTTCCCTGCAGAGTGTCCTTAGTTTCCAGGATGAGCCTCAGTCTTCTGACCTGGCTCCTAGAGCAACTGGGTCTGTTTGTACTTCTTCCACACCACACCACACCACACCACACCACACCACACCACACCACACCACACCACACCACACCACACCACACCACACCACACCACACCACACCACACCACGGCCCGGCCCGGCCCAGCACAGCCCAGCACAGCCCAGCACAGCCCAGCACAGCCCAGCCCAGTCCAGCCCAGCACAGCACAGCCCAGCCCAGCCTAGCCCAGCACAGCACAGCCCAGCCCAGCCCAGCACAGCTCAACACAGCACAGCCCAGCACATCACAGCCCAGCACAGCCCACATACCACAGCACACCACACATATACTTCATGCACATGCATACATCACACACACACACCACACCACACCATTACCCACATCACACACATACCCCATTGCACATGTACAAATCACACACCAGACACCACACATATGCCCCACTCCACATGTACACAGAATACAAACACATATCACTCCTGCCCACTCCATCCACCCATACACACCATACCACACACACATATGACCTGCTCCACATGTAGTCAAGTCACACCCCTCCCACATATCCTGCACCCATAAGTGCACACATCAGATATATAGCACATACCCACATACCACACACACCGCTAACACTCAGCACATATACTACATAGGTGGTGAGCATTGGAGCAGTGCTGCGGTGTTTGTCCTCTTTGTCTTTTTCTCCCTCTGTCTCTCACTTTCAATCTAAAGAGCAAAACAAAACAAAACAAAACAAAATGTCCAAATGTGCTGGGAGTGGTGGAATCACGCAGGTGCAGGATCCCAGAGATAAACTTAGTAGCAAGAAAATAAAAGGGCTGGGGAGACAGAATAATGGTTAGGCAAAAGGATTTAAACATACTTGAGACTCTGAAGTCCCAAGTTCAATCCCCAGTGTCACCATAAGCTAGAACTGAATAGTGCACTGGTGTGTCTGTCTGTCTGTCTGTCTCTCTGTGTATCTTTCTCTCTAAAACAAACAAATGATTGAAAAAATGTATATATATATATATATTTCCTCCAGGGTTATCGATGGGCTCGGTGCCTGCACTACAAATCCACTGCTCCTGGAGGCCATTTGTCCCATTTTGTTGCCCCTTTTTTTGGTCATTATTATTGTTGTCATTGCTGCTGTTGGATAGGACAGAGAGAAATCGAGAGAGGAGGGGAAGACAAAGAGGAGAGAAAGAGACACCTGCAGACCTGCTTCACTGCCCGTGAAGTGACTCCCCTGCATGTGGGGAGCTGGGGGCTTTAACTGGGATCCTTATGCTGATCCTTGTGCTTCTTGCCATGCTGTGCTACCGCCTGACCCCCATATTTATATATTTAAAATCAGTGCCAGCTGGCAAACCCTAGAAGAAAAAGAAGTGCCAGCTTAGCTCTTCGCTACTCCTGTGGATCTCACTGCCTTGGCTCCCTGTGGGGTGAAGCTCAGGCGCCCTCTTGTGGCCGGAGCCCTCTGCAGCTTGTCCCTGGTTGGGACCAAAGTCCCCCAAACTGGGTGGTCAGCATGGAGAGAAATGGAGACCACCCTGGATTGTGCAAAAGAGGTAACTGAGCTCCTGAAAATGCAGTAACTTGTCCCTGGCCACACTGTGAGATGGATCCCACCCCACCCCTGCCCTCTGGGCTACCTCTTCCTGGCATGAAACCCCAGGGCAGCCTGGGACCAGCATGCTCACTAGCCTGTGACCAAGTCCTAGAGAATAATGGCTGGTGTAAGTGCGTGTTTGGTGGCACTGCCAGGCCCAGGCACATCATACCACCTGGCAGCCTGTAACTCCAACCTCCACTTTAGATGGCCCTGCCCAGTGGGCCTCAGCAGTCCCCGAGACTGCCCCCTGCTGGCTCAAGTGCTGTGTGAGCCCAGCAGGACTCATAGGCTAGCCTAAGGAAATGGGTCCTGGCCTTTCTCCTCAGGATCAGTCTGAGTAGGGCTGCACCAGATGGGAAAAGTGAAACTTGAGAGCCAAGCTGGACCAACTTAGGGCTCTCTTCTGGCAACCCATTCATCTGGTCCACTGATGGCACAGGAGTGCTGTGTGTGCTTTCACGCCACGGTGCCCATCTTCTAGGATTCATACTTGATTCATTCACTGGAGGAATCCCCGTCCTGGGGCTGGGTGGTGGTGCACCCAGTAGAATGCGCACACATCACCATCACCATACAGAAGGACCCAGGCTCAACCCTCTGGTCCCCACCTGTGGGGGGAAAGCTTCACAAGTGAAGCTGTGCTGCAGGTCTCTCTTTCTCCCTCCCTCCCTTCTCCCCTCTCAGTTTCTCTCTGTTCTATCAAATTATTCTCCACAAGAGCAGTGCTTGAAGCACAGCCTCATAGTTACCCAGATCCCAGCATAGGGCTGGCACTGAGCCCTGACTAGATGAATGACTGCAGCCCAAATCTTCCCTGCAAGCAATCTGTTCCCTCTGCCCCCTTCCTTGCCTCCAGTTATGGGGAGTTCACTCCCTCACAATTTTTCCATTTACACCTTTACATGGCTGTCTTCCCAGAACCACTCTGGGCTGATGGTAGGCTGAATGCTGCTCCAGGGTCCACCCCCAGGAGTCACACAGAACAGTCCTGCTCTCTTTCCCTGGACATTGGTTCACAGAAACCTCAGCTGCTCTGAGCTCTTCTGCTCAGAGCCTCTGTTCTCTGACTTCTTTGCTGTTCCTTGTTTGCATCATGCTAAACTCCCAGCTCAGTCCCTTTGCAGCCCCTGCCCCTAAACCCCCAACCCTGGATTGGCCTCTCCACATCTGTCAGGTTTCTGCAAAGATGTCATTACTTCATCCAAAGTCAGTTGCCCTGCCCTCAGTTTGCAAGTTCTGTTTCTTTCCGTCACTGATTCCTTACTTCATCTTATTCTTTCTAGTCTCTGTTTCTACCCTTCTTGCCTCCCCTCCTCCCAAACACTGGAACTTACAATCTGTGTGAGAAGACAATCTGTGTGAGGAGAACTGGTCTTTCACCCTGGAGCTGCTAACAGGGCCTGGTCCACAGGGGCTTCTTGACAGCACTCTTGTTCTCATCACTGCTGTTCTGGGCCAACCTTCAGGGCTGCAAGGATTCTGGGTGTGATGTTGGGGGTGCAACCAGCCCTTCACCAGAGCATCTGGGTGGAAGAGGCAGGGCTGAGAAGGCTGACCCAGCACAGCTCAAACCCACTTCTTGGTCCCCACATCACTCCCAAATTAGGCTCTTTCTTGTTTTTCCATAAATACAGCAGTACAGCACACCCCCATCAACATCCCCTTCAGGCTCCACAGGGAAAACGAGAGTAACAAGCACCAGCGAGCTCCTCTGTTCTTCCCCACAGCCCCACAGCCCCACAGGGAAGCCCTCATTTCACAGGTGAGGAACCTGCACAGTGGAGCTGGACTTCAGCCCCTGGGGTTGGAATTAGAGGTTCTGTAGATATCGGAGCCAGAAATGGGTGGGCTGGGTGGGCTGGTGGCAGCATAATGACTATGCACAAGACTTATGCCTGAGGCTCTGAGATTCCAGGTTCAATTCCCAGTACCACCATAAGCCATAGCTGACCAGTGCTCTGGTATATGAACAAAACATATAAAAATCAATAGGCTTTGGCTTCCTGAAGGAAGAGTCTGTCCTTGTGGGTGGAAGCCAAGGAGTAGAGCAGCTGTATGCAAAGTAAAGGACCACAAAGCCCTTTGTAGCTCAGTTGCTCCCAGACAACCCTGGGGGGAAGGAGCAGGATTCATTCTCAGCACCATTTGCCACTGAAGAATGAAAGAGGGTGGGGGTGGGAAGCCAAAGAAAGCCCTTTGGACAGATTAAGCTGCATGGCTGAAGTCAGGTCACAATGATTCTAGTGTGACAGCTGCTTACAGGGACGCAGCCAACACCAGGCTTAGAGTGTTCCACCTAGCATCTCACTTACTGTTCACAACTACCAGGGGAAGTTGGTGCCATTATCATCTCTATGCCCCAGATGGAAAAAACAAACAAACAAACAAACAAAAACTGCCAAGTTCACTTGCCAAAGGTAACATAGCACATCTGTGGCAGAGACAGCATAACTTATTTGATGGACTGGGTTGCATTGGATCGACCTTCTCGTGGTGCATCCTGTGAGTACCCATTCATTGGGGAAACTGACGATCCTTCCTAGCTGACTGAATCCACATGGATCCCAGTCACTTTCAAAGCCAGCAACAAGCAGCTCCTGACAGCTTTGCTGTTGACTGGCTACGGAAGAAGGGAAAACGCTAGAAGAAGAAGAATTTGATGGACTCTTAGCCAAAGGCATCACTATACACCCCCCCCCCCAAGCTCCCAAGGAGAGGGAAACTAAATGCTAGCCAGTGGAAAAGGAAGAGTCCAGCACAGAAAAATCAAACACCAGATAAATGCCCCTATGACTAAATCACAAATCCCAAGGCAGCACAGTCTCCTATAGTTCAAGGAACAGAAAGAACAGGCCAGGAAAAGAGAGCATGGCTACAAGCGTTCCTCCCAACATACACCTCAAAGTTTCACCCAAGTCTCTGGTGTCTGCAATGAGCTTAGCATTCTGTGCGTCCATGTACGATTAAGCTATCTTGAGACTTGGACTTTCATTTTTTTTCATACTTATTTATTTATTTATTTCCATTTTGTTGCCCTTGTTGTTTTTATTGTTGTTGTTATTGATGTCATCATCGTTGTTGGATAGGACAGAGAGAAATGGAGAGAGGAGGGGAAGACAGAGAGGGGGAGAGAAGGACCTGAATACCTGCTTCACCGCCTGTGAAGTGACTCCCCTTGCAGGTGGGGAGCCGGGGGCTCGAACTGGGATCCTCACGCTGGTTCCTGCACTTCATGCCATGTGCGCTTAACTCGCTGCATTACCGCCCAACTCCCGGATTTTGTTTTTATGGACTAGATATTCAATTTATTCTTATCATAGCATTGTAAATTAGACACTATTATCAGTATTTAAAAGATGAAGGAATTAAAACAAAGTGAATAACTAGTCCAATGTGATTCATGCCTTGTAGGAACTAGTAAACCAAATATTCAGACCAATGCCTAATTCCTAAGTCCATGCATGCTCTTATTAACCACTATTTATATTGCTTTACTTACTTTGGATTTTACAAAGAATCTTGAAAGCTGCCCTTTCTGAGCCTTTTAATCATATAATTCAGGTCAATCAATATGCTATAGTTTTGTCAATGTTTCCCCTTAATTTTAATTTTTAAAGTATTTTTTGCTTTAATTTTTATTAGTAAGCTAATAATTGGTTTACAAAATTACAAAGTAACAGGGGTGCCATTCCACACTGTTCTCACTATCAGAGTTCTGTGTCCCCATTCTCTGCATTGGAAATTGCAGTAGTTCTCCCAAGGTCACAGATATGGGTTGACTATTATCTCTCTCTCTCATCTATCTGTCTGTCTGTCTATCTATTTTTTCCTTTCTTCTCTTTTCCTTCCTTTCTTCCTTTTCTTTCTTTCTTTCTCTCTTTCTTTCTTTCATTCTCTTTTTCTTTCTTCCTTTTCCTTCAGGGTTGTTGCTGGGACTTGGTGCCTGCACTACAAATCCATTGCAGCCACTTTTTTGATTTATTTTTTTTGATAAGACAGAGAGAAATTGAGAGGGGGAAAGATAGAGAGGGAGAGAGAAATATAGACACCTGAAGACCTGTTTCACTGCTTGTGAAGAGACCCTCTGTGAAGAGATCCCTCTGGTGGGGAGCAGGGAGCTTGAACTGCGATCCTTGAGCTACACCTTGCTCTTAGTACTATGTGTGTTTAACGCGGTGTACCACAGCCCAGCCCCCTTGCCCATTTTTTCTAGGGTCCTACTTTCTCTTCCTTTCTAAGTCACACTTACACCTATTGCTACTTCCAAATGTCCTTCCTTTTTCCCTTTTCTCTCTGGGTCCTGATGGAGTTGGAGTTCAGAGTCATCTTTTTCTAATATTTCTCCCCCTCTGGAAGCATGGACCAAAAATTTTTGTGGGGTCAGAAGGTGGGGGTTATGGCTTCTTTAACTGTTTCTCTGTTGGACATGGGCATTGGCAGGTCAATCCATACTCTGTTTCTACTTTTTCCTAGTGAGTTAGACTTCTGGAGAGGTGAGGTTTTGAGACACATTGGTGATACACATGGTATCATTTGCGACTTGGTGTCTGAAAGACAGTTAAGATATGAGGTGGGACAAAATGTTTAATAAACAGGAACCAGAAAGTAAGAGAAGAGCAGGTGAAAATAGAGATTTTTAGGGTGGCAAGAAGGTAGTAACTCTATTTTAAGTATGTCCATAGGGGGCTGTGACTTTAATAATTTTTGTTTGAGCTTGACAGTTAACATGGAGGTGCACTAAAATTATTGTCTGGGAAGATGTAGTCAGAGTCGAGAACTAGAGGGGCTGGGTGGTGGCACATCTGGTTGCGCACACATGTTACAATGCACAAGGACCCAGGTTCAAGCCCCTGATCCTCATCTGCAGGGGGAAAGCTTTGTGAGTGGTGAAGCAGGTCTGCAGGTGTCTCTGTCTCCCTCCCTCTCTGTCACTCCCTTCCCTTTCAGTTTCTGGCTGCTTCTGCTCAATAAATAAAGATAATACAAAAAAAATTTAAAAATAAAGAAAAGAATAGGACTAGAAAGCTTGATTAGGGCAGAGAGTAGTCCTAAACTTGAAGAGAATATGTAAGTACAGTTAACTGTTTGCCACACTGATTTGATCCAGGGCCCATGTATATTCATATTTAGCTTGTATAACCTCTGAGTCCCTGACAGACTGAGCTTACAGTCCATGGTCACAGCTGGGAATATTCTAGGCTGCATTTATTGCAGGACCAATCTCCCTTGAATAGTAGGACAGGATGACCCAGCCTCCCTTCAGAGAGTGGAGCCGTTCCTACCGTTGCTGCTTTGTAGGGTGGACAAGTCCCTGGAGTGGCCCATAAGAGGGCTTATGATGATGTTTCTGATGGAAGTGACCAGTGATGGTGGACAGAGGGATCTATTAGAGGTTGAAGCCCATCATATCTGTGTGGGAGTCCAAGGACTACCTGACTAGGGCCCCAGATGATGGAGTGGCCTGGTAGTGACCAAAAAGGTCACCATTAAGTGAGCCAGTCTCTTGCCCTTATCAAGATTTTGTAATCTCTTCTTTATCTGATAAGCTTGGACTCTCTCCCTCCCCTCCCCTCCCCACAACTCCAGGTTTCACCCAAGTCTCTGGTTTCTGGTAGTGAGCTTAGCATTCTGTGTGTCCAAGTCTCATAAGAGATGACCTTCGGATATTTCAGATGCCAAGTTTGCACACCACAGCACTCCACACATATACTTCACACACACGCATACATCACACACACACACACACACACACACACACACACACACACACACACACACACACACACACACACACACCATACCACACCACTCCACATCACACACATATCCCATCCCACATGTACAAATCACACGCTCCAGGTTGAGGAGCTTTCTCTATCCTTGTTAATCATGAAATCTTCTAGGTGTAAGGAAGCAACCTTTAAAAAAAGCCTTTGGATGGGGGTAGGTGGTGGCATACCCGGTTAAGCATACATGTTACCATGAACAAGAACCTGAGTTCAAACCCCCAGTTCCCATCTGCAGGGGGAAAGTTTCATGAGCAGTGAAGCAGGTCTGCAGGTGTCTCCCTTTATCCTTCTCTATCTTCCCCTCCCTTCTCAGTTTTTCTCTGTCTCTATCCAAAAATAAATACCTTTTAAAGTCTTTGGTTGGGGGGCCAGGAGGTGGTGCATTCGGTAAAGTGCACATAGTACTGAACTCAAGGACCCCTTCAGCTCCAAAAGCAGTGAAGCAGGCCTGCAGATGTCTTATCTTTCTCTCTTTCTCTATCACCCTTCCCCTCTCAATTTCTCTCTGTATCCAATACAATGGAAAAAATGGCTTCCAGGAGCAGTGGATTTGTAGTGCCAGCACCGAGCCACAACGATATCCCTGGAGGAAAAAAAAAAAAGTCTTTAGTTGAAGAGTTTTCAACACTGTTTCTGACCTTCCTAACTCACTTCTGAAAATCAGTCTTCAGGAGACATATCACAGTTTGAGGAAAGCTTCTGACAGTAGGAGTCCATCATAGCTTTGAATGGCAAAAACTGGCAAGGAGCAGCCTCCAGGTGCAGAGAGCACTCAGACTGACAGGGAGAGGTTCATGAGATCCTCAGTGTTCCTCTGGTGACCACAGAGCACATTCTAAAGTTTGAGAACAAAAGGAAGACACTGAGACCCTTTGAGGAGCTTGCGATGAGACACGACTATGATTGTTTTCTGCTATGCTTTTCAAATTTATCTAATAATTATCTAGTAAGTATTAAATTTATATATTGAGAAACACACATGTATACACAGGAATGCATACACATACGTACACAGAAAAACCTCACTTTATTTTCTGCAACTAGAACTGCTTCAAAGGGAACCAGGTGTACCAAAAGGTACAGGTTAGCCTCTGCCAGGCCCCAGAGACATTTTGTTCCAGAATGCTGCCCTTGAGAATGCTGAATGTCCTGAGAAAGCATGAGGCACTGGGGCACCAAGGATTCTTTCAACTGGACTTGTATTCTTACCTCAGGCTTGGCCATAGGGTTCCTTGTCAGTTCTCTTCACACACTTTTCCCTGTCCTCTTGACAGGGTGGGGGTACTTTTTAAAGGTTTTTCTATGCTGTGTGTGTGTGTGTGTGTGTGTGTGTGTGTGTGTTGAGAGAGAGAGAGAGAGAGAGAGAGAGAGAGAGAGAGGGAAACACCACTCAATTCTGGTGTATATGGTGCCAAGGATCAGACCTAGGACTTCATGACTGTAAGGTCTGTTCTACCACTGGGCTATCTTGCTGGCAATATTCTGCCTCTGGTTGCTGCTCCTGCTGCTTCTGCTTTTCCTTCTTCTCTTCCTCATTATCCTGTCCCTCCTTCTCCTTTTTTCCCTCCTCTTTCTACCCCCCCTTAAAAAATTTTTATTTATAAAAAGAAACCCTGACAAAACCATAGGATAAGAGGGGTACAACTCCACATAATTCCCACCACCAGAATTCCGTATTCCATCCGCTCCCCTGATAGCTTCTCTATTCTTTAATCCTCTGGGAGTATAGACCCAGGGTCATTGTGGGATGCAGAATGTGGAAGGTCTGGCTTCTGAAATTGCTTCCCTGCTCAACACCCATGTTCAGTCAGGTCAATCCATACTCCCAGCCTGTCTCTCTCTTTCCCTAGTGGGGCAGAGCTCTGGGGAAGTGGAGTTCCAGGACACATTGGTGGGGTTGTCTGTCCAGGGAAGTTCGGTTGACATCATGGTAGCATCTGGAACCTGGTGGCTGAAAAAATAGTTAACATATAAAGCCAAACAAATTGTTGACCCCCGGGTCCCTTTGTTTTTGCCACCAGAATTATCACTGGGATTTGATGCGTATGACTCTACCATTCTTGGAAGACCCCCATTCTCTCCCCTTCCCCTCCCCTTCCCACCCATTCCCTCCCCCTCCCCTTCCCCCCCTACTCCCCCCTTTTTTTCTTTTACCAGAACAATGCTCAGCCCTGGTTTATGGTGGTGCAAGGGAGTGAGCCTCAGGCATGAAAATCTCTTTTCATAACCATTATACTATCTAACCCTGTGCTCTTTATTTTGTAATAAAAGAGAGAAGGAAACATACCCACAGCACTGCTCCACTGCTCATAAAGCTTCCTGCTACAGGTGGGACTGCTTCTTGACCTTTGGCCTCAGAGCCTTCACTCTGGGTCAGCTCACCTCACTGATGGTGATAATGGTGCCATTTGCCTTCCAGTATGGACTTGACCCCACTAGGATTAGCCTGGGGAGTATTTCCTGTGTAGTCAGCAGGTCTCCCCTGCTCAGGCCTGGAGGGCAGGACACAAGCATCTCCTTCCCTGAAATGCTGTGCCTAACACGGCAGACACAGGCCAGAGCTCAGCAAATGCTTGGATCCATTCACTGAGCAAAGGAGGCAAGGCTGGCAGGTGCTGGGTCCCAGCCCTGACCTTGGGCTCTGGCTGCCTGCTCACCCCTGCAGCCCTCTTCTTCTTGCTCCGGAAGTCCATGTCCTACTCACTGCTGCCCAGCTGGGGGTCCCTCCCCTGACCTGCGGTACAGGAAAGATAACCAGCGTCTGATTAGTGGCTGGTTAGAAAGAGACACAGAGAGAAGATGAGAGACACCATAGTACTGGAGCTTCTTCCCGCAGTGCCATGGAACCTCCCATGTGGTACTAAAAAATTCAAACCTGGATCACATTCATAGCAAGACACATTCCCTATCCAGAGAGCTATCTCTCTGGCCCCTGAACATGTGCTTTGGGCCCCAGGCTTGGTTAAATGCTTCAGGTCTTTTTCTTAATTTTTCATTGAAGTCGCCTCTGTGTGACCCTTTGCTGGACCCTCTGCCCTGACAGCCTGCAGACTCCCTTAGGACAGACCCTGGTCCCTAACACAGAGTCCAGAGTGAAGTAGGAGCTGGAAAAATCTCCTAGCAGATCTTTGACCCCTTTGTGGCACTGGGCTTTGCACACAGCTCTGCTTGGACTGATCATTGGTTAAGGAGTGCATAGTGTGATGGGAAGAACCTTAGTCTTAGACTCAGGAGTCTCAAGTGCCAGTCTTGAATCTTCTTTGTGACCCCGGACAATGGTTGCTCCTCTTTGAGCTGTTTGCTCACTGTGACATAAAGGAGGCTGCACTGTGGGGACCAGAGCAGCCCCCACTGTCACTTCCTGGCTCTCTGCTCTGAGTAAGCTTTTTGGAGGAGAGTGGCCTGTGCAGGGTCTGGAGGGCAGGGTGGGGCTGAGCGAGGTGCTGGGGAGTGGGAAAGGCATGCCAGCCTTTCCCATGGGGAACAGTGCAGACACAGATGGGGATGAGTGTAGCCTGTGGATTCCAAATGTGGCTGGACAGAGCGTGGGCAGAGTCCAGTGAGGAGACTGGAGAATAAAGAGTCACAGGCTGGGGAGCAAAGTCTAATCTCCTTTGCCAGAGCATCCTTGGGCTCCAACTGAATAGGATCTCTGTCCCTTCCCTGAGAATACTGACCTTGCCTATACCTCTAGCCTCCAGCCTCCAACCTCCAGCCTCCAGTACTGGGAGTTAATTTCCTGCTTGCTGGAGCTGTCTTGGTAACAGTCTGGCCTTTGTGTAATGACAGCTCCTCATTAGACAGCAGCAAGGAGTCCTCTGGGGAAAGCAGAAGCTCCTGGCTGCCACCCTCCTGGGAGTGCCTAGGAGATGGCATCACCACCCAGGAATGTTAACCTGGGCCCCCTCCCCTTTCCTAGCAGTTCTATCTAGTCTGGGATCTTGTGTCTGTCTCTACCACCTCCTCCCCATGCCACCCCTTGGCCTCACACACTGTCCCTCTATAGCTGACTGTCAGGCTTGGTGCCTGGAGCTTCTCTGGACCAGACAAGAACCTTGTCTCCTGGGCATAGAGTGGGTGCTAAGGTCTTGGCTGGGGGATGGGCTGAGAGACTAGAATTTGTGTGATGGAGGCATCAGGTTAATTTGCAGAATGAAGATGGAGATGAGCTTCAACTTGCTTCCTGATAGAATCAGCATCCTGCAAACAGTGGGGATTAGGAATCAGGGGCTGAGGGTCTCACTCAGAATGCTCCATTTGCCTTGGTGGCCCAGCAGCCAAGCAGAGGGGAGGGCTTGGGGTAGGTGCAGGCAGCCTTAGCATGGGATGTTCTCCACCTTCCCTGCACTTTAACTGCACAACTCTAGTTCATTTCTTCCTCAGGGCCTTTGCACTTGTGTTCCCAGTTTCTGGAACCCTCTTCTATTTTTTGTACAAGTGATTTTCTTTTCTTTTCCTCCTCCTTTGTGTGTGTGTGTGTGTGTAGTCAGGACCTCACACATGTATGAAGTCATTGTTCATGTGACATTTTTTTTTTTCATTTAGATAGAAGCAGAGGAAAAGAAGGAATGACAGCATAGCACTGCACCTTTCCTCAGTCCTATGGTACTCATGTGGCTGGGATTTGAGAGCTTGTTTGGAGGTTCTAGCAGGGGAGCACAGCTACTCTTATGCCCTCGAGGAAGACATGTCTATTTCTATTTGGGGAAGGTCGTCCTCTTTGACCAAACGTACAACTTCAAGAGGGATGCACAGAGAGTGGTGAGGGAGGAAGGGGACACCTGCCTAGCCAGCTAGATTTGCCAAGTCAACCCTGGCGGTCAATGGGGTGACAGGTGTCGCAGCCAGATTGCCCTCACATCCGTGGTGCTGGGATTTGAACCTGAGCCTCCCCAGATGGTCAAGTATGCACCTTACCTAGTGAGCTATCTCTATGGCCCATGACTGGTTTCCTTTCTTTCTTTATGTCTCTCTCTCTCCCTCTTTCTTCCTTCCTTCCTTCATTCCTTTCTTTCTTTCTCTCTCTCTTTCTTTTTTATTTTTTTATTTATAAAAAGGAAACATTGACAAAACCATAGGATAAGAGGGGTACAACTCCACACAATTCCCACCACCAGAACTCTGTATCCCACCTCCTCCCCTGATAGCTTTCCTATTCTTTAACCCTCTGGGAGTATGGACCCAAGGTCATTGTGGGATGCAGAAGATGGAAGGTCTGGCTTCTGTAATTGCTTCCCTGCTGAACATGGACATTGACAGGTTGATCCATACTCCCAGCCTGCCTCTCTCTTTCCCTAGTGGGGAAGGGTCTGGGGAATTGGAGCACCACGACACATTGGTGGGGTTGTCTGTCCAGGAAAGTCTGGTCGGCATCATGCTAGCATCTGGAACCTGGTGGTTGAAAAGAGAGTTAACATACAAAATCAAACAAATTGTTGACCAATCATGGACATAAAGGCTAGAGTAGTGCAGATGAAGGGTTGGGGGGAGGGGTCTCCATTTTGTAGATAGCTAGTAGGCATATTTTAGTTATATTCCAAAGGGCCTGTGCTATACTAGTTTTAGTTTGTTTGTTTTTCCCTGAGCCTGAAATCTGATATGCAGGTGGATCCTAATTATTATCTGGGGAGATGATGTCTTGGCTGGAAGAAGGACCAGAGCTCAGCGGGGAGCCTGCTAGGAGCTGCTACACTGCCCCTGCAGGCTAGCACTGGGGTGTGGGGGGGTGTGAGCTCAGAAATGATCAAAGGATTTTCCTTTGTCCCCTGACCTCCATTTGTCAGCCCAAGAGAGAGTTATGAGACTGTATTTTGGTTTCACTCTGACCAGCCCATGTTAACCCTCCTACTGATAGCCCAGTATCCTACCCTATGCAGGGGATTCCAGGTTGCAAGCTTCTGCCTCTTGGAGCTCATGGCAGCTATTGCTCAGCTCTGTCAGAGTCTAAATACCTGACCATAGACTACAAGGCAATTGTCTAGTCCAAGATACCCACCATGTTGTCTGGAGCTTCCTAGCCATTAAATTGAGCATGTCCAACCATACTTCCTCATCAAATGGAAATAGTAAAATAGGTCTAGACCTAAGTAAGGTTCTACCAATACAAACATGTTGTGCAAGCAGGTGGCTCACACTTACAGCTGCTCTATATTTCTCAGTCTACTCTTAGGCTCCCATAGGAATTCTCTATAGCCAGCTTACTGAGAAGGAAATATTCTGAGCCTGATTAACAAATGACTCTTCATGGTATGTTGGCACCAGCTCGAAGTGGGATTCTATGCTATTACAGCTCCATTTAGAGGTAACCGTGGAGGACAGAATAGGACAGACCTCTGAGTGAGCAGCACTTTAAGGGGTAGATCTCAGTCTGATAGAACAGAAGGTATAAGCTATATGATTGTTCATGGCAAGTGGTGAATGATTTGGCCAGATGGAAGAGGTCTTAGAAAAGATGAGAGTAAAGAACTGGTGAAAAGGCATGTGGGGGCTGGCTGGCTGGTGGTGCAAATGGTAATGTGCACATGTTATCATGCGCAAGGACCCAGGTTCAATCTCCTAGCCCCTTCTGTAGGAGGAAAGCTTCACTAGTGGTAAAGCAGTGCTGCTCCCTCTCCCTAGCCCTATTTCTCTCTGTCTCAGTAAATATATAAAAGAAAACTCTAAAAAAAAAAGAATAAACTCTCAGAATAAAACCAATACCACAAACATGTTTATGAGAGTACTCACCAAAAGTTCCTGAATACCTGGAAGGGAGGATCTTAGAAAACAGATAGACAAGACTGTCATATTGAAGATCTAGTTTCTTTTCCTGACTAAATCATGCTCGCTTAATGGGTTCAAGCAAAGAAGTCATGGACTTCACGGGTGACAGATGACACTTGATCCTTCCTTCAGGGAAGGGAATTATTTTCCATCCAGTTTCCCATATAACAATACAACCCCCACTAGGTCCTCTGCCATTCTTCATGGACCTGTATTCTCCCCTCCCCCACCCACCCCAGAGTCTTTTACTTTGGGGCAACATGCCAATCCCAGTTCAGGTTCTACTTGTGTTTTCTCTTCTAATCTTGTTTTTCAGTTTCTGCCTGAGAACACCTCACTCTTTTTTAAAGCCATTTTTTTATTTGTGATCAATAATGTGTTACAAGATTATAACATTATACAATATAGTTCTACATTGCACCCACCAACAAAGTGTTGTGTTCCCACCCTCTCAAAGATAACCACCATAGTTCTTACAAATTCTTAGAAACTATTTTTTACAAGTTCCTGTGTATCAGTTTTCTAGATTCTACATATGAGTGAAACCATCCAGCATGTGTCTTTCATCTCCTTATTTTGCCAAGCATAGTCACCTCCAGTTCCATTCATTTTGTCTCAAAGGACACAATATCATCTTTTTTTATTGCAGCGTGGTACTTCATGGAGTATATGTCCCATAACTTCCTTAGTCAGTCATATGTCAATGGGCATTTAGCCTGATTCCACTCTTTCATTACCGAGAATGATGTAGCTATGAACTTGGATATGTTTATCTTGGAATTAGTGTTTTAGTGTCTTTTGGATAAGTGTTTTAAGAGTGGTATTGCTAGATCATAAGATAATTCCACTTTTATTTCTTTAAGGACTCTCCATACAGTCTTCCAAAGGGATGTCTCCCACCAGCGGTGTAACAGAGTCCCTTTCCCCCACAACCTTGCCAACACTTGCCATTTCCTGCTTTGTTGTTGAACCTTACCTACCACAATTCTACCAGTGACATTATCTGTAGACTCGCCTAACATCTCACTTACTTTCATGGTGTCTGATATGACACTGCTGTAGACCAAAGAATTCATTTCATGAGAGGAATAAGGCAGTGAACTGAAGTAAACTGGATCCATTAGTCATACTATGTATCTCATAGGCCAGAAAGGGACCTAGAGTATTATGGAGTGATCTAATGAATAACTTAGTCCCAGAACTGAATGGAATCTAAAAACAACTTGATGTCAGGAGGCCATCCTATAGGATGTCATGTATAATCTTAACCTACTACCTGCTTTCCTCAAGGCTAGAATGCAGAAGTCCCAGAGGAACCAAGAATCAGGAGATGGGATAGTATTGCACTGCTGTCCCCCACCCCAAATTTGCAGTTTAGAAGTGTTAGGGCCTCTGGAAGAAATGTTTTCTTTTTATGTTATTTATTCATTTATTAGTGATTTACTATTGACTTACAAAATTATGAGACAAAAAAGGGTGTGATTAAAAAATTTTAAACCCCCCCACACCCCAGTGCTAGCCTGCAGGGGCAGTGTAGCAGCTCCTAGCAGGCTCCCCGCTGAGCTATTTTCTTTACCAAGATTACTGGCTCACTAGGGATGTCATTCTAACCCTCTTCCTTTAACTTCTCTTTTTTTTAGATGGCTGGACCTCTATTTGAGTGACAAAATAACCTGGCCAATCAGAGCCTCATCCCTGCCTGGGAAAGACTACCTGGAGGTTTTCTTGTTTGTTTGTTTGTTTTATACTTCTCACAATTGACTGTCTTTGCTCAGGCTGTCTGCAGCCAATCTACAGACTGACTGTTAGGGGTTTTCTACTCTATTTTATTTTATTACTACCATTATTATATACACATATCCCTTTTCCATCCACCTTCTTCAGGTTGACCAAAATTAACCATTGTTGTTTTTTCCGTTGCTAGGTGACTGGGTGTCCAACCATTGTGAGAGGAACTTGTTTCTCTCTACCTCTTCTCTCTACTCTCCTTTTTCCCCCCTCCTAGCTAATTAACAACAACAACAAAAAAACCAAAAAAAACTCTTTCACTGTTCTTCCTTTTTTCTTCTTTCTTTCTTCCTTCCTTCCTTCCTTTCTTTCTTTGTTTTATTATTCTTTTCTTCCTTCCTCCTTTTGTTTTCTGAATTCACTAATACTTGCTTGTGAATTATTTTGGGGAAAAATTCTAACTCGGAGTGGACTCTATGTGTGTGGGTCTTCTCTACTTCCCTTTCTCCCACTATAAATTCTATCCCTAGAATTTATAGTGGACAGTAAATTTGCATATTTGTCTATTCTTGCTTTCCCTTTTTTCCTGTCTCTTTCTTTTACTTTTGTTTGGTTGCTATTTTTTCTTAGACTGGAGGTGTCTTTTGACTAATTGGTATTTGTTGAACTGCATTAATCCTTGCCTCAGTTACTGTTGTTGTAATTTCTGAGGTTGGTGACTGCACTTGCCATAAAGGTCTTTAGTATAGCGTGGCTTGTACTCAAAACACAACAACTGAAGAATGAAGAATGACAGAACAGAAAAATAAAAACCACATCAATAAAAAAAATGGTTAAATCAAGAGCAAATAAAACTGCTACCACAATGAGTCAGGACAGGAGCCCAGAAGGGGTGAGGTTGTATCTCAATGTTGTCTTTATTTGCATTTCACTGACAATCAGCGACCTGGAGCAATTTTTCATGTCTTTGTTAGCCTTTTGGATCTCTTCTGTAGTAAATGTCTATTCATATCTTCTGCCCATTTTTGGAAGGGGTCATTTGCTTTTTTGTTGCTAACTTTGCTGAGCAATGTGTATATTTTGGTTATTAGTCTCTTATCTGATGTATGGCATGTGAAGATCTTCTCCCATTCTGTGAGGAGTCTCCTTGTTTTTGTGATAGTTTCTAGAATCTGCATTTTAACTAACTTCTCTAGGAGATTTCCGTGCAAATTAGCATTTAAGAACCTATAGATAAGAAGAAAAAAATACATTAATAAACACATAATATGGGAGAAGGAGAAAACTATATATGAGTGCTACAGAGTTCCTTCTGCTACTTTTGATGAAATAACAATTGCTGTTTATCAGTTTCTTCCTTCCCTGAGCTGTGTTTTTTTTTACCCAAAAAGGCCACCCAAACAGTCATGCCCATGGATCTGAAGCCTGAGAAGTCTTCTTTATCTAGGGCTATGTTGGTCTTCAGTCAGCTCTTACATTAAAACAGTTTCCACCTGCTCCTACTGAATATTTAATTCCTTGATAGTCAGAATCAATAGCCCATTCAAAACTTGTAACCCCCTGTCTGTTCATTTGACAGTGACTTAAGTAACTGTCAGTAGCCAGCTGGCATTCTTATCTTCTGAGTGCAGCTAATCCCAAACCCTCTCAAGAAAACCTATTCTCATCTGCTCTATTCCTAGTTTTTGGTTCCTGTTTATTGTTTAACTTCATTGTTTTGTCTTGCTTTATATACTACTGCCTTTCAGCTATGATTTTCAGCTATGATTCCATCTTGACTTCCATGGGCAGATAACCTCACCAATGTGTCTTGGAACCTCACCTTTCCAGAACCCTACCCAACATCCTCCTCCTCTCTCATTCCTTTTTGTTTTAGATAGAGACAGAGAAGGAAGAGAGGGGGGAGAAAGAGAGAAAGGGAGATAGTGAGAGACCATAGCATAAAAGTTTCCTTCAATGTGGTGGTGGTCAGGCTCAATCCTAGTTTGTGCACATAACAAAGCAGCACACTATCCAAGTGAGCTATTTTGCTGGCCCAACACTTTCTTCTCTGGCAAGTGGAGGCATTCTTCCTACCTCCCAACTCTGTGAAGGCACAGCATACAGTGAGAGGGAGAGTGGGTGATGTGAAGGTGTATATGTATGTGTGGAAGGAGTGGTCAGAGGCATGAGAGCTGAGTGGAACCCAATTGCTGTAAGAAGTTAGTAACAAAGGAAGCCAGCCCAGTAGGTAATAAGCTGCCAGGAAAGGTAGGTATGTCCTTTCAGCCATTTCTCTCACTCTCTGGAGCTCCTAGCTTCTCTCCAGGAAATTATCTCCTCTCCATGTCCCCTTCATATTTTGCTCTAGAAATACCACTGCAGGGAAGTTTCTAATTGGGTCTAACTTCAAGAAAATTTTCTCCTTATTTATTTATTTATTTTGGATAGTGACAGAGAAAATGAGAGGAAAGGAGGATGTAGGGGGAGGGAGAGAGAAAGAGAGAGAGAGAGAGAGACCTGCAAAACTATTTCACCACTTGTGAGGCTTCCCCACCTGCAGGTGGGGACCAGGGTCTTGAACTTGGGTCCTTGTGCTCTATAATGTGTACATTTAGATGAGTGCACCACCATTCAGCTCCACATCATTCCATAGGTTCATCTCAGGGCTGGTAAAATAGCTCACTTGGACAGTGTGCTGCTTTGTCATGCACACAACACAGGTTCAAACTCTTGTCTTCCACTATATTGAAGGAAGCTTTGACGCTATCTTCTCTCTCTCTCTCTCTCTCTCTCTCTCTCTCTCTCTTCCTCCCTCCCTCCCTCCCTATCTCTGTAAAACAAAGTGAATCTATAGCTCATTTCTTTGGCTTCTGTCCTCAAAGAGATAGACAATCATCACAACTTCATAAAGCCTGTGCTCTACTGGAGAGACAAACACTATAGGTATAAATCAGAAATCACACATGTACACATGCAGATGTGACTTCATGAGAGGAAAAGTGAGTGGTGGCAGGTCAGTGAGGTCCATGATGTTGGAACAGGCAGGCAGGTGACGGTTGCACTGGGTCAAGTCCTCAACCCTTTGTCCCTATGGCAGAAACTTGTCTGGGGCTTCCTGACTCCTGGTTCCTTATATAATTTAAGAACAGTCAGAAAGACTTGTTTTCCATCGAAGTCAACCGAAATCTCATTCTGCTGTTGGGAAAAAAAAAAAAGCCCTGGTTAGTGTAGATATTGACACCACAATTGAAATGTGGAGAGAGCCTCAGGGAATCATAGGAGTCTGAGATTGGTTACTGCCTTAGTTAGAAGGGCAGGCAGGGAAATAACAGCAGGAGTGGAGGGTAGGGCCCACATGCTTCTGGTCCCAGCGCTGAAACAGCTAATGAAAGTGTCTCTTACAGTCAACAAAAATGAAGCTCCCATTGAAGGCACTGTCTCAAAGGCATGAATAACTGTCATCACAGAGCAGGAGAGGGGGTAGAAGGAAGTCATGAAGTCAAGGACAGTGGGGAGGAATGTCTGCTTTTAATGGATAGAGAAAGAGAGGAATAAAGACAGGGAGAAAGAAAGGAAGGAAGGAAGGAAGGGAGAAAGAAAGAAAGAAAGAAAGAAAGAGAGGAAGGAAGGAAGGATGGAAGGAAGGAAGGAAGGAAGGAAGGAAGGAAGGAAGGAAGGAAGGAAAAAAGAAAGGAAGGGAGAATCCCAAGAACCTAAACTCACAACGTGAACTGAGAGGTCTCTGTTTGGGGCAAGGAATCTGACCTCTAATGGAGGCAGGGTTGAGACAACCCCAAAGCAAATACCTGGTGTGTTCTGGGAGATGGTTGAGTTATACATCAGTAGGTCAGAGGGTAGATAGCATAATGGTTATGCAAACAGACTATCATGCCTGAGGCTTCAAAGTCCCAGGTTCAATCCCCCACACCACCATAAGCCAGAGCTGAACAGTGCTCTGGTAAAAACAAAACAAAACAAAACAAAACAAAACAAAACAAAACAAAACAAAACAGAACTGAGTTAGATTTTCTACCTGTACTGGGTCCTTACATAATAGAGAGAGTTAATCCAGAAAGTCTGTGGACTGAGGGTCAGAATGGGAGTCCACAGGAGGATAATGGACTCAGAAATCTGGATTCCTAAGGCCTATAGAGTCTCCTAGACTAGCCAGATGGCTTCCTATTAGCCAGCCTGCCCTGCCTTCAATACATACTCCCTGCCTAGGGGAGTCCTGCAGAGGGAAACCAATGTTTCTTGTTGTCTCTCCAGGCTCATGACTAGATCAGATACCAGCTAGTACCTGGGGACCAATTATTCAGTCCAGCCTTGGTGGAAAAAGTTTACTCACTGACAGAATTACAAGACTTAACTAATTTATCTTGGCAAAATTCTAGGGAACACATGTGATGATGAAGTCTCAGAAGGATATCATTTTAGACCTGGATATATTTCCTGATGTTGATGAGCCTGTCTGAACTCTGGATTCAATGTTCTAATTTGAGGAGATGGATATAAAAAATACAGAAGAAAGACTCTTCCCAAACTCTGATCCCTAAGAGAACCCTGCAAAGAGTTGGCAAGAGGGCTCATTTGGATAGTGCACCTGCTTTGCTGTGTGTGCAGCCTGGGTTCAAGCCTAACACCCATCACCACACCAGAGGAACCTTTGGTGCCATGATGTCTTTCTCTATATATCTGTCTCTCTTTATCTGAAAAGGATGGCCCTGAGTGGCAAAACTCTGTCAGTGACAAAGAAAGAAAAAAGAAAGAAGAGAGAGAAAGATGACCCTGAGGAGACTCCCTTTAAGATCCTGGGGGGGGGGGAGGATAACTGTTGGGACTGGGTGATGATGCACCTGGTTGAGCGAACATATTACAGTGCTCAGGGACCCAGGTTCGAGCCCCCAGTTCCCATCTGCAGGGGGGGAGCTTTGCGAGTGGTGAAGCAGTGCTGCAGACGTCTCTCTGTCTCTCTCCCTCTTTAACACTCCCTTCCTTCTTGATTTCTGGCTGTCTCTATCCAATAAATAAATAAAGATAATACAAAAAAACCCACTTTTTAAAAAAATCACTGTTGAGGGAAAGTGTCAGTTTCTTTGAAAATGTCCTTTGGTGGCTGCTCTCAAGTGTAGGTTGCCATAGCTGCATAAATCCTTGGCTTCAATAGATATGGGAAGACCCTGGTGTGACTAGGCATCTAGGAGAACTTAAAGATCAGAAGTTGGGGGGGGGGGTGGCCATAATAGGGAACAGAACTTCAGGGTAATTAGAATATTACAAACTGTAGGATATTTTTTAGAGGTGAGGGGGGACATGGTTCATGATCATTGGATTATCCCCCAAAGAGATGGGGACCCCACTACAGTCCTGTCTTGATTAATGTAGTGAAAGAATATGTGTTCTTGAATAGGAAATGTCTTGAGTCCTAACAAAAAGATGTAAGACCCTCATTTAGCCAAGAGTAAAATCAGTATCTGTGACATGATGGAGAAGTGGGTCACTTGAGGATGCTTCTTCAGTAAAGTCACAACTTCTTTTTTTTTTTTTTAATAATTTATTTCTTTATTGGGGAATTAATGCTTTACATTCAACAGTAAATACAATACTTTGTACATGCATAACATTCCCCAGATTCCCATTTAACAGTACAACCCCCACTATGTCATTCATCATCTTTCATGGACCTGTATTCTCCCCACCCACCCACCCACCCCAGAGTCTTTTACTTTGGTGTAATACTCCAATTCCATTTCAGGTTCGACTTGTGTTTTCTTTTCTAATCTTGTTTTTCAACTTCGGCCTGAGAGTGAGATCATCCCATATTCATCCTTCTGTTTCTGACTTATTTCACTCAACATGATTTTTTCAAGGTCCATCCAAGATCGGCTGAAAACGGTGAAGTCACCATTTTTTACAGCTGAGTAGTATTCCATTGTGTATATATACCACAACTTGCTCAGCCACTCATCTGTTGCTGGACACCTGGGTTGCTTCCAGGTTTTGGCTATTACAAATTGTGCTGCCAAGAACATATGTGTACACAGATCTTTTTGGATGGATGTGTTGGGTTCCTTAGGATATATCCCCAGGAGGGGAATTGCAGGGTCATAGGGTAGGTCCATTTCTAGTCTTCTGAGAGTTCTCCAGACTGTTTTCCACAGAGGTTGGACCAATTGACATTCCCACCAGCAGTGCAGGAGGGTTCCTTTGACCCCACACCCTCTCCAGCATTTGCTGCTGTTACCTTTTCTGATGTATGACATTCTCACAGGAGTGAAGTGATATCTCATTGTTGTCTTGATTTGCATTTCTCTGACAATCAGAGACTTGGAGCATTTTTTCATGTGTTTCTCGGCCTTTTGGATCTCTTCTGTGGTGAATATTCTGTCCAAGTCCTCCCCCCATTTTTGGATGGAGTTATTTGTTGTCTTGTTGTTGAGTCTGGCAAGCTCTTTATATATGTTGGTTATTAAACTCTTATCTGATGTATGGCATGTAAAGATCTTCTCCCATTCTGTGAGGGGTCTCTTGGTTTGGGTAGTGGTTTCTTTTGCTGTGAAGAAGCTTTTTAATTTGATGTAGTCCCATAGGTTTATACTTGCCTTAGTCTTCCTTGTAATTGGATTCATTTCATTGAAAATGTCTTTAAAATTTATGTGAAAAAAAGTTCTGCCAATATTTTCCTCTAAGTATCTGATAGTTTCTGGTCTAACATCCAAGTCCTTGATCCACTTGGAATTTACTTTTGTATTTGGTGAAATACAGTGATTCAGTTTCATTCTTCTGCATGTTTCAACCCATTGTTTCCAACACCATTTGTTGAAGAGACTCTGCTTTCCCCATGTAATAGTCTGGGCCCCTTTGTCAAAGATTAGATGTTCATACGTGTGGGGCCTCATTTCTGGGCTCTCAATTCTATTCCACTGGTCAGTGTGTCTATTCATGTTCCAGTACCAAGCAGTTTTGATGACAATGGCCTTATAATACAGTTTGAGATCTGGGAGTGTGATGCCTCCGGTTCTGTTCTTTTTTCTCAAGATTGTTTCGGCAATTCTAGGTCTTTTCTGGTTCCAGATAAACATTAGTAGCATTTGTTCTATTCTCCTAAAAAATGTGCTTGGGATCTTGATGGGGATAGCATTAAATTTGTAGATGGCTCTGGGTAATATATTCATTTTGATGATGTTAATTCTTCCAACCCATGAACATGGAATATCTTTCCACTTCTTTGTGTCTTTTTCAATTTCTTTGAGTAGTGACTCATAATTTTCAGTATACAAGTCTTTCACTTCTTTGGTTAGGTTTACTCCTAGATATTTTATTGTTTTTGTTGCTATAGAAAAAGGAACTGATTTCTGGATTTCAATTTCTTCTAACTTAGTGTTTGCATAGAGGAATGCCACTGACTTTTGAATGTTAATTTTATAGCCTGACACATTACTGTATTGCCTGATGATTTCCAAAAGCTTCTTGCTGGATTCCTTAGGATTTTCCATGTATACTATCATGTCATCTGCAAATAAGGAGAGTTTGACTTCTTCTCTTCCAATCTGTATGCCTTTAATTCCTTGCTCCTGCCTGATTGCTATGGCAAGAACTTCCAACACTATGTTGAATAGTAATGGTGATAGTGGGCAGCCCTGTCTAGTACTGATCTGAGGGGAAATGCTTCCAGTTTTTCACCATTGAGTATGATGTTGGCTGTAGGTTTGCTATATATAGACTCCACTATCTTCAGGAATTTTCCATCTATTCCCATTTTTTGTAGTGTTTTGATCATAAAGGGATGTTGTATTTTGTCAAAGGCTTTCTCTGCATCTATTGATATGACCATGTGGTTTTTGGCCTTGCTTTTGTTGATATGGTGGATCACATTGATTGATTTACGTATATTAAACCAACCTTGCATGCCTGGGATAAACCCCACTTCGTCATGATGAACAATCTTTTTGATATACGGCTGTATCCGGTTGGCTAGAATTTTGTTCAATATTTTCGCATCTATGTTCATCAGAGATATTGGTCTGTAGTTTTCTTTTTTGGTTGTGTCCCTGTCTGCTTTTGGTATCAGGGTGATGTTGGCTTCATAGAAGCTGGCAGGGAGTATTCCAGTGTCTTCAATCTTCTGGAAGACTTTTAAAAGTAGAGGTATTAGTTCTTCTTTGAAGGTTTTGTAGAATTCATTTGTAAAACCATCTGGTCCAGGACTTTTATTTTTGGGGAAATTTTTGATAACTGTTTCAATTTCATTAGCTGTGATGGGCCTGTTCATGTTATACACTTCCTCTTGACTTAGTTTTGGAAGTTGGTAGGTATCTAGGAAATCATTCATTTCTTCCAGGTTCTCTAGCTTGGTGGCATATAGTTGTTCATAGAAGCCTCGCATGATATGTTGAATTTCTGCAGTGTCTGTTGTGATTTCTCCTCTTTCATTTACTATCCGATTTATTTGGGTCTTCTCCCTTTTTTGTTTTGTGAGTCTGGCTAAATGTTTGTCGATTTTGTTTACTCTTTCGAAGAACCAACATTTACTTTCATTGATCTTTTGTATGGTTTTCCTATTCTCAATGTTATTTATTTCTGCCCTAACTTTAGTAATTTCTGTCCTTCTGGTTGCTTTAGGATTCCTTTGTTGTTCTTCTTCTAGGTCTTTAAGATGTGCAATCAGGCTGTTTATTTGTGCCTTTTCTTGTTTCCTAATGTGTGCTTGTATAGCTATGAACTTCCCTCTTAGGACTGCTTTAGCTGTGTCCCAAATATTTTGATAGCTTGTGTCTTCATTTTCATTGAACTCTCGAAACATTTTGATTTCTTCCTTGATTTCCTCTTTGACCCAGAAGTTGTTAAGAAGTGTACTGTTGAGCTTCCACATTTTGGCACTGTTACTAATCTTTTGTTGATTGTTAAGTGTTAGTTTAATTCCACTGTGGTCTGAGAAGATGCTTGGGATGATTTCAGTGCTCTTGAATTGGCTGATGCTGTCTTTGTGGCCTAACATATGGTCTATCCTTGAGAACGATCCATGTGGATTTGAGTAAAATGTGTATTCCAGTTTCTTGGGATGAATGACTCTGAAAATGTCCAATAGTTCTAGTTTATCTATCTCTTCATTTAGCTCCCTTATGTCTTTACTGATTTTCTTCCTGGATGATCTGTCAAGTTGAGATAGTGGGGTGCTGAAGTCCCCTACTATGATTGTGTTACTGTTAATATATTGCTGTAGCTCTTTCAGTAGAAGTTTGATGTATTTAGATGGCTTCTCATTGGGTGCATAGATATTGATAATTGTTAAGTCCTCTTGATTGACTGATCCTCTGAGCATTAAGTAGTGTCCATTCCTATCTTTTTTAATCTTATCTATTTTAAAGTCTATCATGTCAGATATGAGAATAGCTGTTCCTGCCCTTTTTTGTGGGCCATTGGCTTGTATGATAGTTTTCCATCCTTTCACTTTAAGTCTGTGTTTGTCTTGTTGAGTTAGGTGAGTTTCCTGTAGACAACATATTGTTGGGTTGTGTTTTCTGATCCATCTTCCTACTCTGTGTCTTTTAATAGGTGAATTCAGGCCATTGACATTTATTGATATCAAATATTGAAGATATTTTAACGCCATTCTTGTAGAGTTTTAGAGTGTTTTGATATATGTCCTATTTGTGGTGGTCTGGTTGTTTATAGGAAACCTTTCAGAACTTCTTTCAGGGCAGGCTTGGTGATGGTTGCTTCCTTCAACTGTTGCTTGTCTGAGAAGGTTTTGATGCTTCCATCTAGTCTGAATGACAGTCTAGCAGGGTATAGTATTCTTGGCGGAAAGCCTTTCTCATTGAGCACTCGATAGATATCTTGCCATTCTCTTCTGGCCTGTAATGTTTGTATGGAGAAGTCTGCTGCTAATCTTATGGGTTTTCCTTTGTAGTTGACTCTTTGTTTTTCTCTTGCAGCCTTGAGGATCCTTTCTTTATCCTTATTCCTTTCCATTCTAAGTATGACATGTCTTGGTGTCTTTAGGTCTGGGTTAATTCTGTTTGGGACCCTCTGGGCTTCTTGAATCTTTATGTCTTTGGTGTTGTCTAGATTAGAGAAATTTTCAGCTATTATGGCCTGGAGAATGCTTTCTTCCTCTCCTTCTCTTTCTTCCTCTGGTAAGCCAATAATGCGTATATTGTTTCTTTTGAAGTCATCCCATAGGACTCTGTTGTTGTTTTCAGCATCTCTTAATCTCTTTTTGAGATCTCTTACTTCTTTTTTAGTTGTCTCTAATTCATCCTCAATCTTGCTAATTCTGTCTTCAGCCTCATTGATTCTATTCTCTCTGCCCTCTACTGCTTTCTGGAGTTCATCTATTTTGTTGCCCTGCTCTGATACTGTTTTAGCTTGTTCAGCTAGTTGCCTTCTTAGCTCAGCGATTTCAGCTTTCAGCTCTCTAATAACCATGAGATAATTAGAATTTTCTTCCGTATTCTCATTTGTTGTTCCTGCATTTCTGATTACAATTTTTTCAAATTCTTTACTCACTCCTATTATTATTTCCCTAGCTAATGTTTGGATGTTGAACTCATTGTTTTGTGCTTCACCGTCTGGAGGACTTTTAGCTGGACTCTTGTCCTGGTTTGAGTCTCCAATATTTTTTCTTGTTGTTTTAACCATTTTATATATTATTTTATGAGTTCCCTTTATCAGTAGTTTTCAAATTATTGATCACTATTGCCTGGATTGACTTGTGTCTAAGTAATTTAATTAAAGGTTTTACCATGGTGGAAGTTAACAGTTTTTTCAATCCCTGAGTTGGAGCTCAGTGGTGTAAAAGCCTCTTTTTTTTTCTTCCCTGTAGGCTATGGGAGCCTGAGGGCTCTTAAACTATCAATAGGCTTCTTAGCTTAATCACTGACTCCTGACCAAGAGATAAAGCAGGTGTGGCAGAGATAATCCAGTGGTTATGCAAAGAGACTTTTACAGCCCCTCAGCTATGCCACTGAGGTATAGGTCTTCTCCTGAGTTTCCCAGTTAGATCTCTGTCCCCTGGTGTCCCTCCCTGTTGCTGCTCCAGATTCTGAGGGTAGTAGCAATGGAGACTCAGAGTTGCACTTGATGAGTCTCTAGGGAGTCCTTTCTTCCCTTCAGCTGTCCCCTTGTTGTGGAGCAGACTGGAGGTGGTGTCTCCACTGACAAACTATTGAACTGTTAGCAGTCACTTAATCTCTCCTTAGGCCCCTCTCTCCTCTCTGTCACCAGCCACACGTGTTTGTACTCACCAGTGATTTACTGGGTTCCTGTGGTCATTCTAGTCCTGTCTTGTTTTGTTCCCGGGTGGTCTCCTTTGGTATTCTTAGTTGATCCGGGAGAGGAGAGGAGAGGAGAGGAGAGAAAGCAATCTGCTGCTCGTAGCTCTGCCTCTGGAAGTCGAATCCAAAGTCACAACTTCTTAAAGCTTCCCATGTCCTCCCACAAAGGGACCTGTGACCATAGTTCAAGGTAGTAGTCTATTGGTAAAGATTCTATATATATGGCATTATCTCTTCCTGGGTTTTTCTTAATTTTTTTATTTTTAATAAATGTTTTATCTATTTATTTGCTTATTGGATAGACATAGAAACTTAGATAAAAGGAGAAGATAGAGAAGGAAAGAGAAAGAGAAGCACCTGCAGTATTACTTCACCATTTGTGACGCTTCCCACTGCATGTGGGGACCAGAGGCTTGGTCCTTGAGCATGGTAACATGTATGCTTAACCAGGTGTGATGCTGTCTACCTCCATTAATGCTTATTTCTAAAGACCTAGATGACTTCTCAGGTTTAAGCTAGAATTGGAGTTTACAGAGATTAGATGATGGGTGGAATGTCAGTCTACATCTGCTACAATGCAGACAGCAGTGCTATGGGTGGTTACTTCTAAATATATTGCTTGCTAAAACAGACACCATGAGGACTGACAGATTCACTACACTGGCTTCTTTGTCCATTAGACATGGAGGGCTCAAGTAAAATCAACCATAGGTCACTAAACCACATCCAGAGAGTAAGTCAAGTGCGATAACATTTCTGTGAAATTACAAAGATCATCCAGAGGGGGCTACAGAGCAGCAGCTGTGTTTCTATCCTTTCCTCTCCCAGGTCAACTAGGAATACCAAAGGAGACCACATGGGACCACAAGACAGGACTAGAACAACTTCAGGAACCCAGCAAATCAACAGTGAGTGCAAACACGTGTGGCTGGTGGATAGAAAGGAGCCTAGGGAGAGATTAAGTGGCTGGTAACAGTTTGGCAGTTTACCAGTTGAGACACCATCTCCAGTCTGTTTCAACAACAAAAAGACAGCTTAAGGGAGGAGAGGACTCCCCTAAGACTCACCAAATGCAACTGTGAGTTTCCATTGCTACTGCCCTCAGAATCTGGAGCAGCAGGGGTGGGGGGAGAGGCCCTGTGCTGACACCAGGGGACAGAGAACTAACCAGGAAACTCAAGAGAAGATCTGCACCTCCCTCCATGGCCTAGTGGTAGGGGTGTGAGAATCTCTTTGCATAACCACTGGATTATCTCTGCCCCACCTTGCTTTATCTCTTGGTCAAAAGTGAGTGATTAAGATAAGAAGCCTACTTATAGTTTCAAAGCCCTCAGGCTCCCATAGCCTACAGGGAAGAAAAAGTACAAAAGAAGCTTTTAAGCCACTGAGCTCCAACTCAGGGATTAAAATAATATTGAAACAACTGTCAATTTCCACAACTGTGAACTCTTTAATTATACTACTTAGACTCAAGTCAATCCAGGCAAGAGTGATCAGCAATTTGAAAAGTACTGAGAGAGTCCAGCTAAAAGCCCACCAAAGGTTGAAGCACAAAATAATGAGGTCAACATCCAAAAATGGGAGGAGGACATCAACAGAATATTCACCACAGAAGAGATCCAAAAGGCTGAGAAACACATGAAAAAAATGTTCCAGGTTTTTGATTGTCAAAGAAATGCATATAAAGACAATAATGAGATACCACTTCACTCCTGTGAGAATGTCATACATCAGAAAAGGTAACAGCAGCAAATGCTGGAGAGGGTGTGGGGTCAAAGGAACCCTCCTGCACTGCTGGTGGGATGTCAACTGGTCCAACCTCTGTGGACAACTGGAGAACAATCAGAAGGCTAGAAATGGACCTACCCTATGATCCTGTAATTCTTCTCCTGGGAATATATCCTAAGGAACTCAACACTCCCATCCAAAAAGATCTGTGTACACATATGTTCTTAGCTGCACAATTTGTAATAGCTAAAAGTGGAAGCAACCCAGGTATCCAAGAATAGATGAGTAACTGAGCAACTTGTGGCATATATACACAATTGAACACTATTCAGCTATAAAAAATGGTGACTTCACTGTTTTAGCTGATCTTGGATGGAGCTCGAAGAAATCATGTTCAGTGAAATAAGTCAGAAACAGAAGGATGAATATGTGATGATCTCATTCTCTGGCAGAAGTTGAAAAACAAGATCAGAAGAGAAAACACAAGTAGAACCTGAAATGGAATTGGCATGTTGCACCAAAGTAAAAGACTCTGGAGTGGGGTGGGCAGGGAGAATACAGGTCCAAAAAGGATGACAGAGGACCTAGTGGGAGTTGTATTATTATTGTTAGTGGGGGTTGTATTGTTATATGGAAAACTGGGAAACGTTATGTATTTACTGTCGAATGTAAAACATTAATTCCCCAATAAAGAAATTTAAAAAAAAGAAAGAAAGAAAAATTATAAAGATCAAAGTTTCTTTTTTTTATTTTTGGTCACTTTAAACTTTATTGAAGTAAACAGAATATCACATGTTAGGGCATGAAGAAGAAGAGAAATAAAGACAGAGAGAATGGAGAAAAAGAGAGAGGGGAATGAGTTAGAGAGGAAGAGGGAGAGAGAGAGAGGGAGAGAGAGAGAGAGGGAGGGAAAATAGCATAGCATAGCAAACACTTACGTGATCTACACAGTCAGAGGACCCAAAGTTTCTATCAAAGAAACACATAGGTATATCCATTTAACACTCTGGCTTATCCAGTGCACAAAATAAATCAGTTGTTGTTATTATTATTACTATTATTATTATTGTTATTATTATTATTTTGCCTCCAGGATTATTGCTGGGGCTCCATGCCTACACCATGAATCCACTGCTCCTGGAGGCTTTCCCCCCCCCCTTTTGTTGCCCTTGTTGTTTTATCGTTGTTGTGGTTATTATTGTTGTTGTTATTGCTGTCATTTTTGGCTAGGAGAGAGAGAAGTCAAGAGAGGAGGGTAAGACAGAGAGGGGGAGATAAAAATAGATACCTGCAGACCTGCTTCACCTCTTGTGAAATGATCCCCATGCAGGTGAGGAGCCAGGGGCTCTAACAGAGATCCTTATGCTGGTCCTTGCACTTTGCACCATGTGCACTTAACTTGCTGTGTTACTGCCTGACCCCCTGAGTCATTATTTTTTAAAGATATTATTCATTTAATTTATTTGATTTCATGAAAAGCAGACAGGGAAAGGGAGCGAGAGAGGGAGAAAGTGGATCAAATTCAGGACCTCATGTTTGCATGTCCAGAACTCAACCACTATACCACCTCCAGGGCCACTGAATGTATCATTAAACGTGAAAATTGGGGAGCTGGGAGTGGCCCACCCAGTTGAGTGCACATATTACCATGTACAGAGACCTGGGTTCAAGTCCCCAGTTCCCACATACAGTGGATGAAAACTCATGAGTGATGAAGCAGTACTACAGATCTCTCTCTCTCTCTCTCCCTTTCTACCTCCCTCTCCTCTATCAATTTTCCTTTGTCCTATCACAAAAAAAAAACAACTAAATTTAAAAGGAAAGAATGGCCACCAGGAGTGGTGGATTCTGTGCAGACATCAATCTTCAAAGATAACTCTAATGGAAAAAAAAGTGAACATGAATTCTAGTCAGTCAGGTGGTGGTTTCAAATATAGTCCTAAATGTCTCACAACCAGAAAAAAATTAATACAGATCTAGAACCCGGAAAATATTTTCATTCTCTCTTAGAATAATCAGAGGACATCAGAAATACCTCTATTTCTTCTGTCAAGAGCAGCAGTGCACCTTCCATCTTGCCTCAGAGCTATAGCAAATTCTCCAACTTGATGCCTAAGTCTCCTACAAGTTAGTTCATGAAGCCATTAATGATTCCACCAGTCCACTACATCACACTAGTCTAGTCCATTGGTGATATTATACTGATAAGACCTAGAGATCATAAGATGGTAAGAACTTTGAAATAATAATTAGGTTTTAGATGGGAGGTGGAATAGCCTGCAGAAACCTTGGCAGAAACAACTAGTTAAACTTCTGGAAAGACAATAGCCTGGGAAATTCAGACTATCTTATGCTAAAGGCAGGATGAGTGGTTAAACTGTATTGTTGTGCCCCTAAGATTTTAGAGGCTACATATGACCAGTATGTCTATTACTTTATGCTTTTTCCTGAATGATAAAAAATGTCTGCTGGCTCTAAAAGGGATCATAGCTAGTAAAGATTTCAAGCCAAGTTCTTACAGTACATTAGATTCGATGGAACTTTTGAAGAGTCTGTGGCATATTGTGAGGCTGGATGGAGTCATTGGCAAGACTAGAGAGGAGAGTCATAGAGATCCTTAATTTATGGAGAAAGGCCATTCTTTGTCTAGAAATAATTATTCACCGTTTTTGAAACAACATTTTTGAGAATGGCATACATCAAAAAGGACAGCAGCAACAAATGTTGGAGAGGCTGTGGAGACAGAGGAACCCTTCTGCACTGCTGGTGCAAATGTAAATTGGTCCAGCCTCTCTGGAGAGCAGTCTGGAGAACTCTTACAAGGCTAGACATGGACCCTCCATATGACCCAGCAATTCCTCTCCTGGGGATATACCCCAAGGACTCCATAACACTCAACCAAAAAGATATGTGTATACTTATCTTTTAATCAATTCATAATAGTTAAAACCTGGAAATAACCCAGGTGCCCAAAAACAGATGAGTGGCTGAGAAAGCTGTGGCATTATATACACAATGGAATACTTTGCAGCTATTAAGAACAATGAACCCACCTTCTCTGACCCATCTTGGATGGAGCTAGAAGGAATTATGTTAAGTGAGCTAAGTCAGAAAGATAAAGATGAGTATGGGATGATCCCACTCATAAACAGAAGTTGAGAAAAAAGAACAGAAAGGGAAACTAAAAGCAGGATTTGAGTGAATCCGGAGTAGGGCACCAAAGTAAAATCCCTGGGGTGAGGGTGAGGGTGGATGTTTGGCTTCCCGGCGGTGGTGGCGGGGTGGTGGTGGTGGTGGTGGTGGCATGGGATGGGACACAGTCTTTTGGTGGTGGGAATGGCATTTATGTACATTCCTATTAATTTGTAGTCATATAAATCACTATTTAATTAATAAAAGAGGAGAAAAATTGATTGTATGTCTCAAACTTTTTAAAGCACAGACTGAGTCTTTAATACATAGGCTGAGTCTTTGATATGTTGACTCTCTTAAAATCCTAGACCAGAGAGAACAGAAGCAACCAGTGGCACAGATATATACAAATAATGTCAAAGGACATAAAATATAATGATGGTGTGTATGATACAGCAAATCCTAACAAAGGAATTTTTCAAAGTTAACCCAATTGCCAAATAATGTAATTATAGCAATAACTATCTATTGTCTTCTTAATCCTAAGACAACAGGAACCTCCCGCTTCCTCTATATAGTCTATATTTCCCCCAGTCTTGGAACCTTAGGGTGGGGCTCACTTTCCTGCGTGCTTCTCTCAATTCATACCAAATGATATTGCATCCACTGATCCCAACCTAATCAATGCAATGAATACCATTCACTTCAGACTGTGTCCAGAGATGTCAGGCATGCAATGTCAACCCTTCACCCTCATTACTTGGGTGAGACTTTTCCTTTCATAGTATTCTCTAATTCCATGCCAGGAGGTTCACTTCCTAACAAAGTCCCAAAACCTAGATATAGACCAGGTCCCATGAGATAGAGCATATGTTCACATGTATTCATAAATTAGGACAAAATATATACCTGAAAGCAAAAGTACACAATAGTTTGCAGTGAGTCAGTATAAAGTTCCTAATGAAATAGTATATAATCAGACTTAGATACCCTCCACACCTACTTCCTATTACAGTTTTCTCACTCACTCCAAAGCTAACCTTATCAAAGCAAGGACTGTAAAAGCTGAATAAGGGCAAAAGACTGGCATACTTTAAGGATGACTCTTTAGTCACTATCAGGCCATCCCATCAGCTGGGGCCCCATTCAGGGAGTCCTGAGATTCCCAAATAGATTTGATGGGCCTAGACCTTGAATAAATCCCTCTCTCCATTGTTACTGGTTCTCTATCAGGAACAACAAAATAGACCCCTTTGTGGGCCCCCCATAGGACCTTGCCCTCAACTTGGATCCACAACAGTAGAGAATGTTCCATCCTCCGAAGGGAGGATGGACAACATATTCTGTTCTATACCTGAGGAAGATGGGTCCTGATATTGGGGCAGCTTGGAATATTTCTACTCATAACCACAGAATGTGAGCTCAGATCTACAGGGATGCAGAGGTCACATAGGCTCCTAAGCTGAAAATGAGCCCCAGACCAAATCAAATTGATGGGGTTTACAGTCTACAATATTTATACCCTTTTCCCATATTAGGGAACTATGCTCTTCTCTGATGCAGCTTTCTGTTCCTTTTCCAGCCATGACATCACCTCCCCAGACAATAACTTGGATTCACCTGCATATCAGATTTCAGGCTCAAGGAAAAAAAACAAACAAGTATAGCCACAGGCCCTTTGGAATTTAACTAAAATATGCCTACTAGCTATCTACAAAATGGAAGACCCCCCCCCCCCAACTCTTCATCTGCACTATTCCAGCCTTTAGGTTCATGATTGGTCAACAATTTGTCTGGCTTTGTATGTTAACTCCCTTTTCAACCTCCAGGTTCCAATGCTAGCATGATGCCGACCAGAATTCCCTGGGCAGACAACCCCACCAATGTGTCCTGAGGCTTTACTTCCCCAGAGCCCTTCCCTACTAGGGAAAGAGAGAGGCAGGCTGGGAGTATGGATTGACCTGTCAATGCCCATGTTCAGTAAGGGAAGCAATTACAGAAGCCAGCCCTTCTACCTTCTGCATCCCACAATGACCTTGGGTCCATACTCCCAGAGGGTTAAAGAATAGGAAAGCTATCAGGGGATGGGATGGGATACGGAGTTCTGGTGGTGGGAAATGTGTGGAGTTGTACCCCTCTTATCCTATGGTTTTGTCATTTTTCCTTTTTATAAATAAAAAAAAATTTTAAAAGTAAATAATAAAAAAAACGAAGATTCTAGACTGGGAGGTAGGGGCTGAGGTCTGAGATTTTGCATTTCTTTCTTTTTTCTTCTTTCTTTTTTTCTTCCAGAGTTTATTGTTGGGTCCTGGTTCCTGCACTACAAATTCACTGCTTTCCTGTCAGTCATAGTTCTGTTCTCTTTAGTGGGACACAGAGAAATTGAGGAAGGAGGAGTGGGATACAGGTAGAGAGACAGAAAGACACATATAGTTTCTGCTTCACCACTCACGAAGCTTCCTTCCTACAGGTCGGGAGGGAGCTGGGGCTTGAAGCCAGGTCCCTGTGTATGGTAATGTGTGCGCTTAACCAGGTTTGCCACCCACCAGGCCCCCCAGATTTTGTATTTCTAAGCAATCTTTTCTGATATTTTTACATAAAGTAGTTCTTCTGAAGTTACTCTTTTCTTATTAACTTATTATTATTCTCTTTCATAGGGGTGATTATCATCTGAGGTTATTAATTCACTTATTTGTTTAGTCACTGATTACTTGTCTTTTTTACTATGTGTCAATTTCATCGGGAAGAAGACCTTGACTTTCTTATTCATTTCTGTATTCCCTGCACCTATGGCAATGCATGGCACACAGCAGCCACTCTAGAAGTATTAGTGGAGTGAATGCATATGTCTCATGTGCATCCAGAATCACACTCACACACACAGGCACACACATGTAGAGGCACATACAAGATGCAATTAGATATAAAAGCACACACACAAGGGAGTGTAGAGATCCACATGAACAGACAAATCTAGGATGCACACAAGCAGATGCCTAAACTCACATATATGAACACTTCCTATAGGAAATATCTGAATTGCAGGTGTCACCAGCCAGCCACATGGTGCCCCAAAGAATGCCCTCCTTTCCTGCCTCCTGAGTCCCTTTACAGGTTAGAGTTCTCCCAAGCAGGGCAGAGAAAGAGTTCAGAACTTGAACCCCCACCTCCTTTCCAGAGTGTCTGCTGAGTTCCCCCTCACCACTCTGAGGTAGTACATTGTTTGATGCTGTCAACTGCTAGACATGCCTTTCCCTCCTGACGTCTAAAAGGTAGTGTGGACAACTTCTTTCCCCCCAGCATGACTGCACAGTGGATTCTCAATCCACTGAGAGAGGCAGGGCCTTGTCCAGCACCACACAGAAATGTTCCCATATCAGGGGCCAGGTGGTGGCGCACCTGGTTAAACGCATGTATTACAATGCCCAAGGACCCAGGTTTGAGCCCTTGGTCCCCACCTGCAGGGGGAAAGCTTTATGGGTGATGAAGCAGGGCTGCAGGTGTCTCTGTCTCTCTCCCTCTCTAACACCCCCTTCCCTCTTGATTTCTAGCTGTCTCGATCCAATAAATACATATAATAAAAAAAATAAAAAAAAAAGAAATTTTCCATATCAGAACCTCAGCTGCTGCGAATGTGACTGGTTCCCTCAGTGACTCAGAGCCCTGGTGCCTGCTCCTGCGTGCCCCATCCTGGGCTTCTCTTTACAGAAAGAAGTTGTAGTTGCTACCCAGACCCCAGTCTATTTTGTTTGCAATTACCTGGCCAGGAAGCCTGGAATCTGTGATGAGCAAGTTTCGGCAGACAAGCCCATGTCTCGGTCTAAAGATTTCTACTCCTGATAATTCCCCGGGGAAACCCCACAGCCTCACCTCCTCCTTGGAGTCCCCTTACTGCTTTGTTTTGAGTCCTCGATCAGTCATGACCCAGACCTGGTGTGGAGTCCTGCGGGAGTAATCCTGAGCCTTCCCAAGGGGTAATCAGGGTCTGCTTATACCTGCAGGGACAGGATGCTTATCACCTTCCAATAAGCCCAACTCCCCTGGCCATAGATGGCCCTATTTTTCAGTGATTCTGTTTTTGTACTTTCTATCCTATCTACTCTTGTTATCCAAGGACAGCGCTTTAGAACTCAGATCTTCTTTCTCCTTTGTGGCCACCTCCAGACTTCTCACTCCACCCAAATAGGACATATTTCCAGTTTTCATGATTCCATTCAATCAACCTATGCAATTGTTCTGTTCAATAAACAACCTATTCAGTTGTTAATTCAATAATTTCTTGCCGTTGTCCCAGTGAAACTCAGAGGTTTCGCCATCTACGGGGGAGAATCTCTCTTCTCTCTCTCCTTTCTAAATTTATTTATTTATATATTTATTATTAGACAGGACAGAGAGAAATGGAGAGGGGAAGGGGAGATATAGAGAAAGAGAGACACTCAGACACTTTCAGCCCTGATTTACCAGTCATGAAGTCCCCCTCCTCCACTTACTGCAGGTGGGGACTGAAGGGCTTAAACTAAGGTCCTAGAACACAGTAACATGTGCACTCAACCAAGTGTGCCACTGCTCATCCATCCCCTTCCCACCTTCATTTCTCTTCCCTTCTTTCCTTTCCTCTCTCCTTCCCTTTCCCCTTCCTTCCTTCCTACCTTCCTTCTTTCTTCCTTCCATCCTCTTTCCTTTGTCTAGCTGGAACTTCAGCATTTAGTGTTGGGCTTTTTCTTTTCTTTTTTTTTTCACATGGAGAGTGTCAGAGATGTAAACAGAAGAAAAGATACTATAGTACCAAAGTTTCCTCCAATGTGTTCAGGGTTGTGCTCTAAACTGGTCCCGGGGTAAGCACACTAGGCAGCTGAGTTTTTTTGTCAGTCAGAACAGTATTCCTGTTTCTGTTGCTACCACATGGGGTGCTGTTGAAGACTAGTCCTCATAGTATAACCTCAATAGATTCTTGTTCTGTTATTATGTGATCTGTGCTCCTGTGAATGCCACAAGTTGACTCTGTGGTTATAGCTTTCTTAGACTCACATCCACAACGTGACCTTTGGCTCCAAAGCAAACCACCATACTGGACCAAAGAGGGCTTCTAGGCCCTGTCACATGGACAATCAGAGCTGCTCTCCTCCAAATATCCCAGGCCCTGAGCTGAGCCAGACTATCAGTCTACATTCTGGAGCTAGTACTTAACATCTTTTCTGGACAAAGGATTATCCCACTGAAGATGGGGGAATTTTGGTCCCTAAGTATCAACAGGTTGACCCACTAGTGCTTTAAAGACTAGAACTGAAAGCAGTGGAAGAAGTCTTTTACCAGTCACAGGGCTTCCTGGCTGTAATTGGAGAATGGTGGTGGTGGTGGTATGATAGTTCCTCTGCCCTGTCCTGGTGACATTTATTCAAATAAGAAAGGACTCTTCCTAAATTTGTTTGTACATCAGTAGAGAAACTAACCTCTTTATCTCATAATTTTGTAAATCAACATAAATCACTAATAAAAATCTTAAAAAAAAAAAAAGAAAAAAAGAAACTCACCCCTCCATGCTAACTGCAGTTCCTTCTTTCTAGGTACTCTGATCAGGGTGAGTCCTTCCATTTCATCAACTTTCACCACCAGGTGACTGAATGGAATGACATGAAATTTGTGCTAAGAAAAGCGTAGATAGTTAATACAGGACAGGTGTTGCTGCAGTTGTTTCTGTTACCTGAGTGCAGTCTGGGTTTCTTCTTGGCACTAGCAAACACATGCAAGCTCCTCACTTAAAGATGCGTTAGGTTCAGTTTTCCAGATCCAGTGCAGCCTCCTCCCCAGTGTGAGGAAGGAGGAGCCTTGAAATGCTCCCTGAACTTGGTTAAGAGGAATTTGTTCTGCTTTATATCTTAATGCTTTTCAGCCACCAAGTTGCAGATGCTACCATGAAACCAACCTGACCTCCTTGGGCAGACTATCTCACCAATGTGTCCTGGAACCCCACCTCCTCAGAGCCCTATCCCTAGGGAAAGGTAGAGATAGGCTGGAGCTATGAATCAACCTGTCAACACTCAAGTCCAGTGGAGAAGCAATTACAGAAGCCAGACCTCTCACCTTCTGACCCCATAAAGACCTTTGGTCCATACTCCCAGAGAGAAAAAAAATAGGGAAGTTTCCAGTGGAGGGGATGGGATACAAAACTTTGGTTGTGGGAGTTGTATGAAACTGTACCCCTATAATCCCACAATATTGTCAGTCATTATTAAATTACTAATAAAAAAAAGAGTACCTGCCCCTACCTGCTACCCCAGTGCTCACCCTGCCCCCTGCAGATGGATCAGTGAGGTCTGTTCTGGATTCAGGGAGAGAAAAGGACAACAGGGAACATACACTGGGTGGGTGGAAGTGGGCATTCCATCTGGCAGGCAGGTGGGCAGGCAAAGCAGAAGCCAGATTGCTGGGTCCAGCTGGAGAAGGGAAGAGCAAGACTGACCTGCCTGTAACCAAGATTCCCATTGCTGTGCAGTTCAAGCTTCCAAACTTAAATTCTTCAGATCTGAATCCAGCAGGTAAGTGAACACACTCCATTTAGCTCTCTAAAAGGTGTCACTCATGAGGAAGGGTAAAGGGAAAAGCACTAGCTTTCTGTCACATTTAGCCAAGTCAGGTTGCCACCACAGGCTGCAAAGTCCTCCTTTCCCATATGAACTGTGAAGTTTCTTCCATCTCTGCTATTTGATGGGATGATGATCAATCACATATGGGTTGAGCTCATGTTACAACGTGCAAGATCCAAGTTCAAAACCCTGGTCCCCACATGCAGTGGGGGAAACTTCATAAGTGGTGAAGCAGTGCTGAGGGTGTCTCTCTGTCTCTCCCCTCTCTATCTCTCCCTGCCCCTCAATTTTTCTCTGTCTCTATCCAATAACTATATAAATAAAATTAAAAAATAACTCACATATGGAACAGTCACCTAATCAAATTCTCCAGGGTTGGTACTAACATTATTTCTACTTTACAAGTAAAGCAACTGAGCTTAGAAAGGATAAGCCTATTACTCAGTGTCACAAAGGGTGAGTGTCAAAGCTTGGAAAAAATTCCCAAGTCTAACACACTACTACTGGGTCACATGGTTCCATCTTTTGGACACAGTTGAGATAACCTAGCCAATGTCAGCCAAATAGTGGTATTTTGCTGATGAGAAGTAATCCATAACTTGTTCTACTTTGAGGTTCCGTAACTTTAAGAAAACATTTCCTTTCTTTTTGCTATAGTTTCTGAAAAGAGCCAGGCTGGCTTGGAATTGCCAGCCAAAAGATCTCTGGGTGAGTGAGTGAGTCAAGCAGGCTCTTGCCTGAGAAAGCAGATGTGTTTGCGGAGGGGAGGGACCAGAGAGTAATTAGGGTGCTATCTCACAGAGGAACATGCCTTCTTCTCAGGGGAAGATGGCCTGTCAGTCATCACAGACTCCCTAACGCCCTTCTCTGGGCACCGTGGGGGGTAGAGGGATTTCAGGGGTACAGAGATGCCTCCCAGGTCTGAATGCTCTGACATGAAGACAACCCAGCTTTCTTTGCCCTGCCCTACATCCCCCACACCCTAGAGCTCAAATCCTGTTAGCAGAGATAAGATTTATACACACCAAAGTGAAGGAACAATAAGATGGTTCATGCCAAGTGTGTGGTCTATCTACTCATTAATAAGCATTTATTGAATCTTCCTGGGAGCAGGCACTGGGCTCAAGAAAAGAGACCCAATCTCCACTCTCAACATAGGACCCATGGACCCCCCTCCACCAAACACACATGCACACATGCATGCATACATGCACACACACCTCTTCCTCACATACACACAAACAGGAAACTACAGAGGCTAGAAGCTCAGAGGTGTTGTAGTAACACACAGAAGGTGCCAATTCCTTATTTATTTTGATGATATAGGTACAGAGGGTGAGATATGCAGAGAGAAATACTGACATAGAGGTAGACAGACAGACAGACAGACAGATAGATAGATAATTAGGTAGACTGCTCAGTTCTGGTTTATGGTAGTACTGGGGATTGAATCTGGGGCCTCAGAGCCTCAGAGCCTCAGGCATGAAAGTCCTTTGCACGGTCATTGCTCTATCTTCCCAGCCCTGTACGTCCTTATTTATCCCAGACACAATTTGATTAAGGAAGGACTAGTACTGCTCACATTTTCCATGTGTGGGAATCACAACTTACAAAACTTTATAAGTCACCCACCTTTCTGAAGTTTGAAAGAGCTGGAGGCAGAATGTGAATCTGAGAGACACAAATTTACAGGCCCAGTCCTTGTTGGAGTGTCCTCTTGCCAGATTCCTCGGTGTCAGGTGGGTGCATGGTAAGGAGCTGAGAGTGTCCGCTGGGCTGGGATGGGCTGTGAAGAGCACCCTGTGCTTCCTGATTTCGTCCTGCAGCTGGTGAGGTTACCTGTCAGTCCAGAGACAGGCCAAGTGAGGGGTAAGGGCACAGAAACATCGCTGAGAATGTGTGCTTGCTGGGTCTTCCTGGACGAATAGTGTTAGAGAAAGAGCAAGGAGGAGGGACGGTGGAGCCATTTGTACAGAGGAAATGTGTGGAGGGTGAAGGACAGAGAGCACTGGAGAGGTGAGTCATTGAATCATGGACTAGAGTCTGTCAGAACTGGCTGTGTGGACAGGGGCCTGACCCAGGCAAAAGGGGTTCTGGGATTCTGGGAGGCTGTGTTTGAGGCACAGTGTGGCTGCAAGATGAGCGAGATTGACATGGCCTCTGGCCGTCCCAGGATCTGTAGTCCAGGAGCCAAGACAGACATGAATCAAGCAGCCACAGGCATCCATGGGTAAGTGCAAACAATCTGGCAACTGATGGGAAATGTGGGAGCCCCAGGGAGAACTGTGGGCTGGTGAGAAATGTGGAAGCAGCCATTGATTGGCCTGCTCTTTTGGGGATGGGGGGTGGGGGTGGGCAGGGATCACGATAGCAGAGCATTTCAGGTGGAGAAAATTGCAAGAACAAAGAAAGCCTCAGAAGCTGGAAGAAAGGTGGTAGATGGGAAGAAAAGCTAAACAACCAGAGTGACTGGAGCCCAGAAAGTAGAAAGAAGGTAGATTTAGATGCCGAATAGTTGGGGGAATTACCTAAGAACATTGGGAGGGGGTGCTGAATTTTATGTTAGGAAATGATGCAAGAAAGACTTGTGTTCTAGGAAGATCTCACTTGGTTGCTGTCAGGAGACTGGAGTATGGGCTAAGTGTGGCTTTGAAAGACCAGTCAGGACTTCCCACCAGGGGGAGGGGTGGGGTAGCCCGGTCATGGCAGCCAGTCAGGAGATGGAGACTCAGATATATTGTACAGACAATTGGAAGGTGGCTTTGCCATAGGCCTTTGATGAGTGACTGTATGTGAGGGTAAGAAAGAGAAGGGGGGCTTGCAAGATAGCTCATTTGGGAAAGTGCCAGTGACCCAGGTCCAAAACTGGCCTCCAGCACACTAGGGGAAAACTCTAATGCTGTGGTGTCTCTCCCTTGGTGTCTCTCTCTCTTTAAAAATATTTAAAATTTTTTTATTATCATCTTTATGTATTGGATATACAGCCAGAAATTGAGAGCAAAGGGGTGATAGAGAGGGAGAGAGACAGAGACACCTGCAGTCGTGTTTTACCACTCACAAAGCTTTGCCCCTGCAGGTGGGGACTGGAGTCTTGAAGCCAGGTTCTTGAGGACTCTCAGCCAGATGTGTCACCACCCAGTCCCCCTTTTTTTATTTAAGAAAGGAGACATTAACAAAACCATAGGATAGGAGGGGTACAATTCCACACAGTTTCCACCATCCAGTCTCCATATCCCATCCCCTTCCCCGATAGCTTTCCCATTCTCTATCCCTCTGGGAGTATGGACCCAAGGTCATTGTGGGATGCAGAAGGTGGAAGGTCTGGCTTCTGTAATTGCTTCCCTGCTGAACATGGGTGTTGACTGGTTGATCCATACTCCCAGCCTGCCTCTCTCTTTCCCTAGTAGGGTGGGGCTCTGGGGAAGTGGAGCTCTAGGACACACTGGTGGGGTCATCAGTCCAGGGAAGTCTGGTTGGCATCATGCTGACATCTGGAACCTGGTGGCTGAAAAGAGAGTTAACATACAAAGCCAAACAAATTGTTGACCAATCGTGGACCTAAAGGCTGGAATAGTGCAGATGAAGTGTTGGGGGGGGGTACTCTCTGTAGACTTTTGTGTACTTCTGCTTTCAGGTATATATTTTTCCCTGGTTTATGGACACGTCTGAACATATGCTCTACTAGACATCCCAGAGCTGTGATGCCCCAGCAGCAATAACAATAGCAAAACAATAATAACGAAGAGAAAGGGAAGGGTCAGAGATTCCCAGCTGTTTGACTTGAAGAATAGACTAGATGATGGGGAGAATAGGTGGATGTGTGGGTGGGGGTTATTTATATAGCTGCGGGCTAAGGAGGAAGCTGGTTCTGGGAGATACAATCTTGAGAAGGCTGTAGACGTGATCACTTTGAGTTGCCTTAGAGATACCCAGTGGAGGTAGATGGGTGCCCATGTCTGGGGCTCCAGAGTCAGTCCAACATGAAGATCCAACTATAGAAATCAGTAATATGGAAGTCAGGACACAGGTAGAGAAGAACCCAAGATGCTAGGTCAATTGTTGGGTGGTTGAGGAACTGATAAAGAAAACAGAGCTGTGAGGAAAAAACATGACTGGCTTCAGATAGCCCCTAGGAGAGAGTAGCCCCAGGGAGACTGAGGTAGAGAGATCAGACAGCCTGAAGACTACAAAGCTTAGGTGACCTTAGCAGGAGTGGTCTAAGAAGGACAGGAGGGAGGGAGGCAGCTCTGTGGGCTGGTAGTGGAAGTGACACCTGGGAACAGCAGGCCTCTAGGAGGACAGAGGGTTGAGGAGAAAACAAGGGCTGGGATGAAAGAGAAAGATGCACATGGGTGTTTAATTATCTGCTTTCTGGTTGGCTGTGGGATGGGAGGGACTGGGGCTGTTTCAGAGCCCAGGAGCCAGAGGTTCTGGTTGTCTCTGAGTAGACCCTGGAGGCTAAGAAGAACAACACATCCAGAAGGGCCTTGGGAGAAAAGGAATTTTGCTTTTTAGCTGAGTAGCAAAAAAGGCAAGCCAGCAATTGCCCTTTGGCAACACCAGGGAAGGTCAGAGAGAGGTCTCTCCAGGGATGGAGAGAGAAACAAGTGAGGAGGAAAAAGGATAAACTGTGGGTGTGTGTGTGGGGGGGGGGGGGGGACTGTGGGCACTAGGAGAGAGGACATCCAAACAATGGGACAAGGGAAAGCCAGAAGGGAAGGGGGGCAAATAATGAAAGTTCTCCAGGGTATCTCAGCTTGTGTCTGCATTCTGAGGTGAATGATTGATTGATAGGCTGATTTTCACCAGAGCACTGATTGCCTTTGGCCTATGGTGGTGCTGGGGATTGAACCTGCCTCAGGCATGAAAGTCTTTTTGCATAGCCATTATGCTGTCTTCCTGGCCCAGGCATGCAAATTTAAAGGTGGGTGCTTGAATTGGACTCTTCTTCACAGTGGTGTTTGGGTGGGGAGGATTTCTGGAAAACAGGCCGCATGGCTTCTGATCTGAGTCTCCCTTTCACTGGATTTGGAACCCTAGGCCTTAGTTTCTCTGACTTAAGCCTTATTGAAGGAGAGTGTTTCTTAACATATCTGTGTGAAATTAGCTTGGTGGCTTTGCTTGGGGAGGGTAGCTTGGTGCTTGGGAAAAGTATATTTGTTGCATAGAACTATATAACATAACATGAACATGGATCCTGGTATTTGTGTGTTGAATACCACCTCTCCAATGTCCACTGTGCCAAGAACTCTGAGCACTGGGATTGGGGAAGACAGCATAATGGTTATGCAAACAGATTTCATGCCTGAGGTTTTACAGTCACAGGGCCAGTCCCTGGCAACACTATAAGCCAGAGCTGGAAAGTACTCTGATAAAGAAACAAAAACCAATGACAACATCAAATTGAATTATGTGCAAGATTCATCATCCCCATTTTGCAGATAAGAAAACTGATGCTCTCTTCCCTAGGCCAAGAAGTGGCAGGACTGGAATTTCCCTTGCTCTGGGGCTCCTTTGACTGTGGAAGAGACCCCCCTTGGCTGGAATCCCACCTTTGGCCTTAGTCTGTGCATAAACAAGGGATAAAGTGGACCTGACAGGCCAACTGAGCTTGGGAAGACAAGACCTGACTGGGAGAACCTTTCACAACTGAGAGTCAGCATTCAGGCAGAGGGGGACCAGTGGGAGTTAATTCAGACCATGGAGAGAAGCTGGAAGTCAATGCAAGGGATCCATACAGACCCTGTAAACATAGGGAACCACAGAGGGTTTGGTAGGAAGGGTCAGCAAAGCATATGGCAGATATAAGACAGTAAATATCACATAAAACAGGCGGGGATGAGGCTGGAGGGCATCCCAGTTGGAAGGCAAGTGACAAACACAGAAGGGAACTTGATGAGTTTGGGTGAGGGAGGAGAGAAGGGCTGGCCTGAAGGAGCCAGTAGTTCTTCCATGCTTAAGGTTAGGTCAACCATTTCCTTGGAAGGGTGGGGAATCTGAGCAGGCAGGCTCGAGCTTTGAGCCCATCCAAAAGATGGGTTAGGGCATGTCTAGGGGTGCTCATCTCTGTGGGGTTTCTGCTGTTTGTTTGCAAACTGATCCTCCTGCATTTGGCTGCAGTCAGGAACTTGTGAAAACCATACCCCACGCTGGGTTGGCCTCTGCCCCTTGGCCTTACTGCCCTTGGGATACCTTGACGGGTCCCCTGGTCTTCACCCCCTCTGCATCTAACTCAGCTCCAGGGACTCTGCTTGCCACCTTGCACAAGTTCACTGGAGCTTGGTGTCTTGCACTACATGGTGGAGGCATGTGCCCTGCTTTGGCTCCTGATGTCACATCGGTGTCTCCCTACCACCACACTCATCTGTCCGCTTGGGAACCAGAGCTTTGCATGAGGCCCCACCATCGCCATCTCCTGCATAGATTCTGCCTCTTTCCAGCTCTTTCCCCTTGCTACTCCATTTAATATGCCTCCAACCCTGGGAGATCAGGATCTGGAAAAAGCCCCAGACAGTACAGATGGTGCTGATGTCGTTCACTTCATGGCCCTAGATCAGTCCTCCCTTCTCAGTCTTCCCTTCTGGGAGGAAAGGGATACAAGCTGCCCTTTCATTCCTTGTATTTAATTTTATTTTACGTTTATTTTCTTTTTTTTAAAAAAATATTTATTTTATTTATTTATTCCCTTTTGTTGCCCTTGTTGTTTTATTGTTGTATTTATTATTATTGTTGTTGTCGTTGTTGGATAGGACAGAGAGAAATGGAGAGAGGAGGGGAAGACAGAGAGGAGGAGAGAAAGATAGACACCTGAAGACCTGCTTCACCGCCTGTGAAACGACTCCCCTGCAGGTGGGGAGCCGGGGTTCGAACCCGGATCCTTATGCCGGTCCTTGTGCTTTGCGCCACCTGCGCTTAACCCGCTGCGCTACAGCCCGACTCCCTTATGTTTATTTTCTACCAGAGTTATTGCTGAGGCTCAGTGCCTACATAACTTCACTGCTTCCAGAAGCTGTTTTTTTTTTTTTTGAGTGAGAATGAGACATGAAGAGAAATAGAGGGAGAGAGAAAGAGAAACATCTGCAGCACTGCTCCATTGCTTATGAAACTTCTCTCCACTCAGGTAGAGGTTGAAGGGTTGAATCCAGGTTCTCTCTCTCTCTCTCTCTTTTGTCTCCAGGGTTATCACTGGGGCTCAGTGCCAACACTACGAATGCACTGCTTCTGACCGCTATTTCTCCCATTTTGTTGCCATTTTTGTAGTTGTTATTGTAATTGTTGTTATAGCCATTCTTGCTGTTGGATAGGACAGAGAGAAATCTAGAGAGGAGGAGAAAAAGATAGACATTCGCAGGCCTGCTTCACCGCTTGCGAAGCGATACCCCCTGCAAGTGGGGAGCTGGGGGCTCGAAGCAGGATCCTTATGCCAGTCCTTGATCTTTGTGCCATGTGCACTTAACCTGCTGCGCTACCACTCAGCCTCTGAACTCAGTTTCTCTTACATGGAAATGTGTTGGCTATCATGGTGCATCACCACCTGGTCCTTTCCAACTCTGAGAACCTTCCAATCATTGGACCAGGCCCTGTATTCAGCAAGAATCCCTTGTGTGTGACCAGCTTCTAGGGGTGGGGCCACCACACCTGACCTACTGTCAGGATGTGTGACCTGCAGGGATGGTCTGGGTAGAAAGAAGTCGATTCCAGTAAGTAACCAGGATTAGAAAGGGGATTCCACCTGCAAGCCTGGGCTTCTGGAAAAACACCACAGACACCTTTAGAAAATGGCCCAGAGAGACCAAAGGACTTCCCTCTCATGACTATTTTTCTTTTCTCCCAAATTCCCAGACCCCTCAGCCTGCACCCCCACCATCATGGAAGGCCAGTCTCTTCACTCCCAGCTTGAGTGCTCCCCTCCTGTCCTACAAGTATCACTGCAAATCTCCCAGCACCAAAATCCTGCCCTTCCAGCACTTATTTTGTGTCCTTAGCTTCCATTGTACAGAGCTTCAAAATGTCCTCAGAGGGCGCTCAGGGAGGGGAGAGAGGAGGGCTGAGGATGAGGCCAAGACTAAGTCACTGAATACTCTTCATTCACCCTGGCCAGAGAGGCCAGGGGCTGGACTGGAGAGGGGCAGTCTGCTTTAATCCTTGTTTCCCTTGCCCACGGCCTCCTGCCTCCCTGCAGTGTATGCCTTGGAGTGTTCTCAGATACAGCCCTAGCTGAACCTGCTCCCACTCTTCCTCAGATAAGTCAATGATGAAGGCCAGCAGACAGAACCTGTGGTTGCACCCTGCAAGGAGGAGCCTGAGACAGCAGTGTTCTTGACTCAGAGACCAACAGAGAAGGAAATGCCTTTCCTCACTTTACAGGTGAGGAAACTGAGGCCAAGAAGGGAAATGGACATGTTTGAACTGAAATCTGAGTCAGTCTTCCTCTTCCTTCTTCTCTCCTTTTCCTTCTTTATTTCTACTTCTCCTTCTCCAGTTCCTTCTTCTCCCTTCCTGTCCTCCTCCTTTTTTTCTGCTACAGTTGGGACCTTAACACATTCATGAGTCACCACTCCAGGGCCACTTTTTCATTCATTCATTCATTCATTCATTCATTCATTCATTCATTCATTCATTCATTCATTCAAACAGAAAGCAGTGGACATACCATAGCACTCGAATTTTATCAAATGCTTTAGCACATCTCATGCAGTCTCAGGACTTGAGCCTGGGCCATAGGTATGGCAAAGCAGGGGCCCTGCCTGATGAGCTATCTCTCCAGCCTTTGAGTCATTCCAACACTCAGGCAAGGCATCTGTCCACAGGGTGATGCTACCTTGATGCTATCAGTCATTATTATTGCCATTGTTGCTGTTATGGCTACTTGTATTGTCTTTGACTCTATTGTTATCACTGCCCAAGTAGTGGCAGATGCTCACATAATCCTTTCTACAACCACTGCTGCTGACATTCTTCTTTTTCTTTCTAAGATCACCCTGTTGGGGGGAAATACTGTTATAGGGCTGTTGTCAAAGGGGGGAAGTTTCCCATCTTCCCACGGTAAGTGGGCACTGGGTCCCCAACCTCCTTTTACTCCCCTCCAACCTCTGCCCTTTAGATCCTTGGATCTGCTGCCATGAACACCTTGTATTTCCTCTTGCTCTCTTTCTTAAGCTTCGTTTCTCTCCCCTGAATGAGATCATGCAACATTCATTTTTCTCCTCTGTCTTCCTTGCTTTAAAAAAAAATTATTTAAAAAAGGAGACATTAACAAAACCATAGGACAAGAGGGGTATAACTCCACACAATTCCCACCACCAGATCTCCAGTATCCCATCCCCTCCACTGATAGCTTTCCTATTCCTTAACCCTCTGGGAGTATGAACCCAGGGTCATTGTGGGTTGCAGAAGGTGGAAGGTCTGGCTTCTGTAATTGCTTCCCTGCTGAACATGGGCGTTGACTGATTGATCCATACTCCCAGCCTGTCTCTCTTTCCCTAGTGGGGTGAGGCTCTGGGGAAGTGGGGCTCCCTTCCTTCCTTTCTTGTCATCTGGGGTTTAACTTTTCTAGGATAACATTTTAATATGTATTATATATAATATAATGTATATATTTAATATATATATTTAGTATATATGAAGAGAAAGAAAGAATGGCAGAGACAGAGAATGGGAGCAAGAGAAAGAGAGGAGAGAGAGAGAGACAGAAAGAGAGAGAGAGAGAGAGAGACCGCAGCACTGAAGCTTCCTTCAATGTGGAGATGCAGTGGGGGTTGGACTTCAACCTGGGTTGCACCCATGACAGAGCAGTGCACTATTCAAGTGAGATATTTTTCTGACACTACTCCTTTCAACAAACATTCCTATCAAACATTTACAGATAAGGAATCAAGGATAAGGAAAGCTATCAGGGGAAGAGATGAGATATGGAGATTGGGTGGTGGGAATTGTGTGGAGTTGTACCCCTCCTATCCTACAGTTTTGTTAATGTCTCCTTTCTTAAATAAAAAAAAAAAATTAAAAAAATTAAAAAAAAAAAAAAAAAAAGGAATCAAGGATGCTTGGAGGTGTTAGATGACTCCCTGGCAGTTTTCTGTCAGTAGGTGGCAGTGCAGGGATGAGATCCTAGAGCTTTGAGTCTCAGTACCTGAGGCAAAATCCCAGCTCTCTGCTGCTAATCTAGGGACATTGCTTGCCCTCTCTGAGTCTTGACTTGCTTCCTTGTAGAACAGTGTTCCCCATTCCTACCCCTTAGGGGCTAGAACCACGAGTGTTCATTGCCTATCACTAACTGGGTCCCTCAACCAAGCCCTCACTCTTTGGACTGTGAGGCCTCATCTAGGGATGGGAAGAGGAATGCCCACTTCCCAGGGCTGGTGTGGGAATCACAGGAGTGTTCTTTCCGGGAGCTAGTGCCCAGCTGAAGTTGTGAAAAGTCTAAAGTGAACAGGGCCCTGTGGCCATCTGGGCCATATTGAAAATATAGCTGCAGTGGACATCGTTTGGCTTTCTTGAATGATTTCTAGCTGGTAAAGTCCTGGGGAGTGACTGTTGCAGGGACCAAAGGGCACAGACACCAATGCAAATTAGTTGCTTTTCATTCTGAGCCGAACTCTGGAATCAGGTGAACCTGAGTGTGAATCCCTACTGTGTCATTTCCTATTGTGTGGCCTTGGGCCACACCTCTGTAAACAAGTGATTCCTTATCTGTCCATCAGAGATGATATTGCCTGTCTAAGAGGACTGTGTGAACATGAAAACATCCTTGTAAACCCTGCCTTTATGATGCTACTCACTTAAACAGACCACTCTCATTAATCTATAGGAAAGTCAAGGCCAAGTAGAGGAGAAAAGATACCTGTCTGAAGACACCTCATCTGTTGTGAAGAAGGGGCAAAAGCTGTGGTGGCTTAAGACATACCCATGGAGCAGCAGGTAAGAATCTGGGAACAAGAGGGGGATGCTGGGTAAAACTTCCAAAAGGCATGTTAAGGCTATCTTGCTTAGTGAAGTAAGTAAGAAGGTGAAAGACAACTTCCAATAGTTTCACTTGCGTGTGGAATATAGAGATTTGAAGCACATCAACTTGCAAAAAACAAAACAAAACAAAAGTAGCTAAATCATCTCTAAGACTTTGTGGGCATCATTGGGATGTGGGGTGACAGAACTGTGGTTGTGGGTGAGGTATGAAACTACAAACCTGTAATCTTATCATCTTGTAAACCATAATTAAGTCGATAATGAAAATTTAAAAAATAAGAATTAAAAAAATTCTAATAGACTCTCCATGGCTGAAGCTATGGTTACAGACCCCTTGTTCTTTCCTTTCCCTTTCCTCTACAGCTTTCCCAGCCTGGAACCTTCTCCCTGACTAACCTGCCTCAAGGGATAATGCATGTTCTTCCACTGGACTGTGCCAGGTATATCTTCCTTGATCTCTGTCTCCCTGGGGCACATGCTCCTCATGGAGCACTGATAAAATAGAATGGATGTTGGTATTTATTTCAGAACTGATCTGGATCAATTTAATATTTTATCTTTCTCTTTTATTTTGCATATGTAAAATTTCACCACTACAGTCTCCATTTTCATTGAGTGAGAGAGATAGAAAAAGAACAGAAAGGAGAGAGATACCACAGCATCTGAGCTTTCTCTGGTGCCATAGCACCTTCCATGTGGTGGTGCCAAGGCTCAAACCTGGGCTGTGTGCACTGCAAAACACACATCCTGCTTGGTGAGCCATATCTGTGTCCCTCACATCATAATTTCTTTCTTTTTTTTTTTTATCCTCAATGTTTTCTTTTTCTTTTTTTTTTCACTTAATGTTTTCTAATGGAGAAATGGAAATGCCTTGAGGGAAATGAACTTTGTTCAAGACCACACAACATGTCCACTAGCTTCTTCTTCTTCTTCTTCTTCTTCTTCTTCTTCTTCTTCTTCTTCTTCTTCTTCTTCTTCTTCTTCTTCTTCTTCTAGTGTTTGCCAGCTGCTTCTTATAGGCCTACTCAATGCTTGGACTGAATTATGGTCTTAGCTAGGAAGAGTAGCAGTGTGTCAGGAGGAACACAGATCTGAGGGTCAAAGGATAGGATGCAAAAGCACTACCCTTTCTTTGCTGGGACCTTGAGCTGATCTGGATTAATTCCATATTTTTGAAATTATTGTTTGTTCCCTCTCTGGGCCTGAGCTTCCCACTTGTGTGGTAGAGTGAGAAGCCCATCTACAACTTGAGGCTGATGTGAAGGGGGGCTGGACACTCTGCACCAATGTTCTCTATGAGTAATGGCTGCTAGGTCCCAGAGACAGGTGTCTAGGTTAGGCCCAGGGTCAAGTCCTAGCTCCTCCTCTCACCAGCTTTGTGAAGTTCAACGAGTCACCTCTCCTCTCTGAGTCTTGGCTCCTCCTCTGCGGGCTGTTACCTCCAGAGGGAAGTCTTTCCTGACCTCTTTGTCCAAGATGGCCTTAGGCAACCTACCTCTCATTAACCTCATCATCTCTTCCTTGGCACCAGCCACTGAGGTCACAAGCTGCATTTGTCTTCTTTAGACCTTTTCTGTTTCCCCCTACAAGAATATTAAATCTCCAAGAACGATGGTTTCATCTGTTTTGTTCTTCTTCTATAAGAGGCTCCAAAAGAGTTCCAGCACATAGTAGCTACTCACAATATTGGAAAGTAAAAGTAAGTGAATGTCACAGAGCTAATTACTGGGCTAGCATAGGGGTGCCTCTTCTCGGGCGTGTACTCTTTGGGTTGGAGAGAACTTGACCAGAGCCAGTCTGGGCTGCTACTCACTTAGCAACATGGGAGAGATGACTCAGGAACAGAGCTGGTGGTGGTGAGGCAATTTGATTCTTTATTGATCAGAGAGCCAAGGCTTTTTAAAAGTTGGACCCGGAAGTGGCAAGTTGGAAACTGAAATGGCTTGACATGGTTTGGAAAGGGGTGGAGAAAGGCAAAAGGGACTGGGAAAGGTAGGAACTTCCTTAGCAACTGTTGTGAGGGGTTTAACTGGTAGGATTAATAATACCTGCAGGCAGGGAGGGTCTTGAAGGTAGAAAGAAGATAGATCAAAGGAATGGAATGGGTGGGGATCTTTCAGGCAAAACAATGATTATGTAGCTAATAAGGGAGCAGGCCATAGTATCAGGAATGCAGGGTGCTTTGTGAGGCAGGGAGTCTGATAAGACTAGGCAAACTTTGGGGGGTTTTGTCCCTCCTTGCTCGACCTCTCAGTAGAGAGAGAGACTGACAGGATGGATGTCCCCTCAAGTCAAGCCCTGCCAAGGTCAACCACATCCTCACAATTTCCCTACAGCTAATAATTCTGTCCCCTTCGAGGTCTGTTTAGAAATAAGGGAAGACAAGCTGAGCAATGTTGCCTAGCCCAGCACACGGTAGGTTTGATAAGTGAGGGTGGAGTTGCTGTTGCCATCCTGAAGACAGCTGGCGCAGCCTCCTCTTAGGAAGCTGGGCCCAGGGAGGGTGTGTGGAGAGCTCAGTAGCTTTCACAGTGCAGCTTTTACTTCCTGGCTTGAGCCAGGCCCTCTAATTGCTCCTGTCTCCTTGGCAGCCTCAGCAGCTGTCTAATGAGTTTGCACCCAACTGGCCCCTGGGCTGGGCCACATAGCCCAGGCCTTCCTGCCCATCTGCAGGCAGACAAAGGCCCTCTGTCCTTGGATCTGCCTCCTGCCCACCTACTGCATCCCTAACAAACTGAGGTCCTGATTGCCAAGCTCAGTTTCTGCAGCAGAGAAATCCATGACAAGGATCATAGTGCAGAGTGGAAGGAGCATTTGCCCAGAGAGTTCTGGCTCTGCCCAGCTGCTGGGTGATGTGGGAGACCAGGTGGGGTCAGGGCCAGGAGTGAAGCCTCTGTAGCCTGACTGGAATCTTGCCTCCACTAATCACCAGTTGTGGGATTCTGGGTAAGTCATACACATCCTTCATCCTCAGTTTCCTCCTCTTTGAAGCAGGAGTTGACTACCTGAACCAAGATGGGTAAATACTCAGCACACCTGGCATATACAAAGAGCTGTCATAGCTCTTCTTCCATGAGTTAAAGCAGAGTTGCTTAATCTTGGTGCTGTTGACATGTGGGAGTGGGTCTGAATCTGGAGGGCCACCCTGCGCACTGAGGGATCTTCTGAAGCTTGCTCAGCATCCACCAACCCAGTCTCAAGGTTTCCTGTCAAATCCTGAAATTCGCTGATTGGCTTCAGGAACTCTGCACCCTCCCTGAATCACTGTAAAACTACCCAGACTTGTAAACACGTACATACACAAGTGTGTCCCTGCCTCAAACAGCGCCCTTAGTCTGAATAATGGGAGGGGAGCCCTAATGTTCCAGAATGCTGCCTGGGGGTTATCAGGTGGTAACTTCTTCAGGAAAAGAAGTCAGGGGTTAAGTTTTATAGCAGCTATAGCAGGATGCAATTCCCTTTAGAGTTCCCCTAGGGTTATCATCTCCCTTCTGGTACTCATAGGCCTGCAGACCATGCCCTTCCCACACCTTGTTATATTTCACTCCCAGGCCCTGCTAAGCACAGTCTCCCACCAGGACCCAGAGCCCACCTTCACTGTGATTCCCCTTTCCCTGTGCTTCTCAAAGATGGCTGCATCCTTGAGTTGCTGTGCTTCTGCTGGTGCTATTCCTCCTGCCCTAGTGTCCTTCCTCTCTGCTTCACAGTGTTCAGGGCCCACTGTTGAGGTACCTCCTCCCGAGCCAGCCCTGAGCTCACTGCTCTGCTGGAACACATGTCTGCCCAGCATGGCATGGAGTTTATTTATGAGGCTGTCTGTCTACCCCCATTCCAGGGAGCCCTGGGGCAGGGCCATGTCTGATTCATTGCCTGGGCACAAGATCTGGCCAGCATCAAGAGTGTGTGCTGAGCAGCTCTGACAGGGGCTGGCTCTGGGAGGAGGCATCAGGAGGGCTGGCTGGCAGAGTACAGGACCAGGGCTGGCGGGGATGCACCGATGCCAGGGCTGCTGGAGAAGACTGGAAAGCTCTGCTCTCTCTCCTTCATGGGCTTCCTCCCAACCCCTCCCTTCTCTTCCTCCTCCACCTCCCACCAGCCACTGACTCATTCACTCAGCAACTTCTTTAGCTCATTCATGCACCTGCCTGCTCCTTCACTCCCCATTCACTATGGGAGCAGTTCTTTCATTCACTTCTTCACTTACTCTTTTTTTTATAAATTTTTTAAATTTTATTTATTTATTTATTTATTCTTTTTGTTGCCCTTGTTTTTTTGTTTTGTTGTTGTTGTTGTAGTTATTATTGATGTCATTGTTGTTGGATAGGACAGAGAGAAATGGAGAGAGGAGGGGAAGACAGAGAGGGGGAGAGAAAGACAGACACCTGCAGACCTGCTTCACCGCCTGGGAAGTGACTCCCCCTGCAGGTGGGGAGCCGGGGGCTCGAACCGGGATCCTTCCACTGGTCCTTGTGCTTAGCGCCACCTGCGCTTAACCCGCTGTGCTACTGCCCGACTCCCTTTCACTTACTCTTTTACAGAGCCGGAAAATGTTTCCCGAGCTCTGATCCCATCACCAGCCTGGCCCTCTGTAGAAGCTCCAGACACCCAGTGATAAGATAGCCCCAGTCCAGCTCTGTAGCTCTGTGCTCAGGAGTCTAGAGGGAGGAGCATCATACAAACAGGTAGCTGTGTTGCAGATGAGGAGGCTGTGACCAGGTGGCCTCAGCGTGCCTTCAGAGGCACCTCAACCAGCTTCACAGCAGAGGTGGCATTGCAGTAGGCCTTGGAAATGCAGAAATGTCAAGTTGGAACTAGTGACATTGGATTCAGGGTTAGGGATGGTGAGGAGGAAAGACAACTGAAATGGGAAGAGACACTATCTATCTATCTATCTATCTATCATCTATCTATTTAATTATTGCATGTGGGGACTGGGTCACTGGTGGTGAAGAAGAGTCAGCCTTCAATCCAAGTCTTTCATCCAGATCTGCTGTACCCACCAGTGCTGATTCAGTGCCTCAAATGCAGCAGACTCTTGGGGCTGAAGGAGTCAGGAACAACACAGAACTTGCCCTTAGAGAGTTTGTGTTCACTCAAGTGTGTGGAGACAAATGCTGGAAAAGCAGCTCAGACACATGGTATGATAAGGTCATCTGTGGTTTAAAGAACCATGGAGGGAGTCGGGCAGTAGCGCAGCGGCTTAAGCACATGTGGCATGAAGCGCAAAGACAGGCATAAGGATATCAGTTCGAACTCCTGGCTCCCCACCTGCAGGGGAGTCGCTTCACAGGTAGTGAAGCAGGTCTGCAGGTGCCTATCTTTCTCTCCCCCTCTCTGTCTTTCCCTCCTCTCTCCATTTCTTTCTGTCCTATCCAACAACGACGACATCAATAATAACTACAACAATAAAACAACAAGGACAATAAAAGGGAATAAATAAATATAATTAAAAAAAAAAAAGAACCACGGAGAAGTGGACTGGGAAACAACTCAGATGGTGGAGTACAGGACTTGCATGCCTGAGGCTCTTGGCCTTATCCCCACTTGGCCTCTCGTGCATGGAGTGGTGCTCTGGCTTCTCCTGCTCAGTCTCATGTGATGCACTCTTTCTATCTCACATGAAATAAAGGAAAAAACTTTTTATTTTTCATTGTCACTAGGGTTGCTATGACTGGGACCAGATACCTGCATAACAAATACATTGCTCTTAGCAGCCATTTCTCCTTCTCCTCCTCCTCTTTCTCCTCCAGGATCTCCTTCTTTTTCTTTTGTGTGATACAACAGAGAGAAGTTGAGAGGGGAGGGGAGGGAGAGAGAGAGAGAGAGATATCTGCAGCCCTGCTTCATCACTAGTGAAGCTTTCACTCCCTGCAGGTGGGGACTGGGGGCTTAAACCTGGATCTTTGCACATGACAATGTATGCCCTTAACCAGGTATACCACTGCCTAACTCTAAAAATAGATATAAAAAAACCTAAAAACATTGAAAGATATGACTTTATCAGTGTGTGCTGAGCAGCCACTCTGTGAGCAAGGACATTTCTGCTGAGGTTGTGCATGCAGAACCCTGCAGGGAGCCCCCTGCCTGTCCAGGGCTGGCACTGGGGCCAAGCATGTCCACAGCTGCAATGGGGATGAGTTGCTATGCAATCTGTGCCCAGGCTTTCATTTGGCCAGCCAGCCAGCCACTGTGCCTGAGGGCAGGGATAGGCCATTTACCTTAGAAATAGCTGCCCAGTGCTGGACCTGGTGCATGCTGCTCTCAGGGACCAGGCAGAAATCTTTCTGGGAGTTGATATCCTCCTGAAAATGGGGCCTATGTGGTACTGTCTAGAGGCTGAGACTGAGACTCCTGATTCTGGAGGCAGAGGCTCAGGAGAGGGACAGAGTACAGGAGCTAAGCCTAGAGATGAGGTGCCGGGGGAGAGGAGCATTTGAAACCTGCCTCTTCATCATCCTTCTTACCCCCCATATCTACTTCTGGGCCCAGGCCTAGGATCAGCTTTGGGGTTTCTCCCAGCCATGGATAGAGGTTCCTTCCACATATTCCATGACCCTGGGCCTCTCTCAGCTTGGGACAATGTCAGTGGCAGGCCTAATAAATTTGAGTGCTGCATTAGGACTAAGATGAAAGGAAGATCCTAAAACCAAGGGCCTTGGGGAAGGGTCACTGAGGCCTGGACTGTGGCCTTCTGTCACTGAGCCTGGAGATTCCGTGTGTCCTTACTCTTTCAAGGAGGTCCCGGCTGTACTCCTGCAAGGGTTTGAGGATGAGAACTTTGGAGGAGGACAGATTTCCCATACAAGACACCTTCAGCCCTGAGTGTCTGGGATAGGAGGGTGGAGGGGCCGGCCAGACCTGGGACCTGAGTCACCAGCCCTCAGGAGAGAGGAAATGCCCTGCAAACCACCGCTTGGCAAAGCTTTGGCTAAGACCATGAAAGGGAATAATCACTCACGATCAGGACAAAACAAATGGTGGACAATCTGCATTTTAAGGGCTGAAGAGATAGTACAGTGGTTGAACCAAGGACTTGCATGTGAGAAGGCCCAGGTTCAGTCCTCAGCACCATCAATAGCCAGAACTGAGCAGGGCTCTGGTTAAAACAAAAAAACAAACAAACATACATACATGAAAATGAAGTGAATTTTAAAGAAATATTGTTGCAACCCTTCTTTAAAAAATATTATTATTATTATTATTTATTAGTGACTTAGTGGTGGTTTAAAAAATTATAAGATTATAGGCCATAGTTCTTTTTTTATTTATTATATTTATTTGTTGGATAGAGACAGCCAGAAATCAAAAGGGAGGGGGGTGATAGAGAGGGAGAGAGATAGAGAGACACCTGCAGCCCTGCTTCACCACTCGTAAAGCTTTCCCCCTGCAGGTGGGGACCCAGGGCTCGAACCCTGGTCCTTGTGCATTGTAATACATGCACTCAAGCAGGTGCACCACCACCTGGCCCCTACACGCCATAGTTCTACACTGCACCCAGCACCAAAATTCTATGCCTCCCAACAATAACCACTACCCTTCCTGAGTCATCATTTTGCCAACAGATACATTTCCTGTATATATATATATATTTTTTTTTTCCTCCAGGCTTGGTGCTGGCTCTATGAAACCGCTGCTCCTGGCAGCCATTTCCCCCCCCCCCCATTTTATTGGATAAGACACAGAGAAAATTGAGAGGGGATGGGAGACAGAGAGGGAAAAAGAAAGGTAGATACTTGCAGACCAGCTTCACCACCTGTGAAGTGAGCCCTCTGTAGGTGGGGAGCCAGGGACTCAAACCAGGATCCTTGTATAGGTCCTTGCACTTCGTACTATGAGCACTTAACCCATGTCATTCCCCACCTTGCATAATTAGTAGTTAAATGTTACAGGGACCTAAGTGACCTCCAGAGGTCCTTTATTGTTTTTTTTTTTTTAATAGTTTTGGAGCTTCAAGGTTTTAAATAACAAATGTAGCTTATACTCACAGATCCAAACACTGTAGTTATGCCCAACTCAGAGAGATCAATTTCCCTAGAATTCTCTTCTTCAGAGGTGATTACTGTTAAAGTTTCAAAGTTCTTTCTCCATAGGTGGGGTGGGTGGTGGCACACCTGGTTGAATGTACATGTTACAAAATTCCTCATCCAGTGAATGTTAGTGTAATATTGATAATTAGTATTTGAAATAAAATAATGTGGGTTAAAAACACATACCTGTTTTTATGAGATTTATAGTCTATTTCCTTTTTTTCATTCAGGGAAACAGAGTAAGAGGTGGGGGGCACACAGCACCACAGGACAGAAGCCCCACCCCCCAGTGCCATGGTATTCCCATATGGTGCTGGGGTTGCATCCATAGCGTGGCATATGCCCTACCCAGTAAGCTATCTCTTTGGCCCCTCCTTCCTATTTGTTTCTTCTTGTGAGGTTTCAGGAAGATTTAAAATAGGATAGTGTTGAGGTCTGGGAGGTAGTTCAGTGGCTAATGTGATGGACATACAACCATGAGGTCCTGAGTAAATAAACTGGCATCACAAGTGTCAGGGCAATGCTCTGGTTCTCTTTCCTTTATAAGTAAATACATATTAAAATTAAAATGGAACAGTAAGTTAATGATGAATACAAAGAAGTTCTTATTTAGCTTCAGGCTCTGATGTTTAGACCCCCCAAGACGCCTAAACTAGACAATAGTTTTGAAAATGGGCTTTGCAGAATGACATATTGATGAGGGTAGTTTGAGTTGCAGCCACAGTAAGCTCAACATACATACACTGGTTTTCAGGATAGGATGGACTCGTGCAACTCTACTCCAGAGATGGGGCAGGTTTCCAGGTTGGTTTAACACTGCATCTTGGACCTGTGTTTCTGTCCCTTATGTGGACCTCCTCTGTGATGGTGTCTTCCATGTGCTGGCTGCCTTCAGGATGCCAAATGGCTGGTCTATTGTTCACAGGAAGGGAGAGCACTTGATTCTTGGTTGATCTGTCTTGAAAGCCAGGAAACGCCTTTCCTGGAGCTAGTCTCCCCTTATATCTCAGCTATAGTTACTGAACCAGTCCTATGGCCAGGAGTGTAAGTGCACTGGTGCTTGGACTTATGGGCCAAAGTCAGGTGGAGTCCTGTGCTACTGGTTAGAGCTGATCCTGGGTTGAAGTTGGGGTCATCTTTCTCTGGTGAAAGTGGGTAGTAAGAGGGCAATGCGGAGTTCAGTCTGAACATTAGGGCATTTCCAGGAAAGGAGTAGGGAACCAGACATAGGGTAAAAAATCAGTGCCATTTACTAGGAGAGAGTGAATACAGATTCCTTTCCTTAAAAAAACAAACACAACTTTTATTTATAAAATGCATATATTGACAAGACCATAGGATAAGAGGGGTACAATTTCCACCACCAGAACTCCATAACCAATCCCCTCCCCTGATAGCTTTCCTATTCTTCATACTTCTGGGAGTATGGACCTAGGATCACCATGGGGTGCAGAACGTGGAAGGTCTGGCTCATGAAATTGCTTCCCTGCTGAACTTGGATGTTGACCGGTCGATTCATACTCCCAGCCTGCCTCTCTTTTTCCCTAGTGGGGCAGGGCTCTAGGGAAGTGGGGCTCCAGGACATATTGGTAGGGTTGTCTGCCCAGGGAAGTCAGGTTGGCATCATGATAGCATCTGGAACCTGGTGGCTGCAAAAGAGTTAAGCTATAAAGCAGAACAAACCAATGTCCTTTTATCCTGTCTCTTTCCCTCTTTCCCCATAGTCTTTTGCTTTGGTGTAATATAACACACCCAGTCCAAGTTTCACCATATAATTTCCTTTAGTGTCTTTTGCTCTTAAGTTCCACCTATAAGTGGTCCTTCTCTTTCTGGCTTGTCTCACTTAACATGATGCCTTTGGATTCTGACTACAATATTGCAGAAGAGATGGCCTCATTGTTTAAAACAGTTGCATAGTACTCCATTATGTATATGGGCCACAACTTCCTTAGCCATTCATTATTTGCTGGGCATCTGGTTTGCTTCAAAGTTTGGTCTATTACAAACTGTGCTGCTATTAATGTTGATATACATAGGTATTTTTGATTAGGTGGTTTTGTTTTCCTTGGGTAAATCCCAAAGAGAGAGTGTGCTGGGACCCAGTCCCTTTCTTTACCCTTTTGTTACAATGGAGAATAACTGAGGCTTTGTTCTAAGTGGAGGGTCCATGGTGCTAAGGCAGGAGAAGTGTGAAAAGGGGAGACTTGTTAGGCTCCCGAGATTCTTGCTCCTTGCATCCCCATTGCTATAAAAAGATGGATAGTCCTTGGAGGAGGAGGCCTTGACACTAGTAAAAAAAAAAAAGAAACTATCTTGTGGCTTAAAAACAAAAACAAAACAAATAAAAAACAAAACTTGTGTTATAAATACATGATGGAATATTACTCAGTTGTTACAAATGATGAAGTGACCTCTTTTGCATCCTCTTGGATGAAGCGTGAGGTCATCAAGTTGAGATAAGCCCAAAAGAGAAGGATGAGTACCAAATGATCTCACTTATTAGTGAGACTTAATAAATAGGGACAGGGAGAGAGGACACAAAAAGAAACATGGAATGGGCATGGTGTATTACACCAAAGCAAAGGACTCTGGGAAGGGAGAGGGAGAGAGGGAAGGAAGAAAGCTTTGGTGGACTGGTCCATAATGAAGCTATACACATATGTTAATGACTTTAATGTAAAGTATTGACCCCTACAATTAAAAAAAAACTTTATCTTTGAGTTGTGCAATAAAGACACAACTGGTGTAACAATTTGGCTATTTGTGGTGCTGAACAGCAGGTCATTTTGATCAGCTTCCTTTGATACCAAGAATGAATCTAGGAGACTTAATATGGGTTCTCTTCAGGCATAGGTAGAGATTTTAAAATTTATTTATTTATTTATTTATTTATTTATTTATACCAGAGCACTGATGAGTTCTGGCTTATGGTGGTGCAGAGGAATTGAACCTGGGACTTTGGGGCCTCAGGCATGACAGTCTGTTTGCATAGCCATTATGTTATCTACCCCTGCCCAAAGATTTGTTAGAAGAAATCAAAGCACTATCACACACAATACCAGGGATTTAACTCAGGACCTCATGCTTTTAAGTCCAATGCTCTAGCCACTATGCCACCTCCCATACTATTACAAATAGAGAGGTTTTCAGATGTGATATAAGAGATACTCCTGCTCAGCTTGCCAGGAAGTAGTAAGGCTTTCTACTCTCACAGAATCATTAGAGAACTGGAAAAGCAGATCTGAAACAGACAAGAGTGAGGGGAAGAGGTTGCCCCAGTGACTCAGTACCCCAATCTTCCCCCTGAGCCCCAGAAACAGAGCTATTTCTGAGTCATCTCTGCTATATCAAGTCTCCTTCTGACTTTCTTTTATACAGGCACATGTTTTTGGGTTTAGGAACCACCCAGATAACCCAGGACAACCTCATTTGGGTTCTTAATTGTACCTGCAAAGGTCCTTTTGCTACAACATACTCACAAGTTTTGAGGGTTAGGATGTGGACATATCTTTTTGGAGGTACAATATTCAGACTACTCAGTTGAAGAAAAGACTAGGACTAGCACCCTAGTCATATCTGCCTCCTATATGGTGTGAAAAGGATGACCCAGTTTCCCAGGGCCCCAACCAAGGGAAGAAACAAAATGTCATTGAATGCTCTGATGGGTCATTTGCTAGTCAGGACCCTGGACAGGTACACGGTGACCCTGAAGACTCAGCCAAAGTTCAGGGGGATTCATCCAAGCAGATCCTGGTCAGCCCAGATATTTTAGATTCTTCACCAATCTTTTCTCAAGTCAGAACAGCCCTCAGGGTCAGTAGCTTTAGCAGCAGTGAGGAGAGAAACCAAGGTTTGAAACCAGTCAGATGAGATTTCCCAAACACGGGTTGAGATAAAGCCAGGAATTTCCTTGATATCATAGATACCCAGGCTTCTAGCTTGTAAACTTCCTGGGAAAGTGACTGTGTTAAAGGGAACTAGCTTTAATAGGAAACTGAAGTTTGTATTGACTGAGTCACTCAAAGAGATTGAGTTACTTCATTGCTAACAGTTATTTTTTTCTCTTTTTCCTCTCACATCTAGTTGTATAAGTGATAATATTTCTCAAATGATAGGGCTGTTAGATTTTATTTTTTATAGGTATATATAATACATGTTATTCTGCAAATTGCTTTATAAGAAACTAACTTTAGTAGAGTATTGTTATGCAAATGCTTTGAATGCCTCATCCAATATTTTGATGACAATCTATTTTAGAGCTACCTCACTTCTTTTAAAACCCACATACAATGATTTACTTAACCAGACTCCTACTGATGTGCATTAAGGTGGATTGTTGAACTTGAGCTAACAAGTCAATCCACTGAGCATTGGACAACATTGGCCACTTAGGCTGTGAAGGCAAAACTGCTATACCTCATTTCTTTTCATCTCACTCTATATAAAGCTCTGTCCCTGCATTTAGCAAAGAAACAAAAACTAAATTTCCCCTACACTGGTGGTCAGGAAAATATAACAAATCTATCTCACTTTACAAAATATTCTGGGAAGTCAGATGAAGGACAACTTGCCAAGACACTGCCCTTCCAGTGTGATTAACATTTGAAAGTCTTGATCATAAAACTGGACACTTTATATATGTCAACTGCCACTTTCCAGAGGTCAGCAGTATACGGATTTTTGTCTAGTTGCCACGTTCCAGTTCCAATGACATCACCTTTTGAAAGAAAACTCTTGCCTATCTCTTTATCTAAGGAAGCAAAGGTGCAGAAATGGATTGGCTGTGCTCTACCTTGGCCTTTTAATCAGAGCTCTTTAGACTGAATGTGATAAAAGACTTAATGAAATGAAACTGAACAGGGCAGGCAATTCATTGGCTCATACAAATGAAATGAACAAGGAACTTCAGATATAACTGTATTTGAGTATTTAACTGGCGCTATTGAGATTCTCTTTCTCTGTGTGTGTGTGTTTCTCTGTCTCCCACTTTTTCTTTCTCAACTTTTATTTGCCTTTTTTTCTGAACAGATTTTTATCTCTGTAATGAAATATATCTACCAGCTGTTACAATTAAATATTTTTAGCTAATAATCTCATCAGAGTCTCCATGGAGTTCTAATAAAAGTCTCAAGGAAGATTGGCCTGGTGTGGGTCATGTGTTTATCCCTGAGCCAACCACAGTGTCTAGGAGGGTGGGTGCTCTGGTTGGCCAGGAATGGTGGGCTCCCACCTACCTCGGTATGTGAAAAGGCTGACCCACCCCAATCACATGGACAGAACAGGATAGATAGAGGCAGAGGTGTCTGAACAAATACAGGTGTCCATGATGTGTGGCCCCCTGCTAGGCTATAGCTCTCTCTGGAGAGGATGCTTGTTATTTGGATACACAATTGGATATGGCTGAACTCCAAACCGATAGCTATGCAGAACAGTCAGACCCTGCTCAGACCTGTCTGAGATTCTTGCTTCTCAGTTTCCCTCAGGCCAAAACTGTGGTGGTCGGGTGCCCATCCAAGTCTGCACTTTTGGAGCCAGCCTTTTCTTAAAACCTGGTGTGAGCTCTGTGGACAGTGCACACACATGCAGCTTTTCTGACCTGTGAATAAGTCCTAGCAAAGCAGCTGAGTCTCAATCCCAGAGACATGGTGTGATATACCATGTGGACTCTGTACAAAATCTCAGGACACTCTCCACCTTATCCCAAGGTCATTTGTTCTGGGTCAACTTTGGGAGTCAGTCCTCGACTCCACTGATTCCTGTATAAGGGCTTAGGTCTCTGCTGCCTGGGAAGCCTGGTCCCATTGACCTTGCTGCCTGGCCACATATGGGACTTGATTTGCAGCCTCTCTGGGAGTTGTTTCTGGCCTTTTGGCTATGGGAGGCTTTCATGTATTTGTGGGTGCTTTCCAGGGACTGTATTGGGGAATCTGCTAATCAAAGGACTGGGAGAGCTGGAGGATAGCACTCTAGACTGGCCTTAGGGACACAAGTCAGCTTGAATTCCTGAGATAGGTGTGTGGAGGGGTACCTGCATTTCCAGATGCTGAAAGGATCAACCTAATCATTTGCCCTTCCTGGCAGGGTATGTGCTGGCCCCACCTCAGTCTCTCTCTCTTCCTCTCTCTCAAGGCCCCAGGGCTGGAAAATATGTATTTTTTTTCCTCCAGGCCTTTGTTTGGGTTATTTATCCTGATGAAATGCTCTCTTCTGCCTCATCTATCAACACACATCCTTCAAAATTCTGCTGCACTTGAGTAGTTGCTTCATGCAAATGAGAATAAACCATCGCTAGCGTGTGAAGACGTGCTGCAGCATGTGCTCCCTCTACCAGCCAGCGCTTACAGCTCTGAGTTTCTCCAGAGCCTGGGAAGGCTGTGCTGCCACAAGTGCCAGGGAACTGGCACCCTCTCAGGCCTTAAATAGCCCCCAGCCAATGACCAATAGGAGCTGGTGTATAAAAGTACAGATCCCTTGCTCCTAAAGCAGGGTAGTTCTGAGGTATGTGGTCTACAGTTTTCTTGAGTCTGCCAGTGGGATTCAACTCCAGATGCTCAAGGTGGACTCTCATTTTTAAAAAATATTTATTTATTTCCCCTTTTGTTGCCCTTTTTTTAAAAAAAATTGTTGTAGTTATTATTGTTGTTGTTATTGATGTTGTCATTGTTGGATAGGACAGAGAGAAATGGAGAAAGGAGGGGAATACATAGGCGGAGAGAAAGATAGATACCTGCAGACCTGCTTCACTGCCTGTGAAGTGATGCCCCTGCAGGTGGGGAGCTGGGGGCTTGAACTGGGATCCTTAAACTGGTCCTTGTGCTTTGTGCCACGTGCGCTTAACCTACTGCGCTACTGCCCAACCCCCTGGGATGAATTTTCTTAAACTCCTTTACTCAGATAAGGTCAACTCCCAGGCAGGCCACTTCATGAAATGGAAAGAGCATAGGCTTTAAAGGTAGATAGACTTGAGTTAAAATTTATCAGACCCAGAGAAGTTACTTACTTGCTCGAGCTCTGAAAAGCAGGCTGTGTATATATACCCCACTGGCCCCCAGGAAGTATCTTTAATGTCCTTCAATTCTCAGCCCTGTAAGGAAGCACATGAGCTGCAAATGACAGAAGAGGCAGTGGAGGCCCAGAGAGGAGCAAATAGGTTCTAAGAAGCCAAGTGAGCAGAGAAGTCTGGTACCTGCATCACCACCCCGCACCTCCCCCTGCAGCACACTCTCATGCTGGGGCCCCTGGGCTGAGCCTGGGCCTATGTCCTGTTCTTTACAGCCTTCTTTACCTGACCCAGCTCTGACCTGAGGTTCACCCACTGCCCTGTGAAGCAACTGGGGCTGGGCCTGCAGTACTGGCCCACCTCTGGGATACCTTTGCCCTCAGGTATGCTGGGAGCTGAGCCAGGAGGTTAAAGGGCTCATAACCTGCTTCTGGGCCCTCAGGAAGCCCTTGGATCGTCAAGGCTCCTTGAGGAGGTAAGCAGACATTCCTTAGCTGTGGAGGGAAACTGAAACCCACTGTCTTCAACCAGGAGGGAGAGCCAGATACCTCTGTGGACATCAAAACAGCAGAAAATGAAAAATAGCATCAAACCCAGCAAAGGACTGGCAGCTCCACCTTTAGTGATAGTACCCACCCACCCCACCATCTCAGAGAAATGTTTGGATGCATTTGTCAATGGGCATATGCAAGAATGCTCATAGCAGCACTATTCATGGTAGTCCCAAACTGAAAACTATTCTAAAGGCCAAAAATAGTAGATAAAATAGGCAAATTGAACATCAGCTTCACAAGACAGTATGGAAAGTTACTTAAACAAAATGCACAGAACATAGTAAACAAGTAAACATATCACAGAATCCATTTCCATACAGTTTCATTGTACTAGAAGTCAGCAAAGCAACTTCCCTAGTGGAGACAGTGACAAAGGGAGGAGGAGGATGGCTTCGGGGGCAGTGATTACATCCCATATATTAATCTAGATAATAGGTGTTCTCAGTTTGATGATGAAAAGCCAGCAAGCTGTATATTTTTATGATCTGTACACTCTTCTGTACAAATAGTATGCTCTCGAACTTTTTGTCAGTTTAATCTGATGGTATTCATTCTTTTGTGTAGCACTGTTTTTGACATCTATTCATGTTGTCCCATATTACAAAATTCCTTCTTCATTGATTTATAGTATTCCACTACATAATATACCACAATATTTTTGTCCATTCGACCACTGGTGTACTGGTGGGAGTCGAACTGTTTCTAACTATTACAAATAAAGTTAATTTCTACCCCTTTTAACCATTCTGCTAAGTGTGACATGGCAATAGACAATGTCCTTAATTTCCATTGCCCTGATGGCTGGTGAAGTTGAATCTTAGTTTGTGCTCCCTAGAATCAGACCCCGAGACCAGGATTAAAGAGCAAGTAGTTTACTTGGTAGGTAGTTTAGTTTCCTGGGGCTTCCATACAAAATACCACAGGAGGCTGGAAGTCCAAGATCCAGGTGCCTTCAGGGCTCATTTCTGGAGAGACCTCTCTCCTAGTTTTCAGAGAGACACCTCCTTCTTGCCATGACCTCACATAGCCTCTATGCATATGGAGAGAGGAGAGAGAGAGAGAAACAGAGGCTGGCTTCTGGGGTTTCTTATTCTTATTATGGAGGCATCAATTCTCTCACATGGACCCCACCCTTATGACCTCATATAATTTTAATTATGTCTCAGAAGACCTTATCACTAAATATAATCCCTTTGGGAATAAGGATTAACACATGACTAGGAGGAGGTTTTACAATTCACTCCTTAAGAGCAGGTGATGATAGGAAAAACTCTTAGAGGAATTAGAAAATAAGAAGGGGTGGGGAGGAGAACTCCATGTTTAAAAAAAATGAGGGAGTCTGGCGGCAGCACAGCAATGTAAGGATCCCAGTTCGAGCCCCCGGTTCCCCACCTGCAGTGGAGTCGCTTCACAGGTGGTGAAGCAGGTCTACAGGTGTCTATCTTTCTCTCTCCCTCTCTGTCTTCCCCTCCTCTCTCCATTTATCTCTGTCCTATCCAACAACAACGACATTAATAACAACAATAATAATAACCACAACAACTATAAAAGAACCAGGGCAACAAAAGGAAAAAAATGGCCTCCAGGAGCAGTGGATTCATGGTGTAGTCACCGAGACCCTGCACTAACTCTGGAGACAAAAACAAACCCAAACAAACAAAAAAACAAGAAACAAACAAAAAAGAAAATTCATCCCTCAAAGTCAACTTTCCAAAGCTTGAGTTTCCAGCATTAGAACTCTGCTCCTCTAGGTTACACATTAGCCTTTGCCAAAAGCATCCTCTTCCTAGAGGAGGTTAAAAAACAAACAAACAAAAAACATAACACAACTAATGTCTGTGTGCAAATGATTACCTGACTGTGTTGGAAAGTAGGAGGCCTCAGAGGGATGCTGGGGTTACTCCATTTGCTACCACACCTCTATGCAGGCTCTGCACCATCTGACGAATGAGAGTAAGGGCACAGAGCTGCTCAAACCCACATCCAGCGTCCCACCTCACCCTCCTTGCTCTGCCTCAAGGAACCTAGGCCAGTGAAAGCTGAGGGCCCTGGGTTTTCCAGCTGGAAACCTGGGAGCTGCCAAACCTAAGCAGCTGACACCACTTCTGCAGAAGGGAGGCAGGTGTGGGTGTGGTCTTGTGGCCCAGAGATAAGTCCTGCCTCCACCAGCTATTTCATTCACACCCAAACCTTCTCCTGCAGTGTACACATAGCCTAGACCTGACTGGTGCACAGCTCTGGGGCACAGCCAAGCTGGCCTCCCACTTCCATGGCATCTCAAGCAGCCCTGGAGCTCCCCAAATGCTTCTCACTCTGCATAAGCATAGTGGAATCTCTGAGACAGGGTGTTCTTTGAAATTAGGTTCTTCCAGCTGCTAGACACTCAGTCCCAACAACCCCTGGCCATGCTTTGGCTTGAGACCTTTGGAAACAGATCTGAGATATGATTCAAGGGCACTGTACTTATTTGCAAAGTGATTGCAGGAAGCCACCAGGTCTGTGGGAAGTAAGGCTGGGAGGGATTTCAGCACAGGCCAGCAGGTGTATAGCAGGTGGGCAACATTGTGGCTGGTATTCACAGCATAAGGGAGCTAGGGGGCATCAATCCACAAGTCTAGTTCTGATAGACGTCTGCTCCTCAGAGCATGAGCTCTGGACATTGGCTGCACTTCCGGGAAAGTCACTGACATCTGCTAAGTGGGCAGGACTCATAAAGAGAGAAGGAACCTGGGCCAGGGTGCAGGGGAGAACCTAGAGAAAACCCCATAACTGCTTGAGTTCCAGCTCTGCTGCTGACTGAAGGGTTAACAGCAGCAAGGGTCAGTTTCTGCATGTATAAAATGGGATGAAAATACTGCTTACCTCCCAGGTGTGCGGTGGGATCAAATATGATAAAACTTGTAATGACTGTGGGTGGTGCTGGCACTGGGTGGGTGGAGACTGATAAATAGTAAATGCTGCTTGCTTCCCCCCCTTTCTTCTTCTAGGGCAAGGACCAGGCTGACTCATCTAGTCTAGGAGCACCCAACAACCCCCTGTGTATATCAAACATTGTTGTCCCCCCCACCTTCTCTCTTTATCTTCATTTATTTTTTCAAAATCAAATAATGACTGCTATCTAGTCTTATTCTTGCTTTAGGCATGTGACTCATATTTAAGTTATGTCAGATAAGGGTGGGCTCTAGGGACCTAGGAATGCCCTCAGTAAGTCCTTGCCCTTGGGTTCACAGTCCAGTCTGTTGAAGACAGATGTGTGGCACGTGGAGACTCGGGTGTGGGCTTTGATAGTTGTATAGAAGTTTGTAGGTCAGGTCTGTAGTAAGATGACTGTGCAGGCAATGGGAGAAGCCAGAGAAGCTGGGGACAGGTAGGAGGCAAGCAGAGAAATATGGGAAGATGATGGAGTTTGCATCTTGAGGCTCCTTGCAAATAGAAGCCCTGCAGGTCTGTGGTTAGTCCTCATCACAGAGGAGGAGATGGAGGCTGTGAGTTGGTTATGACTCCCACAGAGGTTGCCCATAACTTTGTGGATACACCATTCCCCACCCACCACCCAAGCCAGAGCTTTGGGGCCCTGGGTCCAGGATAATAATCTCCCTGGCCTAGAGCTCTAATATATATAACTCTCTCCACCACCACTGGTCACTTGCATCAGGAGCATCATTATAAGTCCTTTTGTGGGCCTCTCCAGGATCTCTCCCTCACTGTGGAGCAGCAGTGATAGAGATTTCCCCAAACTCTGAAGGGAGGCTAGCTCAACATTCTCTGCCACGACTTCTGGGAAGTGTGACCATAGAATAACAGGGGTTGAATAGTATCTCCTCCCAAAACATCAAATAAATACAACAAGAGACCCAGCTGAAGTCATAATATGTAGTTGAGGGGTATGCAGCCTCAGGTGGGTGCTTGCATACAGCTAGTGCATAAAGGGTTGAGGAACAGCAAAGTCAGGTCAGAGCTCTGGACAGCACAGCACTGAGCTGCGCCATCTTGGCAATTTCACTTAAGTGCAGCAAGCTTTGAAGGTTGTTCTGAGTGCTGGAAAAAAAAGAGAAAGGGGCTTAAAACCTCTCAATCTTTGACATAGGGGGTATTTAGCCTTATGAATTTAATGCAAGGACACAACATAAAACAGAACATTTGTGATCACAATACAGCCCAAAGCAACCACCTCCCCCACCCCATGCCATCCACCATAGATCATACAAACAAAAGAAACCTAGAGATCACAATAGCACCACCTGTTGGCCATCCATAAACAGCACAGAGTATCAGCAGCTGCGTCTCTCTACTCCCCCTGGTCAAACACAAGTCAATCCAGGCAAGTGTGAATAGTGGATTGAATGGTACTGAGAAAGGGACTTCATAACATGTCATATACAAAGGTTAAACCAAGAAGAAACATTGAAGAAATAAACCAGGACAAAAGTCCAGATAAAACCCCCTCAAAGGGTTTTTTGGAAACCAAATCCAAACACTAATTGGGCTATTAGTCCCAGGAGTGAGGAAAGAGTTTGAAAATAATATCATCAGAAATGGGGAAACATTAAATAAGACTCCAAAAGAAAACGCTATCTGGAGGTAATTGGAGAGCTGAAAGCTGAAATAGTTGAGCTAAGAGCACAACTAGCTGAACAAGCTAATATAGTATTGCAACAGGGTAACAAAATAGCTGAGCTACAGAAAACAACAGAGGGGAGAGAGAATAGAATAACTGAGGATGAAAACAGAATTAGCAAGATTGAAGATGAATTAGATAAAACTAAGAAAGAACTAAGAGATCTCAAAATGAGATTAAGAGATACTGAAAACAACAAGAGACATGTGGGATGAGTTAAAAAGAAGCAATATACGCATTAATGGCTTGCCAGAGGAAGGAAGAGACAGAGGGGAAGAAAGCATTCTACAGGACATAATAGCTGAGAACTTCCTACTCTAGACAACATGAAAGACATAAAGGTTCAATAAACCCAGAGGGTCCCAAAAAGAATTAACTCAGACTTAAAGACACCAAGACACATAGTATTTAGGATGAAAAGGAATAAGGATAAAGAAAGGATCTTGAATGCTGCAAGAGAAAAAAAAAGAAAAAGAATCACCTAGAGAGGAAAAACCATAAGATTAAGAGGGAAGAAAAAAAGAGGCTTTTACACCACTGAGCTCCAACTCAGGGATTGAAAAAAAACTGTTAACTTCCACCACGGTAAACCCTTTAATTAAATTAATTAGACACAAGTCAATCCAGGCAATAGTGATCAATAATTTGAAAAGTACTGATAAAGGGAACTCATAACATAATATATAAAATGGTTAAAACAACAAGAAAAAATACTGGAGACTCGAACCAGGACAAGAGTCCAGCTAAAAGTCCTCCAGAGGGTGAAGCACAAAACAACTAGTTCAACATCCAAACATTAGCTAAGGAAATAACAACAGGAGTGAGTAAAGATTTTGAAAAAATTGTAATCAGAAATGCAGGAACAACAAATGAGAATATGGAAGAAAATTCTAATTATCTCATGGTTATTAGAGAGCTGAAAGCTGAAATCGCTGAGCTAAGAAGGCAACTAGCTGAACAAGCTAAAACAGAATCAGAACAGGGCAACAAAGTAGATGAACTCCAGAAAGCAGTAGAGGGCAGAGAGAATAGAATCTATGAGGCTGAAGACAGAATTAGCAAGATTGAGGATGAATTAGAGACAACTAAAAAAGAAGTAAGAGATCTCAAAAAGAGATTAAGAGATGCTGAAAACAACAACAGAGTCCTATGGGATGACTTCAAAAGAAACAATATACGCATTATTGGCTTACCAGAGGAAGAAAGAGAAGAAGAGGAAGAAAGCATTCTCCAGGCCATAAAAGCTGAAAATTTCTCTAGTCTAGACAACACCAAAGACATAAACATTCAAGAAGCCCAGAGGGTCCCTAACAGAATTAACCCAGACCTAAAGACACCAAGACATGTCATACTTAGAATGGAAAGGAATAAGGATAAAGAAAGGATCCTCAAGGCTGCAAGAGAAAAACAAAGAGTCACCTACAAAGGAAAACCCATAAGATTAGCAGCAGACTTCTCCATACAAACACTACAGGCCAGAAGAGAATGGCAAGATATTTATCGAGTGCTCAATGAGAAAGGCTTTCAGCCAAGAATACTATATCCTGCTAGATTGTCATTCAGACTAGATGGAAGCATCAAAACCTTCTCAGACAAGCAACAGTTGAAGGAAGCAACCATCACCAAGCCTGCCCTGAAAGAAGTTCTGAAAGGTCTCCTATAAACAACCAGACCACCACAAATAGGACATATATCAAAACACTCTAAAACTCTACAAGAATGGCGTTAAAATATCTTCAATCTTTGATATCAATAAATATCAATGGCCTGAATTCACCTATTAAAAGACACAAAGTAGGAAGATGGATCAGAAAACACAACCCAACAATATGTTGTCTACAGGAAACTCACCTAACTCAACAAGACAAACACAGACTTAAAGTGAAAGGATGGAAAACTATCATACAAGCCAATGGCCCACAAAAAAGGGCAGGAACAGCTATTCTCATATCTGACATGATAGACTTTAAAATAGATAAGATTAAAAAAGATAGGAATGGACACTACTTAATGCTCAGAGGATCAGTCAATCAAGAGGACTTAACAATTATCAATATCTATGCACCCAATGAGAAGCCATCTAAATACATCAAACTTCTACTGAAAGAGCTACAGCAATATATTAACAGTAACACAATCATAGTAGGGGACTTCAACACCCCACTATCTCAACTTGACAGATCATCCAGGAAGAAAATCAGTAAAGACATAAGGGAGCTAAATGAAGAGATAGATAAACTAGAACTATTGGACATTTTCAGAGTCATTCATCCCAAGAAACTGGAATACACATTTTACTCAAATCCACATGGATCATTCTCAAGGATAGACCATATGTTAGGCCACAAAGACAGCATCAGCCAATTCAAGAGCACTGAAATCATCCCAAGCATCTTCTCAGACCACAGTGGAATTAAACTAACACTTAACAATCAACAAAAGATTAGTAACAGTGCCAAAATGTGGAAGCTCAACAGTACACTTCTTAACAACTTCTGGGTCAAAGAGGAAATCAAGGAAGAAATCAAAATGTTTCGAGAGTTCAATGAAAATGAAGACACAAGCTATCAAAATATTTGGGACACAGCTAAAGCAGTCCTAAGAGGAAAGTTCATAGCTATACAAGCACACATTAGGAAACAAGAAAAGGCACAAATAAACAGCCTGATTGCACATCTCAAAGACCTAGAAGAAGAACAACAAAGGAATCCTAAAGCAACCAGAAGGACAGAAATTACTAAAGTTAGGGCAGAAATAAATAACATTGAGAATAGGAAAACCATACAAAAGATCAATGAAAGAAAATGTTGGTTCTTCGAAAGAGTTAACAAAATCGACAAACATTTAGCCATACTCACAAAACTAAAAAGGGAGAAGACCCAAATAAATCGGATAGTAAATGAAAGAGGAGAAATCACAACAGACACTGCAGAAATTCGACATATCATGCGAGGCTTCTATGAACAACTATATGCCACCAAGCTAGAGAACCTGGAAGAAATGAATGATTTCCTAGATACCTACCAACTTCCAAAACTAAGTAAAGAGGAAGTGGATAACATGAACAGGCCCATCACAGCTAATGAAATTGAAACAGTTATCAAAAATTTCCCCAAAAATAAAAGTCCTGGACCAGATGGTTTTACAAATGAATTCTACAAAACCTTCAAAGAAGAACTAATGCCTCTACTTTTAAAAGTTTTCCAGAAGATTGAAGACACTGGAATACTCCCTGCCAGCTTCTATGAAGCCAACATCACCCTGATACCAAAAGCAGACAGGGACACAACCAAAAAAGAAAACTACAGACCAATATCTCTGATGAACATAGATGCAAAAATATTGAACAAAATTCTAGCCAACTGGATACAGCAATATATCAAAAAAATTGTTCATCATGACCAAGTGGGGTTTATCCCAGGCATGCAAGGTTGGTTTAATATACGTAAATCAATCAATGTGATCCACCACATCGACAAAAGCAAGACCAAAAACCACATGGTCATATCAATAGATGCAGAGAAAGCCTTTGACAAAATACAACATCCCTTTATGATCAAAACACTACAAAAAATGGGAATAGATGGAAAATTCCTGAAGATAGTGGAGTCTATATATAGCAAACCTACAGCCAACATCATACTCAATGGTGAAAAACTGGAAGCATTTCCCCTCAGATCAGTACTAGACAGGGCTGCCCACTATCACCATTACTATTCAACATAGTGTTGGAAGTTCTTGCCATAGCAATCAGGCAGGAGCAAGGAATTAAAGGCATACAGATTGGAAGAGAAGAAGTCAAACTCTCCTTATTTGCAGATGACATGATAGTATACATGGAAAAACCTAAGGAATCCAGCAAGAAGCTTTTGGAAATCATCAGGCAATACAGTAATGTGTCAGGCTATAAAATTAACATTCAAAAGTCAGTGGCATTCCTCTATGCAAACACTAAGTTAGAAGAAATTGAAATCCAGAAATCAGTTCCTTTTTCTATAGCAACAAAAACTATAAAATATCTAGGAGTAAACCTAACCAAAGAAGTGAAAGACTTGTATACTGAAAATTATGAGTCACTACTCAAAGAAATTGAAAAAGACACAAAGAAGTGGAAAGATATTCCATGTTCATGGGTTGGAAGAATTAACATCATCAAAATGAATATATTACCCAGAGCCATCTACAAATTTAATGCTATCCCCATCAAGATCCCAAGCACATTTTTTAGGAGAATAGAACAAATGCTACAAATGTTTATCTGGAACCAGAAAAGACCTAGAATTGCCGAAACAATCTTGAGAAAAAAGAACAGAACCGGAGGCATCACACTCCCAGATCTCAAACTGTATTATAAGGCCATTGTCATCAAAACTGCTTGGTACTGGAACATGAACAGACACACTGGCCAGTGGAATAGAATTGAGAGCCCAGAAATGAGGCCCCACACGTATGAACATCTAATCTTTGACAAAGGGGCCCAGACTATTACATGGGGAAAGCAGATTCTCTTCAACAAATGGTGTTGGAAACAATGGGTTGAAACATGCAGAAGAATGAAACTGAATCACTGTATTTCACCAAATACAAAAGTAAATTCCAAGTGGATCAAGGGCTTGGATGTTAGACCAGAAACTATCAGATACTTAGAGGAAAATATTGGCAGAACTTTTTTCCGCATAAATTTTAAAGACATTTTCAATGAAATGAATCCAATTACAAGGAAGACTAAGGCAAGTATAAACCTATGGGACTACATCAAATTAAAAAGCTTCTTCACAGCAAAAGAAACCACTACCCAAATCAAGAGACCCCTCACAGAATGGGAGAAGATCTTTACATGCCATACATCAGATAAGAGTTTAATAACCAACATATATAAAGAGCTAGCCAGACTCAACAACAAGACAACAAATAACCCCATCCAAAAATGGGGGGAGGACTTGGACAGAATATTCACCACAGAAGAGATCCAAAAGGCCGAGAAACACATGAAAAAATGCTCCAAGTCTCTGTCAGAGAAATGCAAATCAAGACAACAATGAGATATCACTTCACTCCTGTGAGAATGTCACACATCAGAAATGGTAACAGCAGCAAATGCTGGAGAGGGTGTGGGGTCAAAGGAACCTTCCTGCACTGCTGGTGGGAATGTCAGTTGGTCCAACCTCTGTGGAGAACAGTCTGGAGAACTCTCAGAAGGCTAGAAATGGACCTACCCTATGACCCTGCAATTCCCCTCCTGGAGATATATCCTAAGGAACCCAACACATCCATCCAAAAAGATCTGTGTACACATATGTTCTTGGCAGCACAATTTGTAATAGCCAAAACCTGGAAGCAACCCAGCTGTCCAACAACAGATGAGTGGCTGAGCAAGTTGTGGTATATATACACAATGGAATACTACTCAGCTATAAAAAATGGTGACTTCACTGTTTTCAGCCGATCTTGGATGGACCTTGAAAAAATCATGTTGAGTGAAATAAGTCAGAAGCAGAAGGATGAATATGGGATGATCTCACTCTCAGGCCGAAGTTGAAAACAAGATTAGAAAGGAAAACAGAAGTCGAACCTGAAATGGAATTGGAGTATTACACCAAAGTAAAAGACTCTGGGGTGGGTGGGTGGGTGGGGAGAATACAGGTCCATGAAAAATGATGAATGAAATAGTGGGGGTTGTATTGTTAAATGGGAATCTGGGGAATGTTATGCATGTAAAAAAAAAAAAGAAGTAGAAACGCAAAGCAGAAATTGACTGAGTTTGGAGTATGGCACCAAAGTAAGAAAGCAGAAGTATACTAGAGTTTGCAGTGAGTACCCTCCCTAACACTTCCTCTCCACTATTCCAAGCTTTGGGTCCATGATTGCTCAACAATTTGTTTGGCTTTGTATGTTAACTCTCTTTTCAGTCACCAGGTTCCAGGTGTCATCAGGATGCCGGCCAGACTTCCCTGGATTGAAGACCCCACCAATATGTCCTGGAGCTCAGCTTCCCCAGAGACCCACCCTACTAGGGAAAGAGAGAGGCAGACTGGGAGTATGGACCGACCAGTCAACACCCATATTCAGCGGGGAAGCAATTACAGAAGCCAGACCTTCTACCTTCTGCAACCCACAATGACCCTGGGTCCATGCTCCCAGAGGGATAGAGAATGGGAAAGCTATCGGGGGAGGGGGTGGAATATGGAGATTGGGCGGTGGGAATTGTGTGGATTTGTACCCCTCCTACCCTATGGTTTTGTTAATTAATCCTTTCTTAAATAAAAAAAAAAAAACAATTTGTTGGCTTTGTATATTAACTCTCTTTTCAGTCACCAGGTTCCAGATGCCATCAGGATGCTAGCCAGGCTTCCCTGGATTGAAGACCCCACCAATGTGTCCTGGAGCTCAGCTTCCCCAGAGACCCACCCTACTAGGGAAAGAGAGAGGCAGACTGGGAGTATGGACCGACCAGTCAACGCCCATGTTCAGTGGGGAAGCAATTACAGAAGCCAGACCTTCTACCTTCTGCAACCCTCAATGACCCTGGGTCCATGCTCCCAGAGGGATAGAGAATGGGAAAGCTACTGGGGAGGGGGTGGGATATGGAGATTGGGCGGTGGGAATTGTGTGGAGTTGTACCCCTCCTACCCTATGATTTTGTTAATTAATCCTTTCTTAAATAAAAAAATAAAAAAAAAAAAAAGATTAACAGCAGATTTTTCCACCCAAACACTAACAGCCAGAAGAGAATGGCAAGATATCTATCGAGTGCTCAATGAGAAAGGCTTTCAGCGGAGACTACTGTATCCTGTTAGACTGTCATTCAAACTAGATGGAGTCATAAAAATTTTCTCAGACAGGCAATAGTTGAAGGAATCAGCTGTCACTAAGTCTGCCCTATAAGAAGTTCTGAAAAGTTTCTTATAAACAATCATATTATAAACATGCCATATATCAGAACACTCTACAATTTTAGAAGAATGGCATTAAATTATCTTCATTCTATATTATCAATAAATTTCAATAGCCTGAATTCACCTATTAAAAGGCATAGAGTAGGAAGATGGATCAGAAAACGCAATCCAACCATATATTGTCTGCAGGAATCCCACCTAACTCAACAAGACAAACACAGACTCTAAGTGAAAGGATGGAAAACTACCATACAAGCCAATGGACCACAAAAAAGGGCAGGAACAGCTATTCTCAATCTGACAGGATAGATATTAAAACAAATAAAAATTTATTTATTTATTTTAGATATTCTTTTTTTAATTTTTAAATTATATTTATTTTTTATTTACTGGATAGAGATAGCCAGAAATCAAGAGGGAAGGGGGTGATAGAGAAGGAGAGACAGAGAGACACCGGCAACACTGCTTCACTTCTTGCAAAGCATTCCTGCTACAGGTGGGGACTGGGGGCTCGAACCTGTGTCCTTGTACACTATAACATGTGTGCTCAACCATGTGTGCCACCACCCGGCCCCACAAGTTAAAATTTAAAAGACAGGGATGGACATTACTTAAGGCTTAGAGGATCAGTCAATCAAGAAGTATTAATGATTATTAACATTTATTCACCCAATGAGAGACCATCTAAACACATCAAACATCTACTGAAAGGAATACAGTGATAAATTAATAGCAACACATTAACAGTAGGGGATTTCAACACCCCTTGGATGTTAGTTCAGAAACTATCAAATACTTAGAGGAAAATATTGGCAGAGTTCTTTTCCATCCAAATTTTAAGGGCACCCTCAATGAAATGAATCCAATTAAAACAAAAGTTGAACAAAACACAAAGCAGAACTTGGACTGGTTCTGGTGTATTGCACCAAAGTAAAGGACTCTGGGGTGAGGGGGGGTGGGCGAGGGGTCAACAGGGGTAGATGGCATAATGGTAGATGGCAAAGAGAGTATTATTCCTGAGGCTCCAAAGTCTCAAGTTCATGGTGAATTCACCTTCTTTATCCCATCTTGGATGGAGCTCGAAGATAACATGTTAAGTGAGATGAATCAGAAACAGAAGGATGAATATGGGATGATCTCACTCATAGGCAGAAGTTGAAAAACAAGATCAGAAGGGAAAACACTAAGCAGAACTTGAACTGGAGTTGGTGTATTGCACTCTGGGGTAAGGGGGAGGGTTCAGGTCCTGAAATATGATGGCAGAGGAGGACCTAGTGGGAGTTGTATTCTTATGTAGAAATGTTATGCATGTACAAACTATTGTATTGTACTGTTGACTGTAAAACATTAATCCCCCAATAAAGAAATTTAAAAAAATACTCAGCTATTTGAGAAAAACTGGTCCTGAAATGAATGCAGCCTAGAATGTTCCCAGTTGTGAAAATGGAATGTGAGCTCAGACTGACAGGGATACAGAGGTTACACAGGCTACTGTGCTAAATATGCATAGACATGGGTCCCAGATCAGATCGATGGGGTTTATAGTTAAAGGTATGTATATAATTTTCCCATATATGGGAGCTACCTTGATCCAGCTTTCTAGTCCTATTCTCAACTCTGACACCATCTCCACAGACAATACTTTCAGCCCACCTGGATATTAGCTGTTGGACTCAGGCAAAAATTAGCAATGTCATGGGCCCAGAGGAATATACCTAAAATAGACTTCCTAGCTTCTTCCAACATGTAGACCCCAAATATATATTCTTACTTTTAGATTCTTGATTATTAAACAATTTGTTATGATTTATAACTTGATGCTTTTTAGCCACCAAATTGCAGATGCTACCATGTCACCAACCTGATTTTCCTGGGCAGATGACCTCACCAATGTGTCCTGGAACCCCACCTCCCAAAGCCCTACCTCACTAGGGAAAGATAGAAATAGGCAGTGGGATAGACCCCTTTGTGAGCACGCATAGGACCTTGCCCTCAACTTGGATCAACAATGGTAGATAATGTTCCATCCTCCGAAGGAAGGCTGGACAATATATTCTATGCTACACCTGAGGAAGATGGGTCCTGGTATTGGGGCAGCTTGGAACATTACTACTTATGACCAGAATATGGGTCCCAGATCATATCAAATTGATGGGGTTTACAATCAACAATATTTATACACCTTTCCCATATTTGGGAGCTACTCTCTTCCCTGATGCAACTTTCTGGTCCTTCTTCCAGCCATGACATCATCTCCCCAGACAACAACTTGGATCAGATTTCAGGCTCAAGCCAAAACAAACAAACAAACAAAAAAACCCCACTATAGCCAAAGGCCCTTTGGGATATAACTAAAATATGCCTACTAGCTATCTACAAAATGGAGACCCCCCCCAACTCTTCTTCTGCACTATTCCAGTCTTTAGGTCCATTATTGGTCAACAAATTGTTTGGCTTTGTATGTTAACTCTCTTTTCAACTACCAGGATCCAGATGCTAGCAGGATGCTGACCAGACTTCCTCGGACAGACAACCCCACCAATGTGTCCTGGAGCTCAACTTCCCCAGATCCCTTCCCTACTAGGGAAAGAGAGAGGCAGGCTGGGAGTATGGATTGACCTATCGATGCCCATGTTCAGTGGGGAAGTAATTACAGAAGCCAGACCTTCAGCCTTCTGCAACCCACAATGACCTTGGGTCCATACTCCCAGAGGGTTAAAGAATAGGAAAGCTATCAGGGGAGGGGATAGGATACAGAGTTCTGGTGGTGGGAATTGTGTGAAGTTGTACCCCTATGTTTAGTCAATGTTTCTTTTCTATAAATAAAAAATTAAATAAAAAATAATAAATAAAATAATAATAATAACATAAATAAATAAATGTAAAAAAAAAAGAAATAGGTTGTGGGTGTGGATCAACCTATCAATGCCCATGTCCAGTGGAGAAGCAATTACAGAAGCCAGACATTCCACTTTCTGAACCCCATAAAGGTCTATACTCCTAGAGGGATAAAGAATAGGGGATGGGATACAGACCTCTGGTGGTAGGAATTGTATGGAATGGAACCCCTCTTACTCTACAATCCTGTTCATCATTATTAAACCACTAATAAAAAAAGAATAAAGTATACAACAGCTTCCTCATTACCAAAGCCATTTACCTGAAGAAACAGGATACGCAGAGTTAATGCAGTGACAATGTCTCTCCTCTTATTCCTGGGTGTGAAAACAGAAAGAGGTAGGGACGAGTCCTGCACTGCCATGGTTGATAGACTGAAACAACACTGACTTCTGGGGGTGCAGGTACATACCTGTGTGTATTCACATCTGAAAACAGTCACACTCCTGTATTTTCACACACTCATGGAGGCCCTTGTAGGTCCACATGGGAGCGAGCAGACCCCATCTACGCCTGTACATTGTGTCAGTACTTGGTCTCACACATACTCAGATACAAATAGATACATGCCTGTGGGCACGTTCATATCCCTGGACATGCACATGCTTCCAGCAGGCATACCTGCGTCCTCTCACGTGAACACACATGTAGGTAGGATCACGAGTTCACACACATCTGAGCAGCCACTACCGTGCAAAGACCTTTTGCTCCGAGGCATTGACAGTTGTGCATATGTGTATATAGTGACGTACACACACATGGGTGTGCATGGTTACTTGCCACGTGTGAAACAAACCAAAATGCCTGTAAATGCAGAAAGTATCCCCATCTGCACAAACAAGCATACCTTTTGCAAACAGGGGTACCCTTGTCTGTGTGTATGTTCGCAGTCTCCTGCTAACCAGGGAGGACCCCCATCTAGCAGGCTCACCACAAGCATCAAGTCGTAATGAGAGGCTGGGGAAGGAGGTGGCAAAGTGGACAGAACACAGGACTTGCTAGCCTGAGACCTCTGGTCTGCTTCATAGTACTGCATAGGTCTCTGTCTCTTTCTCTCTCTCTCTCTCTCTCTTTCTCTGTCTCTTCTCATAAAATAAACAAAACTAAATCTTTAAAAAAATATATGTAAAAGTTGTAAGGAGGGGGCTGGTGAAATAGCTCACTTGGACAGGGTATTATTCTGCCATATGTGTGACCCAGGTTTCAGCTGCACTGCAGGAAGCTTCAGCGTTACAGCCTCTCTCTCTCTCTCTCTCTCTCTCTCTCTCTCTGCCTCTCTATACTTTGATGGCTCTCTGTCTTTATAAAAAAATTAAGGAGGGATCCTTGGGTGTTTGGCCTGAAGCTACATGGGTGCTTTCCCTACCTCTGCCCCGCCCTCCGTCCCAGCCCAGCCTGCAGCAAGTGACATGTATATGTGTGTGTGTTTGTATACATACGATAACAAATACATATGGAATAGTCTTATGATAATATATTGTGTAGCCATGAATAAAATCTTACTTTGGAATTTTATTTTGATCATTGCCTGGATTTTACTGCTCCAGATCAACTTTTTCAGGTAGAAAGGTAGATGTGAGGGGGAGAGAGGGAGAGAGGGAGAGAAAAACCTTAGCACAGACCTAGTGCTTTAGTCCACCCTTGAGGGATACAGGAAGCTTGAATTTGGGAGTCACATACATGGCAGAGTGGTCACTCTCTCAGGTGGGTCCCCCCCAAAGGTGGCCTGCTGTCCAGGTAGAGAAGAGCCTCTGGGGCCTCTGAAAGAGGCAATTCAAACAGAGGCCTGGAGCTGGTCTATCCCCTGCAGGTCATCACATCTTTCAATCTCAGGGACCCCTCCCCAAAGGCCCAATTTCTGAGTTGGCCCAACGTGGCGGCTGTGCCACAGGCTCTTGGAGTGCATAGATTTCCACCCCACCTGCTTCCTTCCCTGCACTTTCTGGCTGCATGACCCTAGCCCAGGAAGTCCCCTCTCCCAGTCTGCTTCCTCACCTGTCAATGGAGATGATAGCAGCACTTACCTCTCTGGATCTTATAAATGGTCAAACAAGTGAGTAGAGTGCATGTAGCAGGGAGCCTAAATGCTGTCAGCCCTCCAGGTTTGTGGACTGTTATGATTATGGTTTGATTAGCCTTGCCTGGGGACATGTGCAGGCCTGGAGGCAAGAGCAGGCCCCCAGGTCCCTGTCTCTCTGCTCCCTGCCTGCTGCTGTCCCCCTCACTCTCTGACACTGAGTGATGGACAGGCTGGGTTGCTGGCGTGCTCACAGGCCTGTCCTGGCAGCTGCTCTCACAAGGCGAGGCCTTCTGAGTTTCGGAGAATTAATTAGGCCACATTCCTCTTCAGGGTTTCTGGCGGGCCTGCACAGGGCCCCCTTCAGAGCTGCTGAGGGCGCTTGGCTCAGGTCCCTGGCAGGCCAAGGCGAGATCCACACCATTCTTCACTGAGAGAGACTGAGGTGGGGTTTGGGGTGTGGAAGAAAGTGTAGAGAGCCCTCAGGAGCTGGGAGCCCACAGGGCTGGGCTATGAGAAGTCAGTCATTCCCCCAGGGCCGGCTCCCATCAGCAGGGCTTTTCCTGCTCAGCCGATTTCACTGACTCCCATTCAAACACAGAGCACTGGCTTTGGGTCTCATTCCCAGCCCTACCCCCACTATTCCTGGATTCTCCTATGCTGTGATGCCCTTCCCCTCATCCCAGCACATGCAAACCCTCCTCAGCAGCCAGACACTTCCTCTCTACCAGAGTCCGACACAGTCCGTTTGCTCTGACAGCCAGGGAGACCCTTAAGGGAAGCACGTGTGACTGACTCCCTAGGCATGATGCATAAACTGGAGGCATTTCTGACATGGGGATAATCTCCTTTGGAAGATCTTGTCTGAGGTTGTGGTGGAGGTGACGACTGCTGTGTATCACCCTACTTGCAGGCTCCACCTTACCTACCAGGCACTCTGGAAGGCACTGCCCATTCTGGCCTGTTCCCTCTTTAGCCATCCCTGTGCCACTTATTTTTTCTCTGCAAGGGGCTGAGAATAGCTTCCTTCACTGCAAAGGCTTCACCTATGCTTTCCCTCATTGTCTCACTCTTTCTACATTTGACTGATTTCCATGAACTTGACCTAGATGTCACCTCCTCCAGGAAGGCATCCTGGGATCCTCAACCCCACAAATTCCTTCCCAGTGTAACTTATGAGGAAATTAAACAAGCAAGATAGAAGTTTAGAGACTGAGATTTAAATCCCACCTCTTCCATATACTAACTGAATGTCTTTGATTAAGTTGCACAGCGTTACTCATTTACCTTTTCTATGAAACAGGTAATCATAAATAAAAGGGCAGGCTGACTAAGGCTGCTAGAAGGAATCAAGGAATTAATAGGCGGAGAGGGCTTGGTGAACGAGAGATAAATGTGAACTGTTATTTCCATCTTAATACGTAACAGTGTTTTCTTGAAGTGCTGTCCTCTTGGCCTGGGAGGGCGAGGTTGTGTCTGTCTTGCTTAGGAGAGGCTCAGAGAGACTCGGTGATTGTTTGGTAATTGTTGAATGAATGGATGGTCACATTCCAATGATTTATTGATAGGGAAATGACTTTTCAGAACTTAAAAGCCAGCAACCTGCTCTCTATTTTTAGCTAGAAAGAGAGCAGCACATTCCTCAGAGGGTCTTACCTGTGCAGGGAGAGGAGGGAAGAGGGAACCTGGGGAGGGGAGGTGTGGTCTGGACTGTAGCCATGCTTCTGGAATTTGTGTCTGGCAGCAAAATCCTGGACCTGGGACCCAATGACCCTCTGGATCCACTTCATCTCTGTGTGTGACCCCAATAAATTAGGTGACCCTGTACCTCCTTTTGGCGTCTCTCTTCCTAGTCAAGTCCAAAGGCACACAAAATGGACTCAGACTGCCTTGGCAAAACCTAAGTATCTGTGGAAAAGGTTGCAAAGGGAAGAACAAGGAGAAAATAAACACCCTCTAATTTTGACACCCTCCCTCCCAGGGCATCATGCAACTGGGTAGCTGTCACTTGCAAATCTTTCTCTGCTTCTTCCCAAACTCTGTCCCACCTTTGCCCACATTTCTGGAGCCCCAGCTATCTGGAATGAAGTTTAAAAACAGGCACAAACAATCCAAGGTCCATGCTCCCAGAGGGATAAAGAATAGGAGAGCTTCCAGTGGAGGAGATGGGATGTAGAACTCTGGTGGTAGGAAGTGTACTCCTCTTGCCCTATGGTTGATCATTATTAAATCAATAAAAAAAGAAAGTGGGGGGTCAAGTGGTAGCGCAGCAGGTTAAGTGCACATGGTACAAAAGCGCAAGAAGCTGCCCCTGGCTCCCCACCTACAGGGAGGTCGCTTCACAAGTGGTGAAGCAGGTCTGCAGTGTCTATCTGTCTCTCTCCTTCCCTGTCTCTCCTTCTCTATAGATTTATCTCTGTCTTTTTTCTTCAGTCTTTTTATTTTATTTTATTTATTCTTATTAGTGATTTACTAATGATTTAAAATATATTAGAATAAGATGGACACAATTCCATATAATTCCCACCACCAGAGTTCTGTATCTCATACTGTCCATTGGCATATTCTCTATTATTAAAAAAAATTTTTTTATTTATAAAAAGGAAACATTGACAAAACCATAGGATAAGAGGGGTACAGCTACTAGATAGCTAGTAGGCATATTTTAGTTATATTCCAAAGGGCCTGTGGCTATACTAGTTTTTTTTTCCTTTTTCTTTTTGGCCTTGAGCCCAAAATCTGATATGCCAGTGGATCCAAGTTATTGTCTGGGGAGATGATGTCATGACTGGAAAAGGAACAGAAATCTAGATCAGGGAAGAGAGTAGCTCCCTAATATGGGAAAGGGGTATAAATGTCGTTGACTGTAAACCCCATCAATTTGATTTGGTCTGGGGCCCATATTCAGCTTAGGAACCTATGTGACCTCCGCATCCCTCTAGATCTGAGCTCATATTCTGTGGTCATGAGTAGGAGCATTCCATGCTGCCCCAATATCGACCCATCTTCCTCAGGTGTAGCATAGAGTATGTTGTCCATCCTCCCTTTAGAGGATGGAACATTCTCTACCATTGTTGATCCAAGTTGAGGGCAAGGTCCTATAGAGGCCCATAAAAAGGGTTTATTTTGTTGTTTCTGATAGAAATGACTGGTAACAATGGAGAGAGGGATTTATTCAAGGTCTAGGCCCATCAAGTCTGTTTGGGAATCTCAGGACTCCCTGAATAGGGCCCCAACTGATGGAATGGCCTGATAGTGACTAAAGTGTCATCCTTAAAGTATGCCAGTCTCGTACCCTTATTCAGCTTTTGCAGTCCTTGCTTTGCTAAGGTTAGCTTTGGAGTGAGTGAGAGAACTGTAATAGGAAGTAGGTGAGGAGGGTATCTAAGTCTAAGTAGACACTATTTCATTATGAACTTAATACTCACTACAGACTATTGTGTACTTTTGCTTTCAGGTGTATATTTTGCCCTAATTTATGGATACATGTGAACATATGCTCTATCTCATGGGACCTGGTCTATATCTAGGTTTTGGGACTTTGTTAGGAAGTGAACCTCCTGGCATGGAATTAGAGAATACTATGAAAGGAAAAGTCTCACCCAAGTAATGAGGGTGAAGGGTTGACATTCCATGCCTGACATCTCTGGACACAGTCTGAAGTGAAGCATGCTGAGGTGGTACTCATTGCATTGATTAGGTTGGGATCAATGGATGCAATATCATTTGGTATGGATTGAGAGAAGCATGCAGGAAAGTGAGCCCCACCCTAGAGGTTCCAGAACTGGGAGAAATATAGAGGAAGCGGGAGGTTCCTGCTGTCTTAGGGTTTAAGAGGAAAATAGCTAGTTATAGCTATAATCACATTGTTTGGCAACTGGGTTAACTTTGAAAAATCCCTTTGTTAGGATTTACTGTATCATACACACCATCACCATATTTTATGTCCTTTGACATTATTTGTATATAGCTATACCACGGGTTGCTTCTGTTCTCCCTGGACTAAGCTTTTAAGAGAGTCAACATATCAAAGACTCAGCCTATGTATTAAAAAGACTCAGTCTGTGCTTTAAAAAGTTTGAGACATTCGATCAGTTTTTTCCCTCTAATATTACTTAGTGATTTCTATGACTACAAATTAATAGGAGTGTACATAAACACCATTCCCACCACCAAAAGACTGTGTCCCATCCCATCTCCCCATCCCCCCATGAAACTGAACATCCACCCTCATCCTCAACCCAGGGTTTTTACATTGGTGCCATACTACAAATTTAGTCAGATCCTGCTTTGAGTTTCTATTTCTGTTATTCTTTCTCAACTTCTGTTTATGATTTCTCTGTCTTATCCAACAACGACATCAATGGAAACAATAACAACAACAAGCACAACAAAAAAATGGGAAAACTGGCCTCCAGGAGCAGTGGATTCATAGTGCAGGCACCGAGCCCCAGCAACAATCCTGGAGGCAAAAGAAGAAGAAGAAGAAGAAGAAGAAGAAGAAGAAGAAGGAGAAGGAGAAGGAGAAGGAGAAGGAGAAGGAGAAGGAGAAGGAGAAGGAGAAGAAGAAGGAAGAAAGAAAGAAAAGAAGAAAAGAAAGAAAGAGGCACAGACTTTAGGTGCTCATGACCCCCTGGCCTCTACAAATATCTTGTCATGTGGAGAGAGATGTAATTGGAGTATACAATTCCTGAAGTGAGGGGCCATGCCAGAAGTAGTCACCAGCTCCCAAAGATCAGGATCCAATGTGGTGTTACCAAGCCTTCACCTGTCTCTGGGCCTCCTATATTCCTTTTAGTCACCTCTGTTACTTAATCATTTGAGAGGTGAAACTTTGAACCCTGGCCAGGGCCACTTGGGCCTGTGCCAAGCTCACTGGATACCTGTTTCCCTGTGCCTTTGACAGATACATCTTGACTAAGCCCTTACCATCCCCTGCCACCTTGGAGTAGCCCCACCCAGCTGGCTGGCTGTTGTTTGGGGGGTTTCCAGGGAGCAGGGCCATTTTCAAATGGGATGTTGGACTTCTAGGAAGTGAGATACCCTTGGGACTAGGCTCAGTGGAGTTTGGGAGGTGAGCTCTGGCTCTGGACCCCATTATACCAATCTTCAGCTTCCAGAACACACCATGAACCCCAAGGTCTGGCTATGAACTTGCTTCCCTGCCTCCTGCCTATCTCCTCACGCATTCATACTCTGCACACCCAGCCTTCCAGTGGTAGGTTTTCAAAGTCTAGCTCTCACCAGGTCCCTGCTGCTAACAGACATTCCATAGATTACCCATGGTCCTTAGAGGAGGCCCCAACTCCTTGCTTTGGCTTCAATGCTCCTCTGGCTTCCTCTCCTGCTATTTTCTCCAGGGCCATGCTCCAGTGGCTGGGCTTCTTGGTGGGGACCTCCTTTGTCATTCCCACTGCTGGTCCTTCATCTGTCCTTCTTAAAACTTTCTCCTGCTTTTCTTTCTTTCTTCTTTTCTTTTGTTTTTGTTTTTTGTTCTGGTACTGGAGCTTCACCATTACAGGTGAACTTTTTTACTCAGAAAGACAGAGACAGAGAGAAAGGCACCACAGCACTGAAGCTTCCTTCTGTGTGGTGGGGGCTGAACTTGAACTTGGGTTGTGTCCATGACAAAGTAAGCACACTAAATGAACTGTCTTGCTGGCCTCTGATTTTACTTCTTAAAATTTTTTTATTTACTTTTATTTGTTGGATAGAGACTGCCAGAAATTGAGAGGGTAGGGGGGAGATAGAGAGGGAGAGAGAGAGAGACACCTACAACCCTGCCTCACCACTTGCAAAGCTTTCTTCTGCAGGTGGGGGCTGGGCTTGAATATGGGGCCTTTTGCATAGTAACACGTGTACTCAACCAGGTGAGCCACCACCCAGCCCCTAGCTAAAACCTTCACCCAGAAGCCTCTCTTTGACCATTCCTCCCCATCTCAGCTTCTAAGGTCCTTTAGTTCTATGACTGGTCCTTACTGTGCAACTGTGCCTGATATGCCCCCTTGGCCTCTTGTCAGTCCTAGGAGATCAACACTGTAACTTACCTGCTTATTATTTGTATCAACCCAATGAGGTGGAGTGACCTGCTTCTCACATTATAGATGAAAGCACTGAGGTTCAGGAATGAGAAGGGATTTGTTCAAGGTCACTGCAGTGGTGACCATGAATTTAGTTGACAAACATGTGTCACACGCCCATGTACACATGCTCTACAGTTCAAATCCTGATGCCACCACTTACTTGCTCTGTTACTTTAAGAGAGTTTCTTGTCTCCTCTCATCTATAAAATGGGGGTAATAAGAGTACCTATGTCATAGGGTCCTTGTGAGGATGACATAAAATAATCTGAGAAAGGTGTCGGTGTACTGTAGCAAACTAATTCATGCCACTGTGTTTTTCTTTCAAAAGAGGGTCAGAGCTAGCTTCATGGACAAGCAAGAGGAGAATACAAAGGATGACAACAGACAGCTCCAGGCACAGTCTGTCACTCCCAGCATGGGGTAGTAGGGCAAAGAGGGGCCCAATGGGATCTCAGTAGAAATGGAAGCCCTGGGTCTCGGTGACTACCAACAGGAGTGGCCCTGGCTGCTGCCTGCTGGAAAGCCAATCCTGGAGCACTGTGCTGAGCCTCTGCCAGCATCCAAGTTCCACAATGAAGGGCAAGATCAGGGCTAGGCATGGTTCTGCCATAGCACCTATCACTGGCCACAAGGGTGACACTGCCTTGGAATCTCACCAATCCCAGTCCTCACAGTAAGTCCAGGCAACTGGGCCTCAGGGAGGACTTGACATCATTATAGACTCAGTTCCTTCCAAGCATCCTTTTGGGAAACATGTAGCCGTTGGTTACTGACTGTATAAGGTGTAGATGCTGGACTTCTGGGTAGCAAAGCTGCAAATGGCTTTTTGGGCATGAGATAGGCAAAAGCCCAGAGAAGGCCAGCAAGAGTGTGGAACCACAGACCCATTTCTCTCCCTCCATGTGACCCCCTAACTTCCTGGAAACCCCTTTCTGAGAGGAAACCCCTGCACCCTATGCATTCCTGCACTTCCTACCTAGCTGATGGCTGGCATCTCAGGGCTAGGCCCCTGGGTTAGTGCACTGCACATAGTTCCTACCAGCAGCCTCTCCCCACCTCTGCCAGGACAAAATGCCAGAGGACCATGTCAATGTTTATTACAAACACACATTTGCAGGTAAATAGTCGAGAGTCTAAAAAAATACATTAAAATAAATAAGTGGACTTCTCAAATTTGAGCAAATAAATTATATACAGATAGATGAAGCAGAGTAGGCCCTTCTCACCAGGAGTGTCCCCAGGACAGGGGAGGGTAAAAAGACTCTGGAGCAGGGGAGCTGGAGGGGGCAGATGGGGGGGCAGTCAGGACACCTGCTCATAGGGAGACCCACTCCTCCTCCAGGCCTGGCTTTGCTATGAGCGTGCACCCTTGCACTTTGTCCATTCCTACACTTCCCACCTGACTGATGATTGGCATGTCAGGGTGAGGCCTCTGGCTTAGTATGCAGCTCCATATAGTTTCTTCCAGCAGGGCCTGGACCTGGAGTCAGCATGGACGGCGGCTCCACGGGCTTTCCTGGGCTGTGTGAGGACAGCAGCAGCTTTATGAGGCTCCCTTGCCAAAGCAAAGAGGCCAGAGCTTATTCCAATCACAGCAGGTGGACCCAATGGGCCAGAGCCAGGGTCTTGGCCCAGAAAACAGGCAGTAGTTCCCTTGTAAGTCCAGGGATGGTCCTCTCCTCCTGTTTCCACAAAGTCTTCCTTGCCAATGCTCCTCCAGCTTCTTAGCGCTATCTCTTCCTCCACCTAGAGTGTGAGGATTCGGAATCCCTTGTTGCCTTCTGCTGATGATGCCTTGTGAAATTGCGCTTGGCTGCAAAAATGTCCCTGAGAAGTAAGAAGGTCAATTCAGTATCTCAGGATTCTGGGAGAAACAGTAGTAATGGGAACCAGAACCCTGGATAGTGTGGCAGCCACAAGCCAACCCTCTAAATAAAAAGTCTGCACATCACCAACTAGTCAGATTAGGTCAAGGAAACTCGATACCTACAGGGACTTTGAAAAAGCCAATATTCACCATCTATCGAAATACTATCGAAAGGATGACCAAGAACAGACTAATGATCAGCCCTTGCCCAAGCTCCACTTGCCAAGATTCTCCCCATTCTGCAAGATTTAGCTCATTGTGGTCCAGCGGAGATAAAAACATGGAGCCCAGTTGTCCTTTGAATTTGACTGAGACCCTGGCCTGGATGGTCTCACTCAGCCTGGGAGCTAGAAGCCCATACTGTGGAGCTTGGACAAGTGCCTCAACCTCCCTGAGCTCTTTCTTGGCCTGTAAAGTTAAACCAGGCTTAAGTTGGCATGAGGATTCACAGAGGCTTGAAGCAAACCCTTTGCTCACTATGAAGTACCATGCACTTGCAAAATCTTATCTTGTATTTTTTTTTTTCACTGAGACAATGCCTAAGAACATGCTGAAGCCTGCCCAACCCATCAGCCTGCCTACTTCCTATGTTTCAACTTTCCTTCAAAAATGGAAATGTCTGAAGGGCCACACTGGACCTTGGCATTATAACCTCAGTGGCAGAGACTGGAATGGCTGACTCTGGCAGAGGGCCCTGGCCACCAGGTCTGTCAGCACACCTTAGAGCTGCCAATTCTTCTAGCCTTATAATCACCCTAATAAACAGATTGCATCTGCCATTTCTGTTTGAAAAATAGGACCTGGAGCACAGAGAAGTTAAATGACAAGTCCAAGGTCACAAAGCTTTTCTGGTAGCTTTTCTGAAACTCCAAGCAGGGAGTTCTGTTTCCAGAAGATGTCTCTTTAGCCATGCTGCTGTATGACTAGAAAGTCTACTTGGTTGGATATTTCCTGGCTTCTCCTGAGTGCCAACCAAGTTGAGGCCATGAGGGAAAGCATTTGGGGGTTGAGGTAGGAGCTGGCTGGTTACTCATCCCCCTGAACCTCAGCCAGTGGGAGATGCTTGATTCAAACACAGTCTGTTTTATTTTAATGAGAGAGACAGACAGACAGAGATAGAGAGTCTGGAACTTATGCTGGTGTGGAGTATTGAACTTGGGACTTTGTAGCCTCAGTCATAAAAGTTTTTTTGCATGACTATTATACTGACCCCCCCCCCAAACCCCCACCCACAGTCTGAATGAGTAGCTGTGGGTCCTTTGCTGGGCCTCCACTGTCTTCATTGCTTGGAGGGGGACCCAGTCCCATCTCTTAAAGGGAAAGTCAAGGCTTACAGTGGATGTTTGGGAGCATAGGACACTTACCTCAGCCTTCGGAGAAGCTCTCCTGCAGTGGTCTGTGTTTTGCTGGTCCAGAGCAAGTCTGTAAGGGATCCTTCACCTGGGACTGCCGAAGCTTTAGGCCTTGAAGTAACAGCATTGGGGCCCAAGTGAGGGGCTGTCCAGGGCCCTGAGGCCACCTGGCTGCAGGCCCAGCTCTGCCCCCTCCCACCCCACCTGCCCTCATGAGCAGATCTGTTTCGAGGCCTATGCACCTGGCATCCTTCCCTTCCTAGGTGGGGTGGAGACTGAGGAAAACTGAGCTACCAGGAATGTGTTCTCAGTCTCAGAAAGAGAGGCCACTGGGAGGCTGGCCTTCCCAGAATCTGTCCACCTGCAGCTGAGAGCTGCTTTTTTGCAGGAAACTGAGGCAGGGGTGGAGCTCAGGCTTGAGTCCCAGAGGAGGAGTTTCTCGTAAACCATCACAGGAACCAAAGACTTGAGCTGCAAAGCCCATTTCAGCTTTTCCTAAGTGCTTCCAGTGGAGGCAGGAGAAATATTTTCTATCCCTTTTACAGATGGGGACACTGAGACTCAGGGAATTCAGAGTCTTGGCAGATTCACCCCAGCTACCTGTAGCAACCCTGCAATGGTGACAGGACCACCCCACTCTAGATATTACTTTGTAAAAAAGCTTCTTAGTCCCTTTAGCCTCAAGCCTGAATCCCAGGCCTAACAGACTTGGAAAGACAGACTAAAGCTGAAGGCCCAGCTCTTTTTTTTTTTTCTTTTTGCCTCCAGGGTTACCTCTGGGGCTCAGTGCCTGCATTACAAAGCTACTGCTCCTGGAGGCCTTCTTCCCCATATTTTTGTTGCCATTGTTGTTGTTATTGTTACTGTTGTCATTGCTGTTGTTGTTGCCAGACAGGACAGAGAGAAATGGAGAGAGGAGGGTTAGACAGAGAGGGAGAGAAAGATAGACACCTGCAGACCTGCTTCACCGCTTGTGAAGCGACTCTCCTGCAGGTGGGGAGCCGGGGGCTCGAACCAGGATCCTTACACCCGTCCTTGCGCTTCACGCCATGTGCTCTTAACCATTGTGTGGTGGTGCTGTTGCCTAGTGCCCCCCCCCAGCTCTCCTTCTGCCCAGCTGCGTGGTTTGACGGGACAGCTCTTGTTCTCTCTCTGCATATGAGGTACCAGCACTATCATCTGGGAAGAACCGCTCCTGCTGGGACTGAGGAGTCTCTGAAGCCCCAAGCCAGGTAGTGGTTTACCTACAGGGTAGGATGCTGCCCACAAGAGGAGTGCTCTCCTCATTAAGTGCTGGTGCTCTGTTGACTCAGATCCTCCCTTCCAGCAGTGTGGGGGTCCAGGTTATCAGTGCCCATGACCCCACAGCCCCTGAGCCCTGCATACTGGGTGCCCACCTACCAGGGCTTTTGATGGCAGAAGGTGACACAGGTGGAGTCCCTGGTGCTGTAGCACTCGCAACGTCTTGGCAGGGAGCGGCGCTGGCGTCTTGGCGGGTTTCCCAAGCCGTAAGGAGCTGTCTGTCTGTGGGCGAGCAGCCAGCAAGGTTGTAGGGGAGAGAGAGAGCAAGAGGAAAAGAGAGACAGAGGGTTAGATAAACCATGACCATTGCCGAGCTGTGACAGTTCACACTGCATCCTGGGACAGACACCAATGCCATTAGGGTGACAGCCAGAGATGACTAGTTTTTGACCTGAAGAAGTCTTCCCCAGCTGCCAGGAAGCTCTGAAAAATACCTCCCTGAGCAAGATTCTCTCTGGGTCCCTTATCCCCCTCCTCCCCTGTAAGATTCCCCACATGAGGAGGAAGGGCAAAGTGCTCCCTTGTTCAGCAGGATGTCCCCACAGCCTCTCTCCTCTCACAGACAGGAAGAGGAACTGATGGACCTAGGCTGGTTCTCTTCTGAAAGGAGGCTGCCAGCTGGCCCCAGAGAAAGGGAGGAAGCCCTGGCTCTCAGGAGTCAACACAGAGGCTCCCAGGGTAGTTGTACCCACCTGCCTCCCACCTCCCTAGAACAGTGGCAAAATAGTCTCAGAGGTTTGACTTCAACTTGGCAAGTGTGCACATGTGTATCTGCGCATGTGTGAATTCAGGTGGGATTGATTTCAGATTCAGAACCTAGCCAAGATGTGTCAGGGGTAGGGCAGGGGCCCTGTGGCCGGTTGGACCAGAACCTTCGAATGCTGGAGCTAATTTTAGACGGTGTGGTTGGAGTGGTAATGACTCCAGGTAGACCCAGCACGCAGGGACTGGCAGGGTTCCCGCCCTGAGTGAGTGTTTGGATGCGGATTAGCTCCACACAAGCTTACGTGCAAGGCTTCTCTTGCCTCTTGCAATTTGGGGAAGGAGAGAAAGAAAACACACAAAGCACACACACACACACACACACACACACACACACACACACACACACACACACACACAGAAAGACTTCTGCATGAAGTATGCAGTGGCCCGGAGGCAGTGCGGGTGCAGACAGAACAGGCAGCACTGGGCTCGCTCCCACCCGGCTCCGCCAGGTGACATGGGGAAAGCTTCACATCTGTCATTTGGGGACAACAGTAGTACCCGCCTCATGGGGAGCATGGGGGGGGGGTTGTTCATGAGATGTCAATGCACGAGCAGGGCTTGGCACAGGGCCTGGCCCAGACAAGACATGGGCTCTGGCAGGAATCCTATTATTCTTGGAAGACCATGCAGAGAAAACATGGCAGCGTGGGTGCGAGCTCTGGCATCCATAGACCTAGATGGAGTTGCCACCCACTGACTGTTCCTTCCTGTGTGATCTCTGGGGAGGCACCTCTCTGAACCTCAGCACCCTTATCTAGGAAATGGAGCCAACACTTAACAACAACAACAACAACAAAGCAAAAATTATTGGAAGCATTCTCATGAGACAACCCTCTCTACTGTGCTCAGCAGCAATGGAAACAGTAACTGCCAAGGATGGTTTAGCCCTAGGCTTCCATTCGGGGGAGCTCTCCTGTGCCAGAGGTCCCCTGGCATGCCAGTTGCTCCCCACTCCAGTCCCCTGGCTCCCTCTCCTGGCAGTCTTGCTGGGATCCCCTGGTTGCTTACCCGGGAGTGTTCACCCAGATGATGTCCAGGTGACAGAAATAGACACACTCCTTGTCAAGCCAGGAATTACAGGAACAGCGACGTAGCCGCAGGTGGGAACCTCGGGCACGAGCTGAGGGTGCTGGAGGCTCCTCCGAGGTGGCAGCAGACTGGCTCTTGCCTGTACACATAGGGGAAAGAGAGAGAGAGAGAGAGAGAGAGAGAGAGAGAGAGATGGGTCAGTGTGCCTGGCACAGCTGGGAGGGGGGACCTGCTGGGCTCCTCCTTTTGCATAATTGAGGAAGTTGGCACCCTTGCCACTCAGGAGCGCTGGGCCATCCTGGGGAAGCCCCAGCAGCCAGTTTGGGAAGGGCTGGCAACTGCCCTATGCCTGCAGAGGCTCTGCATTTGCAGAACCCTCCACCAGCAGACACAGGGGTGGAAGGGGGCACCACAGTCAGGGGTGGGTAGGGAGACACCAATGAACAGCCCCTACCCACCACCACCTTCCAGGGCTGCAGCAGCAGCCAAAGCCAGGGCAGCTCACCTTCGTGCAGGGCCACTAGCAGGGCCAGAGCAACAGAGCACCAGGCAGTGGGCAGGGCGACCATCTCGATGGTGGACAGTGGGGTTGCTCAGGCTGGAGCGTGCGGGCTGGCTGGGAACAGAGAGCACTATTGCTAGCGTCCAGCTGCCAAGCAGAGCGATAGCTCATTAGCTGGGTGCCCTGACAGCCTCTTATAATACCAGTCCAGCCCCGCCCCTGCCCGTCCAGCCCTGCACCGGCAGGCAGGGAGCCAGGGACACCGCCTCCTCCTGGGGCGCCTGGCCCGCCCCAGTCTCTGCGGTGAAGGGGGGTGAAGGGCGGGTGGGGGGGGGTGGAAGGCCCTGCTCCTCCCTCTGTGCCTGGAGCACCTCCCTGCGTCCCAAGGATCCCCTGCAGCTCCCAGACTTGCTAGACTTCCTTAAGTCACCCCCAAACTGCCCTGATGCCACCCCACTCCCTTTTTCTCTATGGCTGCTCCAAGGTCTTACACTGAGTTAAGAATTTAGCATAAGGTCCGATGAACCAGACCCTCCCCCATTCTCAGGAGACCCTGTTCCTACCACCTACTGCCAACCAGACTGAGATGCCCCTCTACTGTGTGTGTGTGTGGGAAGGCCCACTCTAGGATGTGCAGCACTGGACTATTCAGAGCCCACGCTGGGCTTCTTCTCTCAGTGAAACACACAACTCAGTCCTGACTCTGATCAGCCTGGAACTGCCTAATCCTTACTTCACCCAGGAAGTGCCCTCTCCTCACTCTTCCTCTCTAGGGTCTAGGAAGCTATCAGTTGTACAACTTTTACTTAAAACAAACCTTCTGGGTCTTAGTTTTCTTGTTTTGCAAAATAAGATGAAAAATGTGTGTGTGTGTGTGTGTGTGTGTGTGTGTATGTGTGTATGTGTAGGAGGGGCCCTTGAACCTGTTTGGTTCACAGGTTCCCTGGAGGCTAGGACTATCTTTTGGGAGACACCCTACAAGACCTCCCATATTAACTGTGAAAAGATGGCTGCTACTTTGTGCAGAAAAAGACAGGCTGGTGGTGGTCAAGAGTGCTCCTGGGGTGGACAATTGTTCCTGGCCTCTCTGCTGTCTCCTGTGTCGGGCTTTGCTGCAGGCCAGTACAGGGATGCAATGCTACTGAGCCACAGTTGCCCTGTGATCCTGCCAGGGCTCAGAGTCCACTTTCTGCAGCCATCTCAGGAGACAGGGAGAGACCCTGCCTCCAGGTACTACAGGAAAGGCCCTCTCATTTCTTGGAATTCCCATAGTTCACACTCTCAGGCAGGTCTCTGACTCATGGCCCTGGGCTTATCTCTCCAGCAACCTCGAGGTCCAGGACTCCAGAGGAGGCTGGGCCTGGAGATGTGCCTGGCACATGGTAGGAGGAGAGGGAATGAATGAATGGGCCTGGCACCTGGAAACGAAGCCTTACCCCTCTGCTCTGCAGCTTTCCTGTGACATTGCTGAAGGGGAGACACAAGTGACTACAAATAAAGAAAGACACTTTCTATTCTCAAGAACAGTGCATGTGTGTGCAAGATCCTGGCAGAGCTGGGTGACCCAAGAGAGGAGGGTACCACCTGACAGCATCTTGGGTTGGACTTCAATAGAAACAGAAACAAATTCCCTGAGCACCCACTGTGTGCTCACAGCACTTCCAATGCATTTCCATCACAACTCCAGGAGGTGGCCATGGTCACCTGGCTTCCGACCCTGGTTTTTGCTTCATAGGAGGAAACAGAGGCTCAGAGAGGCTCCTGTTCTGACGAAGTTCACAGAACTGGCACACCCAGGGCCAGTACTAGAACTTGGATATTGGCCTCTCCAGCCAACAGCAGAGACTCCCCACACAGTGCTCAGAGTCACCCCCCCCCCCCCGGGCACAGAACCTCTCTAAGAATTTAGGAGAGTATTTCTGGAATGAGGTGAGCTACTCTCCCAATCATCTCTACTAGCCCTCAAGAGAATATAAATACAGCATTAGGGAGAGTTAGGGTGGTGGTAGGCAGGGGAGGTGGACTAGAAATTTAAACCACTGAACTGTGAAGAGAAGAAAGAAGAGAAAGCAGGTCAGCAGGCAGGAGGAGGGTCAAGTGGGGAGGCAAACAAACAGAAGGCAGATAAAGCCAGGTAGGGAGAGGAGGGAGGACAAGGAAGCAGAGCAGAGTGCAGCCAGAAAGAAAGACCTCGGATTTGAGAAAGTAAAAGAGAAAGACCGTCAGGAGTGAGAGCGAAGGTTCTCTAACACGGCTAATCTTTACACAAATGCAAAGTGCTGCCAGGGACAATAGGGCCAGAGGCTCTGAGTCTGGGAAACATAATAGAAGAATTAAATGGACTAGGAGACAGGAGTTCTCTCTGGTGTGAAAGAGGATGACGACAGGGCAGGGGCCACCGTCCTGGCCTAGCAGGGTCAGCATCGGTTGCTGCACAGACTCCAGTTTCCCTGAGTCCCTGCCCTCAGCTCAGGCTGCACAGACAGGGTTCTCATGAAATGGAGAGGCCTGGCCCAGGAACCTGAGCGAGCCCAGGTCTTAGGGGGTGAAGCCATTCCGGGAACCCTGCTACCCCACTGGCAAGAATTGGCTTCCAGGTAGAGAAAATTAAGCTGAGTTAAAAATAGCCAGTCCCAGCCCTCTATGGTCTCCTAGCCTGGGCCCTAACAGCTGCCTCACCTCTCCTACCTGGCCTGGCTTCATACTGCCCTCTCTACCCCCAAACCCTTCTAGCCACTGATCCCACTGAGCTGTTCCCTACCAACCACCTCAATCAGCTTCCCTGAAACATTACTTCAACCTGCCCTGGTCCAGTGACCCCTGGCTGGTCAAGGGCCAGGGGAGCCCTGATGTTCACATTGTCAGAATGTATGGGGAATAGCCTTGTATGCAAAATAATTTGTTCCACTTATGCTAGATGCTAGCTCAAGCCAAGAGAGACTGGAGGCAGGGGCTGGGGCAGGCTGGGGGAAGAGAGATGTAGATGTACTCTTGGGTGACAGGCTCTACTAAAAAGTGCCTTTGAGAATTTCCCTTGAATCTTGACTCCCACTTGGTACTTTAGATAAATCAGGTGCAAGAGGAGGGGCAGCTTGCTCAGGACCATGATGGATCCGGGCATGCTCTCCTGACAGCTAACCCTGAGCCCCAGCCATTTCTGTGCATCAAGGAAGGTCCAAGGAGTCTGAGAGCCTGGGCTCTTAGGGAAGGACTGTTAGGAAGATCTGAGGGGCAGGGTTAGACCATCCTCCTTTACATCTCAAAGCTTCCTTTGCAACCCTTGCAGTAAGAGTAAATACAGTCTCTCTGAACAGTTTTCCAGAAGCTGTGGGGAGACATGCAAGGAACAAAGGTCCCAGAGGTGTCGCTGTGCAAGACAAGAATAGGCTGAAGCAGGTGTCTGGTGCTGAGCAGAGAATTTCCTCCCAGTTTTGTTCCTCAATTTGTGTAGTTGTGGGCAAACCTGCTCTTTTCCCTGCCTTCTCATTGACCACAAGGGGTGCTCTTAATCCTTACAGCTTGTCACATTCACAGTTCAGGACCAGGAGTTAAGGGCTCCCCAGCTCTAAGTCCTAAACAGCTTTATGACTGGCTCTGAGCTCTTACTCCCAGGTTGAGTGCCTTCTCTGGAAAATCAGTTACTTCCCTACTCCTAGTTGGCCTTCACCAGGTTTCAGGAAGTTCTGTTCGAAGTTCTGATGGGAGGGACGCAGCGTCTGGGCTGCAGGTACACCCTGTGCAGGCAGCTTAGCAGAGCGAGCAGCTGGGTGGAGGGGCTGCCAGGGAGATGTCTGGAGCCCGCAGGGAATACAGGGAGGGGTCTTGGAAGGGTTTGCCTCTGGGACAGTCTGGGTAGGAAATTAAAGGGTAGAGGGAAATTCAGACATAACTATCACCAGTTGCCCCAAGGCCGTGGGTCAGGGCTGCCCCCATTTGGGCCTGGGGCCACTGAGGCTCAGAGCCTCTTTCGGGTGGGTGGTCTGGGCCTCCTGCCATCGGCCACAGCTCACCCTGAGCCAGCAAAGCCTGCCCCCACCCACGCCATCAGCCCTGCCCTGGTTCTCAGCAAGGGCAGCCTCGGCGCAGAGAGTCCAGCTCCTGTGGCCTACACAGTTTCCCCCAGAGGACACCCCTTGCTCGTCCTCCTCCATCCACCTCAGCCCATTTGGAAAGATTTATAGTTACCACATAAGCTGTGCCTCTAGAGAAATAATTCATGGGCCCTGTTTGCTATTAATCTAAGGCTGGTCAGAATGAGGTCAGTGGGATTTCAGCCCAAAGCAGAACCTATTCTATCAAGATACCCTTGTCAGGTGGTCCGTGAGGTGGTACAATGGATAAAGCATCAGACTCTCAAGCATGAGGTCCTGAGTTCAATCCCCGGCAGCACATGTACCAGAGTGATGTCTGGTTCTTTCTCTCTCTCCTCCTATCTTTCTCATAAATAAAAAAATTCTTAAAAAAAAAAAAAAAAGATACCCTTGTCAAGAAGCAAAATGTGAGCTCCACTGGACTTCTTGAGATAAGAAAAGACAATCTAGCATGGCAACCTCAGGTTTAGAAGTTTTCTTTCTTTCTGTTTCAATTTTTCTTTTTTCTCCAGGGTTATTGCTGGGACTCGGTGCCTGCACTATGAATTCACTGCTCCTGGAGGCCATTTTTCCCATTTTGTTGCCCTTGTTGTTGCACTTGTACTTGTTATTGTTGTCATAGCTGTTGTTGTTGGATAGGACAGAGAAAAATTGAGAAAGGAAGGGAAGACAGAGAGGAGAGAATGACAGACACCTGCAGACCTGCTTCACCACTTATGAAATGACTTTCTGCAGGTGGGGAGCTGGGGGCTCAAACCAGGATCCTTACACTGGCCCTTGCTCTTTGCGCCATGTGTGCTTAACATGCTACGCTACCACCCAGCTCCCTCTTTTTCAATTTTTTAAAAAATGATTTTTATTGGGAGTCAGGCAGTAGTAGCACAGCTAGTTAAACACATGTGGCGCCAAGTGCAAGGACCGGCGTAAGGATCCCAGTTCAAGCCCCCAGCTCCCCACCTGCAGGGTAGTTGCTTCACACCTAGTGAAGCAGGTCTGCAGGTGTCTGTCTTTCTCTCCCCCTCTCTGTCTTCCCTTCCTCTTTCCATTTCTCTCTGTCCTATCTAACAATGACGACATCAATAACTACAACAACAATAAAAATCAACAAGGGCAATAAAAGGGAAAATAAATAAATAAATAAATGATTTTTATTGAATGATTGAAACCCCATGGGTTTGCAGTTTTCACTTTTGCCCTTCAAGTACTAAGGGCCCAGTTCCCCATCTGGCCTTTTAGGAGGTGGATGGGATGAACACACATTTATTGATTATCTCACATACTGCAAACAAATACTGTGTCATCTCCACTGCCCATCACAATATCCCTTGGGAAAGATGGGTGCCATGAAGGCTTGTATGTTACAGATGAGAGAGGCCCCTGACTGGCTTAGTGTCAGGTAGCTAGAAAGTGGTGGAACTACACTGAGAAAGCAAATCTTTGCCACCCCACAACCCGACCCTGGGACCCTGTGTGACTCCTGTGCCTTCCTAAATGCCCGACCTGGGGAGCTTTCCTGTGACAACTCTTCTCTAGGGGTCACTTTTATATTCTCACCAGGAAGCAAACCCTATGTAAGCAGAAAGATGGAGGTGCCCGGGAGCAGAGTAGTCTTGTCCGTGGGGTGGGGGGCTAGTCCCACCACAAACACACAGCACGCAGGTCAGAACTATAAGGTTGGGCACTGAGGCCAGGCCGTGGTCATTAGGTAAACATGGACACACCATTCTTCTGCACCAAATACCCACAAAATATCCTGGAAAGGAAGCTGGTTCTCACTTTATAGATGAGGTCTTTCCAGATAAGAGTCTCACTGTGTAGATAAGGCAGTGACTTACTCAGGGTCATGCAGTGAATATAACAGGACTAGAACATCCCCCCTCAGACCTCCCTGCTATGACATCAATTGCCTGCGTTATATATGGTCAGTGATTCTCACATCTGTTCACTACCCATGCATCTATTCATCTTTCTGGCAGTTCAACCTCCCATGTCTACATCCACCCACCTACCAGATGATCTATCCACTGCCTATCCATCCTGTCTTCTACCTACCCATCCATTGAAACTTTTGTCCATCCTTCCTTCCATACGCCCCCACAGCCAGCTTCCCACATGTCTGTCCATCCTCTATCATGACAGGTATGGCTAGAGAAATCAGAAGGGTCAAAGCTTGAAGAGTTTTGAAGTCATGTTCCATTTGTTTTGGGAACCTCTGACTATTTCCTGGTTATTTCCCCACTGAGGCAATGAGCTCACTGAGACAAGGTCTTCTCTGGAATCCCCATCCCAGAGCCTAGCACTAGCACAGGCCTGGGCATATGGTTCACATCCAGTGCTAGAGTGACATGGAAGACGCTAAATGGCTTTGTCTCAACTGATACAGCCTGTCTTTGCATTGACATCCCTTCTGAAAGGACAGCAAGTCTGCTTTTTTTCCCTGATACTATCTTCAAACTCTTCTGATGAGGAACACTTGAGATAACTTTTAAGAAAAAGTAATCAGTTTGACTGCCAGAGATGGAAGGTCCCTTGGTTTTTCTCTGGAGAAGGAAACAAAGGTCATGGAAGAGGAGCAGGCCCCCTAGAGGTGACTCTGCCAGGCCCAGATCCTGGAAACCCAGCATACTTGGACCTTTTCTTCTCTGATGCTTAGGCTGCTACACTTAGAGGGGCTGGCACCCCAACCTTCCCTTCCATCCCACCGTCACCACCAGCCAAGACATGCAGCTGGTACTTTTTTCAGTCACACCCACTCTGTTGCCTAGAACCTATGTTTTCCAAGACGCACCCAAAGCCCCACCAGGAGGCCGCCTCTCCCCTCTGGGAAGGGGTGAGCCACTGGGAGGTTGGGCCTTGTCAAAGCACAGTATTGCGTTCAAGAATTAAATGTCAGCTAAAATAAATGCTTGGTGCTTATACTGTCAGGGTAATGTGGTGCCCAGCAGGCAGGTAAAGACTGGGGTTCCCTCTGTGGCTTTTGGGCGGACATTCCTGAGCCAAGGTGTGCCTGGGATACCTCCTCACCTAAATGCCTTGGCCTTCCTGCCCAGCCCCCCAGGATGAGCCACATATGACTCTGGAGTGGTACAGCTGGACACTGGCTGGCAACAGGGCGGTCAAGAAAAACGTTGCTACCCGGGGCTGACTCAGGGTGTGGGGTGAGTCAGGGGCCAGCCCAGCCCACCCCAAAAACATCTGAGTCTTGATGAATCCAGCTTCCAGCTTCAAAGAGCCATGAGTCAGGCTCGAACCCTCCCCTGTGCCTCTGTGGACAGGTGCCCAGCACTGTGCTGGTACAGAAATGATGCAGGGCAGGGGTCAGTGGCTTGGAGGCTTGGTTCTCGAGTATCAGAGGCTACGTCTCTCATCTCTAAGAAAAGTCCTCTCTCATAGTTGCTGGGACACTTTGTGGCAGAGCCAGTGGGAGGATTGGTGCAGGGGGTCCACTGGCCATGCATGCTCTGTCTTCTCTTCCTCATCTTAGGCTAAAGGTGACACACTTTTGGAGAGGGTCCATGTACACAACATACATATACATGTACACATGCTTACAATACACATATTTATATGTTCATGTACACACCTGCATGCATGCCAATGTGCATATGAGGGTATTTTTAGAAAATATGCTATCTGTATGCTGTGGGCCAGATCCCTCTGCATGGAAGACCCTTCTACTGCTCTAGGTTAACAGTCCCTCCAAGGGCACACGACCACCCAGGCTTGCTCCATTCACTCACATCTGCTTTGGCACTTGCTCCACACAATAACATACCAGACAGGGAGTTTGTTGAGATGTGGGTAAAAGTGGCCTTCCTAAGAACAGTGGGTTTTGGCGGGAAGTCTGTAGCCAAGACCAGCTCTGGCATCAGGGTGGAGTGTCTTGCCAAGTCCAGATGTCTGGGGTTTGCCCTTGAGCTGCCTTTCCTTCCTCATCCCACAAATGCCCAGGAATTTAGCCCACCAGACCACAGGGCTCACACTCCCCACCTGCACTGTCCCTGTATATACCCTGCAGACACACATGCTTCCTTGTCTCCAGAGTTCTGTGCATGCTGGACCTACCCCCCTCCCATCCTTGCTTCACTTATTCCCATTGTCCTTCAAGGCCTATCACAAATGATTCCCCCCTCAGGAAGCCCTCCAAACTCCATTGAAGACGTGGACTCTAAAGCCTCCAGGTACAGGTTCCATTCTCATCTCTAGCTAACTTGACCTTAACTTTTGTGTCTTTAGGGCAGGTGGAGGCTAAGGGCCCTGACTCTGGCACTAGAATGAGCTTGGTTTGAATCCAGAGCCCATCTCTCATCGTGTACACATTCTCTTCCTTCTTTGAACCTGTTCCCTCTCTATAAGATGGTTATAGTTGTAGTAATGGCAATCGGGCTGTGTCAGGATTATAAGAGAAAGAACTCAACTTGGCCAAAGATACCGGTGACCATCATGATGGATGGTTACATGGAACTGCAGAACACACACATTCTCTGTGTCACTTGACCCAGCTGCAAAGCCTTCCTTGTATGTCACCATATACACTTACAGATGTGATTTCAGACTGAGATAGGACTGTTTGCCCTGTAATGGTTGGGGCTCAAAGCCCAGTCAGTCTGATTTTTAAGGACAATTAAAGGTTCTATATGGGATCATCTGTGTCAAGGCCATGGCTAAGAATGCAGAGCCTGAGGGGGCAGGTCTGGCTTCAGTGGCTGTGTGTTCTTGTGCAAGCCTTTTCCGCTACTCTCAGCCTCAGGCTCCTCATCTGTCAAATGGGAAGTCTGGAATTTCACTTTTGGTTTTGCCCACCTGAGCCAACATTTGGCCTTGTGAGTTGATGTCTGCGGGGAGCAGGACACTCCCCCTTCCACTGCCCTTCAGCCTGGCTGCTGGGTGTGTGATAAGCAGGCACTCTGGGAAGTGGAGGGAGAGGAGGAGGCTGTCACTGCAGTGAATATGTGTTGTGTGCAGAGGTGACTCAGGATGGGTAGGTAGTGGAGGCAGATCAGGCCATTACTGGGGTCCCCTGGGGGAGGAGGTTTGGGTAAGGCAGGGCTGAGTCACAGCAGCGAGATGGGACAGGGCACTGGGATGGTCCAATGACCTCACACTTTCATCTGCACCTTGCAAGAGCCTCTGGCACAGGCGGGCCTGAGGGGCCCACCCCGTAGGATGGGCACACCCCCTCGTTAGCTGCCCATAGCCAGGGTCTGTCCCTGGAACAAAAGGGACTCCTTGCAGAACAAAAGGGACTCCCTCTTGGCATCACTGGAAACCTGAAACCCTGATGACTAGGAAAGCAGCTGGCAGAGGGCACAGAGCAGGCCGTGTTTCTTGGGCCATGCTGTCCCAGTGCTCTGAGCTTTGATTTTCTCCCTTGTCCCTTTGAGGGTGTCCTAACTCATGAGATCCTAGTCTCGTAGCTGGCACACAGCTGCTGCCCTGGGGAATGGAGAAGGAGCAAAGCAGCCGTCACTAGCCAGGAATCCAGGGGATGGCGGACTGTCACAGACAGTTCCATCTTCCCTGGCTCACCACAGCAACATCTTGCCAACTGACTGTGTGGCCTGTTCATTTAGGCCTCTGCTTCCCAGCATTTTAAATGGAAACAATGCCCCCAGACTCTCAGGAGGATGACATCTCATGGTTGATGAGAGCTTACACCACCACGCTGAACCAGATATAAGAGAGAAAGACGGTTTACATTGGAGTGGGGATGAGCTCCCCTCCCCATATCCTCCACCCCTGTTATGGGGCCACTACCTGGCCCCTGTCCAGCAATATCCCAAGACTTTTCTAGAGAGAATAAGCATTGCCAAGGTCATTCATCAGCCAGCAGAATGGACCTACCATGCTAGAGGAAGAGGCCTTTATCTTCCCAGATAAGATACCCTGAATGGGCCTGAAAGGTCTTGTGGACTCGGATCTGGGTAAATACTAGGAGCAGGGTGGGAAGGGCCAGAACTGGGCTGGTTCTTGGGACCTCCTTAGCCTGAGTCAGCCAGGGGCTATGGCTGTTTCTGAGTTCACAGCCTGCCTGCCTGCCACTCCAGCCTTGAAACCCAGGTCCCAGGCACAAGACAGGTCCATAAGCATGATCTGGTGAGAAAGACAGCTATGTGCGGAGCTGTGCCCAGGTGCCAGGCATTCCCTCTGCCTTCATCAATTGGTCCCATTAGCAGGCCTGAGAGTGAGGCTTAGAAAGGCTATGTATGGGAATAGGACAGCAGCGCAGCAGGTTAAGTGCAAGTCGTGCAAAGCACAAGGACCGGCGTAAGGATCCCGGTTCCAGCCCCTGGCTCCACACCTGCAGGGGAGTCGCTTCCCAAGTGGTAAAGCAGGTCTGTAGGTGTCTATCTTTCTCTCCCCCATCCTGTCTTCCCCTCCTCTCTCCATTTCTCTCTGTCCTATCCAACAACAATGACATCAATAACAACAACAATAATTACAACAATAAACAAGGGTAAAAAGGATATATATATATATATATATATATATATATATATATATGCTATGTATGTTGTTCAGAGGCATAGACCAGAAGCAGAAGAGAAGAGTCATAGGTTCCCAAGGTCATGTTCTTTGACATGGTGTAACAAGCATGCTGAACCTGGCAGTGTCACACCTGGGACTGGGGCTGGGGCTGGGGGCGGATCTCTAGGTGGCCCAGCTAAAATTTGAGGACCCCCACAGGCATCAGTATTTGCCTGAGATGGATCCTGGGAGTGTGAAGGACATGTGAGTACGCTGTGGTTCTAAGGACCGGTGTGTGCTGGATATCTGACTCTGTGTCAGTCAGGGGGGACTTTCTAGCATAAAAGACATCTGGGCAAGACCAGGTGGAGAAAGCATTCTGGGCAGAGGGACTGGCATCATTGCAGGTGGGTAGGCCTGTAACAGGATGGCATGTGTCAGAATCAGCTATGGACAGTTTGTAGGAATCAGTGAGGAGCAAGAGAAGAGGCCAGACCATGGGCTTTGCATGTCCATCTCGAAGCTGACCTTCTTCTGAGGTCACATTCACTGTGACCTAGGTTGTAAGGTTCCAGAATCTGTGTCCCTTTTTAATCTAAAGCACTCAGAGTCTGGTGTCTTCCACACCCCCTGTACTCTTGGTGCATAAGACTAGGTCTAATCCCTTCACCTCACTAAGTCACCTTTCTTTCCCCTCCTGTCTAAAGTGGGTGCTGGCAAAAAGGTGTCCTCCAGGAACTGGAAGAGAAGTTCCAGTGGAGAAATCAAATACAGCATAGCTGGAGAAAGGAAGAAGAAGAAAGTGGGAGGGTACACAAACCTTCCTCCCAGAGCCTACAGTCAGCCGGAGCAATGGTGAAGTCCAGAAAGGACTCCAGCTAAGTCCAGGGTCACCAACCAGATGGAGCAGCACTGAACGGGCCTCCAGGTGACCAGGAGACTGGGGAGCACTGAGCTGCCTGCACTCTTTGGTATTTGCATTTGCCAGAGTCAGGAAAATTTGAACGTAGGTTCAAATCCTGGTTCTGCACCCACTAGTAGCTGACATCAAGCAAATTAGTCTGTGCCTCAGTTTCCTTATATGCAATCTCCCAGTTCCTTAGATTCTTTACCTGCAAGTAAAGAAATAATAATAATAATTGCTTACAGTTGTGTCTGACACATCCCCATTAGGCAGGCGGAGAAACTGAGGCTCAAATACATGCAGCGCCCTGGAACAGCCTGCCCTCTGGGTCTTGCTTCCCCTCCCATTCGCACCTGGTGACCTCATAGCCAAGTTCGGCTCATCTTCTCTAGCCAAGGCAGCGGGTAGAGAAGACTGTAGTGCCCCCAAGTCCCCACCCCCCAGCAATAGCCCCAGTCTACCTCTCTCCTGCCTGTTTTGGGAAACCCTCTGCGGGGACCAATCACGAAGCTGCCTGGCGAGCTGGAAGCAGCGAACTAGCAAGCGCGCTGCGGTGCAGGCCCGCCTTCTCCTCCCGACCAATTTTGGGCAAAGCGGTCGGCAGTGAAGGCGCGCTACGTGCAGCCTGTGAGTCAGCGCGCAGGAATGCGCAGGACGCTTTGTTCCCCGCTGTGCGCTCCACGCGAACGTGCTGGGCTCGGGGCGCGGCGGGGCCTGACATCACTGTGAGGGCAGCGAGGCCACGTGCGCCCCCTTCTCCTGGCTGCGGGTCTCAGACGCCGCCCCTTCTGGGGACTCCAGCAGGTCGGGGTGCCTCCCCAAGTCTCAAGAAGTTATGGCCCTAGAGTGTCTTGGTAGCCCACGTGCCTAGCGCGGGCCGCAAGGAAACAGCTGGAGGAAGACCTCCAGGGGTGGTACCTAATGGTTGCATGGCTTCCGTAAGACCCCCTAAGCTGCTAGGGATGTTATTTCTCAACGTGAAGGCTGGCAGAAGAAAACAGCGCTTGCCCTTGCTGTGTGTCCTTCCAGGTCACTGTCCCTTTCTGGGCTTGGGTCTGTCCACTAACAAAAAGAGTGACATAAACTGTTCTGTGCTGGGTAGAGGGGTCTCAAGCTGAGACATGCTTTGGAAAGGAGTGCAGTGCCCTTGAGAAATCTTTGGAGAGGCAGAGGTAGAAAACATGATGGTTATGCAGTGAGACTCATACCTGAGGTTCTAAAGTCCCAGCTTCAATCCCCTGCAACACCATAAGCCAGAGCTGAGCAGTGTTATGATAAAGAAGAAAAAAAAATTGATTTGAGAAATCTTTGGGAACTACTGATGGCTGCAGTGAGACAGACCTTTGTGTGCTATTAAATGCAAAACAATCCTGAGTGGTGGCATTGTTGCTTTTGGAAACTGAGATACAGAGAGCCAAAGTCAGGCTAGATGGGGTAGGAAGGATGGGAACCCTGGGGTGGTTGGGGCCCTCTTCCTGACCCCTCCTCTTATAGACCTGGAACTGCTGGGAGAGCCTGGCAAGTGTGGCTTCTACTTCTGCTCCATGGTTGTTCCCAAAAGAAACAGTGGTGACTGGAGCCAGGCTTTTCCTTCCTGTCCTGTGTGACCATGGGCATGTCATTTGCCTCCAGGTCTTCTTGTATCATCATGTCCCCATTTCAGCTCCTCCAGGAACCTGCTTGGAAGAGGGACAGGCAATGGAGTGCAGGAAGGGTCCTCTAAGTAGCTTTTTTTGGAATGGATTCTTTTTTTTTTTTTTTTTTTTTTAGTATTTATTTTATTTTTGAGAGAGATGCAGATAGAGAGAAACACCAGAGCACTGCTCAGCTCTGGCTTATGGTGGTGTGGGGGATTGAAGGGAGGGATTCTTTTAAAGAACATTTTATTTACTTATTTATTACTTCTTTATATATATTAAATAGAGATAGAGAGAAGTTGAGAGATAAGGGGGAATTCAAGAGGGAGAGACAAAGACACAAACATACACACCTGCAGTAGTTTCAGTGCATTTGAAATTTCCTTCTGGAGATGGTGACAGGTGCTTGAACCTGGTACTGTCCAGACCGGGTATTCTTTTTTTTTTTTTTTTTTCATGCACTCTCTCCCTTATCTCATCTGCTATGTCCCAGGCATCAAAGCATAGCATACCTTCACTTGTCCAATCTCACTCCCCCATTTACCACCCAACAGAAGGGCTGGCATAAAGGGAGATCAGTTGCCCCCAGCTGTCTCCCTTTGCAGAAGAAATTTTTTAAATTTCTTCCACAGAGCATCCACAGTGAGTTCAGGGACTCTGCAGTGGAGCAGGTCCAAAAGGTCCTGACTAGCCCCTCTCCTGAACTCTTTGTGGACATGTTTGTTCTCTCTCTCTCTCTCTCCATATATATATGTGTGTGTGTCTCTCTCACTCTCTCTCTCTCTGTGTGTGTGTGTGTGTGTGTGTGTGTGTAATCTATCATTTAGGCCACATATGTATGAAATGAAGTCCTGCTCAGCAGTGTCTGCACAGTGCCTGCAGTGCTTAGATTCACCCATGTGGTCTACCACAATTTGACGTGCCAAAGGCAGAGACCACACACTATTAGATGCTGGGCTTTGCAGTCAACCCGTTCTGGGGCCCAGGTAAGCCACCTCTGTAGCTCAGATTCTACATCTGTAAATGGGTCAGGACCCCTGAGCATCAGGGAGTCTGCAGGTGCAAGTGTCTCAGTACACAGTGGCTCTGAGTCAACAGGAGTCACAGATGAAGGATTCTGGTGATTTCCACATTATTTCCATTAACTGGAGCCAGTAACAGTCCTCACTCTCCTCCTGAGCTCTGTGGTCATGTATCCTTCTGGGTCCTTAGAGAGGAAGACCATCCACCTGTCTGGTGCAGACCACTGTAGCCCAGAGAGAGAGACAGGACCCTGCCACACTGGTAGACTGGACCAGGAGCACCTACTTACTGCTCCCACTGGAGGCCAGTGGAGACCCTTGGCCTCCAAGACCTGGAGGCTGTGAGATCACAGGGTAAGGAGAGAGAATGGAGCGAACAGGTGTCTGTACATACCCCCACCCCACCCCCCGGCACAGTTCCTGGCACCCGAGGGCCCCGCCTCAGCCTGGCACGCCTGCCCAGATTCCTGCGCGTGTGGTTTCCCCTGGGCCTCTCCCTCACGTCCGCTGGCAGAGCATCCCCAGCTGCATTCCTCTGCTGTGAAGACGGTCACTTTCGGGCCAGGCCTGGCGAGGACACCACTGAGTGTGGGAGCGTCTGCTCTGGTGAGGATGTGCAGGGACACACCTTTGGACACCTGCTATGCTCCTGCATGGGGATGCATAGCTGTGCGTGTTGTGCCGGTGCAGCATGGATGTGTGTGCATCAGCAGGTGTGCCTGGGAGGCACGGATGCCCATGTGTACATCATGAGGGGTGCAGGGGGCTACTGTGCAGAAAGGACCTCTTGGTTTCGAGGGCTCCCACTAGCCTGTGAGCAAGGACCTTTGTTCATACACAGTCAGGGTGTAGTGTATGTGGCCCACCCACGAGGGTCTCTGTGTGTGTGAGGGTCACACATGTAATGAACCTCAAGTTCAAGTGAACCCTTCCTGGAGGAAGCTGGAGGAAGCCAGAGCAGGGGCAGGAGAGCTCACATATGGTGAGTCCATTTGCGTGGCTGAGCTGGGGGTCTCCTATACACCCTCCTGCAGAGCCCACATCATAATAATGTCAGGATGGAGCAGTGGGATTTGTGCTTTGCAGAGGGACGGTCACTTGTTCAGAGTCACAGTCTGTATATGGTGGAGCCAGCCTTAATATCGATGTAGACCTGATTCTAGAAGCCATCAGACAGGGTAGAGCAAGCAGGCAACTACTGGTGGGGCCATGCTGTATAGTGCTCAGGGCCAGGCTGGTACTTAGGAGGTTGAGGCCCTGAAGCAGACCACTTAGATCCCTTGTGTCTGAGCCCTGTCAGCTTTGACTGGATAATCACAGAGACACTGTACAAGGCCCCTGCTGAGTGCCTTATGCCTAGAAACTCAGCTGACTTCCCCACTAACACTCTAGAAGGCTGGTACATATTGGGCTGTTATAGTACTCCATGGATAATAGTCACATGGCATCATATTATATAATAATATTTAATAAGTTAACAGGTATGTAATAGAATAATGAAATAAAACATTATTATCCTCATTGGCATTTTAGAAATGAAGAAACTGAGGCACAAATATATGAAGTACCTCTGCAAGATCCCACAGTTGAAAACAACACAGTAGGGTTTTAGCCATGGCAGCGTGGCTGCATAGTGTAAGTGCCCAAAGCCCAGGTGACCAGTCTCAGAGTCTCATGTCTGAGATTCCAACTTCACCCTCTTTTGGCTAGGTGGTCTCCAACTTAACTCAACATTTGGGGGACCTGAACATTTGATGGATACATAAAACACCTCCATCTTCCAGATGGGGAAATGGAGTCAAGCAAGACGGATGTCAAACCTGAGATATGATTGACCAGGGCAGTTCTGCCTTTGCCCACTTACTCTTTTGTACCCTCTTCTTTTGACCTCAGTTTCTGCCCCACCCCAAGAGAGCAGGTAGGGAGGCTGTCCAGATGGGGAGTCCTGGGAGGAGGCGGGGCAGGCTAGCAGGTGAAGGTGAGACTGGGCCAGGGCTGAAGTTGAGGCTCAGAGCCGGTTTTCCCAGGCTGTGTCTGAGTAATCCTGTGTCTATATTTATCTCCTCCTTTCTTGGGTGAGCAAATAGAGCCCCATGCCAGCTGGGCCTGCCCCCCCAACCCTGCCAGCACACTTCCCTCAACTTGCCAGGTGGCCCTGGAGAAGACCACAGTCTTGGCCCCAAGCTCGGCTCGGCCCATGTTGGACACCAAGGGTACTTAAACCCAGCAGCCTCTGTGAGGACTCTGGTCATCACTGGTGGTCTAGGCAACTAGCTCCATGCCAGACCTGCCAGGGCAAGGACCTGGGCAGTAGCAGTACTTCGGGGGACTGCAAAAGATGTGATTTAGTCAGAATAGTCCTTGTAGCTGAGACAGCACCTTTCCTCCCTCTACTCACACCTTGGGCTAGGTAGCAAACCCTGTATCCCCAGGAGCTGACATCCACAGCCTGCATAGTGAAGTGGCTAAGAGTACAGACTTAAGAGTCAGACCCCCACTAGGGGGTGCTCCTGGTTCTCTGTCTTTGGGAAAATAACTATTTTCTGACTCAGTTTCCTTGATTGTCAAAGTAGGCTAATATTTCCACTTTCTTTATTTTTTTTTTATATTCCTCACTTTCTAAGAATCTAGTGAACAGTTTTTTAGATTTATTTATTTACTTATTACTGGATAGAAACAGAGAGAACTTGAGAGGGGAGGGGGAAATAGAAAGCGAGAGAGACACCGGAAACTCTGCTTCACCACTCAATGAAGCTTTATCCCTGCAGGTGGGAACCAGGGCCTTGAAACCAGGTCCTTTTGTACTGTAGTGTGTGCTTAACCAGGCGCATCACTGCCTGGCCCCAAGGATCTTGTAAATATTAAGTTCAAAGTGTTATATATAAACTGACAGGTGGGATGAACTCTACCTGGCCCCATGGCAGAGGGCACATGCAGCATCCACAAAGGTACATGGACACACGCCACTCTCACAGCCTGCACAGCCTGACAGACAGTTCTCATTCTGAGAGATGCTTGCAGCTCTAGCAAGATGAATGAGAGTGCTCAGGTCTGGATTCTAGGAAGATCCCAGGAGACTCACTTTTGCTGAGACCATGCCCAGAGATAAAGGGGCAGCATAGCTGGATGATCAGGTTGAAGGGAAGATGGGGAGAGAAGGGTGTCATATTGAAATACGGTTCAATCTGGACCAGGCCTGGGCTCTATTGCCCCTGACCTCGTTGCTGGCCAGGCCCCTGCCTTGGGCTGCCACTTCCATGACCTTGGGGAGCCCTGGGCCTGCTGCACGTGCACCACAGCCCTGCCTGCTCCCAGGCTGGATTAGGTAGAGTACGAGGACGTGCAGGGCTGGCAGGCTTTCGGGCGGGGCGGGTGCCGGCAATGGGGCTGCCCTATGCCGGCTGGGGACCAGGCTGCAGCAAGGCCTTGTATGGCTCTGGCAGGTAGCTAGGCCAGCGGCACCCATTGGCTGAACCGGCACTCCCAGCCTGCGCCGCCTGGCCCCAAACCACGGTAACCAGAGCTGTCGGGAGCTGGTGGATTAACATGCCCGCCTTCCTGCCCGCCTGCCCGCCACCAGGGCTGCTCTTTTCTTTTCCTAAAAAGGCAGAGCTGGGCAAGAGAGACACAAGCAGCTCAACTCAGGCCTGGGGTAGAGGAAGGCTGGGTAGGGTGGTACAGGTGGCCCTGCTGAGGATTTCGGGAATCCTGGTCTTGGCCTCAGGCCAGGCTCTTCCCGGCTCTGGACGTAAGGATTTTGTTTTTGTTTTATTGTTTTTGCTATGAAAGGGGGAAGTTGATAACTGGGTCTCCCTAAAATGACTGAGGCCTTGATAGGCCTGGTGGTGTATATGCTGACCCTTGTTCTCTGGCCACTCTGTATAAAGAAGCCCCAATTCTTTTTCCATAGCAAGTTAACCATTTTGCAAAATATGTGGATGCTCAAAACATATGCACCCACACATTCTTGGGGTGCCAATGATCGAACCCAGGGACTCATACATGCAAGGCATGTGCTTTAGCACTGAGCTATGTCCCTAGTTGGACACAGTTGTAAATCCTAGCCCTGCTGCTTGTCACTGTCACATTGAGCAGGGAGCTGACCCTATGAGCCCTAGTCCCCGTCCTCTATAAGGGTGATGAGGTGCTAAGTGCCCCTCTGAGTCACGGTGTCAGGAGCAGATGGCCACCATGGGTCAGGTGTGTTATACTTTAGCCTTCCCCCTCTGTGCTCCCTGAATTCTTCCTGCCTCTCTATAAGCCTGGCTATTTCACACTGACCTGCCTTCTAAGCTGTCCTATGTGCCCCGTAGTCTCTAGGACAGAGTATGGTCTCCAGGTCCTAAGCACAGAGAGGCCCCAGTCCTAGTCCTGCAGACCAGTTCAGTCCTGGATAGGGAGCCAGTCCAGACAGCCCAAGCCCCAGGGATTTTAGAGGAGATGCAACTGGTGCCTGGGACTCTGCTGTCCTCTAGGGTGTGACCTTGGGGTCTGCCTTTCATCCACCAGAAAGGGCTGTGAAGTATAACCTTTCTCACTCAGAAAGGGGAGGTGCTTTGTGAAGGAGTCTGGTGGCTGAGTTCTCTGAACCTGGTGTGTCTCTGTGGCACGTGGGGGAAGGCAAGTGACATTCAGACAATCCACATATATTTCTCATGCTCTCAAGTGCTGCACTTTTCAGACTTCTGAATTTCTGGAAGCCTCAGGCACAAAGTCTCAAAGGGGACTGCTAAGAAGTCAGGTAGCAATGGGGGAGAAGATCTAGTCACCTTTCTCCTGCTTCTCTATAGGTCATTTATACTGTCCCAAATCTCCAGGATTTTTTATTTCCTTGGGACACTGAGGAAGCTCTTCTTCCTGTCCTCAAGCAGACAGAGACTCCCCCCCTCCTCTTCCTATTGGTCATAGTGGAGAGGCTTTGGTGCCTCCTTTTAATCAAGCAGCCTGAGTATGACCATCATTTTCCCTTTATCACTCATCACCCCCAACACACACAAGTCTCTCTTCTCTGGACCCCATGATTCTCCACTTCTACATCAGCCACTGTCTTAGCTCCTGAGCCCTCCCCACCCAGGAAGGTGCCTGGAATTTTTTTGTTTGTTTTGTTTTATGCATTTTATTTATGAGATTGCCCATATTATCAAGAAGAGCCAGAGCTCTGCTCTGCCACTTACTGATCCTGAATTGCCCTTGAATTCTTGCTGGTTTCTGACTGCACCTATACTTGGGTTTGAGGTGCATTCTATCTCACCTCCTCAAGCCCCCATCCTGTATCATTCCTGATGATAAACCAACTGAACCCTCATCTTACATTACCCTTATTTCAGACTTCTGGTCTCCCTAACTCTGAGAGCATCTCTCTCTCCAGTTCTCTCTCTCCATCTCTCTCTCTCTTTCTCTCTCTTTCTTTCTTTCTCTCTCTCTTTCTTTCTCTTACACACACACACACACACACACACACACACACACACACACACACACACACACATCTAGCAACCCTACAAAATGAATATTGACCCCAAACTGCAGCATATCTGGTCCCTCCTTCCCAGACCTGGAATGGAGGTGCTCAGTGCTGTGTGACTGTGGCTAGTAGCTTATCTTCTCTGCCCACTAAGTCATATAGTATATACCTTGGATGCCAAATGTCCCTCCAACTAGGATATTCTACAACCCTCAAGAAGAACCATGAGCCAGGCCAACAGGACTATGTTGGGATTTTCAAATTTATTCCAACGTGCTATTTTTTAAATTTTTTTTAAAAAATAATCTCTGGCTGGACACAGCCAGAGCTGTAATAAAGGTGATTATTATACCTGTAAAAACTTCTCATTCACAGTACAGATGTAATTTACAACAAAAGTCACACACATCAATACTGAGAAATTTTTTCTTTTTGTACATCAGACTGTGCTTTAGACCTGCAAGAATTTTTTGTTGAGTTTTTTTTTTTTGCACTGATATATACTATATGAACATTGCAAGATGCAAGTGTAGAAACAAGTTTAAATAAAATTACAGGCAAAACTACCCCACCCCAGTGTGGTTTGCTGTACATATCTACAGTACGATTTTGGAATGTATTGCCATTTAAGAACATAGAAACTCTACAGACAGTCTCAAATACAGAATACATACACCTTTTAGAAAAACAAAGGCAAACAGTTTATATTACAGAGAGCATGTATCTTACATTTACCTACACATTTTCCTGTTGTTTTCTTTTCTTTTTTTTTTTTTAACACTAGATTTAATAAAGTGATCATCAGTGCCCAAGCGGTTTTCTAATGGAAAGCAGACTAGATTCACAACACAGAAGCAAAATTTGTGGAACACTTCAGGAACCTTCTCCACTCCCCGAGTCATGCTGCAAATTCTACCCCCTCCCACACCCCATAGCCCACCCCCTCCCCAACCCCGCCTTGGCTACCCAGGCAGACCTTTTGTTTTTGTGGATTTGTCTGGAGAAAGGACTAGGGAGCAATGCAGCTCATATATATTGCTTGTTCCTGTTCAAAAGGCCTGGGTGAGAATGGAGTGGGCCAGAGGGCTTTGGAAGTTAATTTTGTCAGACTTTTCCTCACAGGGAGAGGCAGAGGGAACTTCTGCTGACAGGCTCCTGGAAGTGCTTGGCAGTTGGCATCAGAGTATAGGTCCAGCTGGAGGGAGTCAGAAGAAAGGCATTCTGGAGAGGGCTATGATTCATTTCCGGAATGTCTCTGACACTACGGGAGGGTAAAGGGCATCCTGGAAGGTAGACCTGGCTGGCAGGTTTCTTGGGATCCCCAACTGAAAAGCTTTGCCTTGTGAACCTGGGCAAATTGCTGCCTCCCCACTAACAGTGCCTAAGGTCCATGTCTACAAGGACTGTCTACATGTGCTGACAGAAGTGCTGTGCCAACAGAACACCTCTGTGTTCTCCATGGTGCCCTCAGCAGGAAGGACAATGTCATAGACAAACTGGGAATTTTGGGGTGGCTGGGAGCAGGGCAGGGTCCCCGAGGAGGGCATAGAATGAGGGCACTTGCACAAGCTATGAAGGAGTGTGAGGGTTGGGTAGAGAGACTGGAGAGCTCTATGCTGGGGATGGTAGATGGGTCAGAGCAGAACCTAGGACATGGCTCAGGCTGATGGCATGTGGTCCATACCTCTGGGCTCTGTGCAGGGCAGTAGCCCTTTGGCCCCTGACTGGGGAAGCCACTGCTGACCCCTGCTCTGTGCCTGTGGGTTCCTCAGTGACCGTGAGGACTCACCCCTAGGCTCCCTAGAAGGACACCTTGAGGGGTGGGCTAAGTGAGCACAGGGGGAACCATGCCAAAAGAGCAAGAGCAGAGGACCAGTGTGTGTGTGTGGAGGTGGTGGTGGTGGCCACCCTCGAGGTCAGGGGTCAGCCCAGCAGAGCCCCAGTCTGCTGCTTTGCTGAGTCTGGATGTCTTGCCCAGGAAATTCACAATGCCCTTTATCCAGGTTCCTGACCTGGGCTCCTTGTTATTGGTATCTGGGCAGCCACTCGGGGGTAGGTCTGAAAACCCAGGGTGATGGAAGGCCCCAGACACTAGTTCAGGTAGTTGGGGGCACTGCAGGTTAGCACCACCCCCACCCCCTTGCACCTTGGAGCCAAGGACCTCTGGGAGGCCCTTCCTGACTATCCCACTTTTGTGTTAGCTCTGAGCAAGGGCTGGCTGGATGCTGAACCTGTGATGTATCTGTGCGTCCAGTACGAGCACAAGCAATGGAGGGCCCTGAGCTGGTAGAAGACGAAAGCTTAGGGACTCATGAAAGTGCCTCAACTCTTCTCCCTCTTTATGTCCTATCTGAAGAACATCAGCAGTTCAGAAGCCCTTGATGGACAAAGGATTCACGCAGCTTGATGGAGGACTGGAGACCAGCTATAGATGGCCCTGATCCAGGTGAGATCAATAACTTGCCTGGGTGGGTCATGGCAAGGTCCCTGTGCTTTCTCCTTGTGGAATTAAAACATACATAGATTTCTGGAAGGTTGAGGGGAAAACCCACCTCTCCCAGAATACTGTGAATATGCTAGAGTTCAAGATCCATATTTCCATTGGGCTGTTAATGTCTGATCATCTTGTTTCTCTTTGCAACCAGTGTTTGGTTCCAGGAAACACTGGGCAGCTTCTCAGAGGTGGAGATGGGGATGAGGAAGTGGAAATTGGTTAGTTCTAATTGCTTTGGAAAAAGCAGTCAATTGATGGGGTCAGACAGTGGTGCACCTGGTTAAGCACACACATTACAGTGCAAGGACCTGGGTTCAAGCCCCTGTTCCTCACCTGCAAGGAAAAAGCTTCATGGGTGGTGAAGCAGGGCTGCAGATGTGTCTCTGTCTTTTTTCCTCTCTACCTCCTCCTCTCCTCTCAATTTCTCTCTGTCTCTATGAACATTAAATAAAAAAATTATAAAATTTAAAAAAGAAGAAAATAATTCAAATGACTTAGGACACTGAAGCAAGTCTTTTAGGTCCAGAGCCTCTGAGGAGGCTGGAGGAAATATTAGACACCATTCTCTCCCTGTCCCACTCTCTTTTTTAAAATTATTATTAAAAGATAATTCAGTGCACAAATGGGCCTGGGCAGTTCCCACCAGGCACACTTTGGGTACTTCTGGGAGGGTAGCATGAAGGGTAGGGAGAAACATTCCTGCTACTAAAAGGTCCAGAATGGTCTCTGGCTATGTCCAATGCTGAGTACTGTGAAGACCCAGCCTTGGTGGAAATTAGACCCTTGGTACCACATGGGCCAGGCATGAAGTAAGACCCAAGCCCAGGCATAGGAATGGCAAAGCCTTGCACTTAGGGGCTGGGCCCTTAGGGGTTGGGATTTGCCATTTCAGCCCTGTGGGCAGTTTTAGAACACAGAGGTGGGCTAGTGAAATAGCTCGCTTGGATAGCATGTTGCTTTGCCATGTGAGTGAGGTTCAAGCCTGGGTCTGGGGAGCAAGTACTAGGTCAAGTGTCCAAAAACCAGGAGATGGATGCCGGATTCCATTCCCAGTCCAGGAGGTAGGGGTGGGGTAGTGGGAGGAGACAATTGGGTAGCGTGGGGAGGCAATTGGTCTAATGCCAGGCCCATGACTTGGACACCCTGGATATCCAGGGGCCCTGGGTGGGGGGTACCAACCAGCTCCTACCTTCTACTCGCTCCTGCTGTTTGGTGATGAAATCCTAAGTAACACTTTTCTTTGTGGGGGGCAGGGACAAAGTTGGCTTGCTGGGACCCTACCACAGTGGCTGAGTGGGGCACTGGCTGGGGCATGATGAAGTGGCAATGAATAGGAGCTTTGAGAACCTGTACCTACACAGGAGTGCTTGCTTTTACATTTCGTAATACAGTTTCCAAAGTTTGCCTTTTTTGGTTCTCCCTCCCTCAGTGCATGCCCTTCCCCTTAGCAAATGGCCTCCTCTGGCCAGCCTGGGTGGGGTGGTGGCGGCTACTGATTATAGTGGCCCACCTATATTCTTTCTTAAAAACAGCACAAAATAGTCCCAGTCTCAAACTCCTCACAGGCTATTTTATACATGTGTGTGTGCATGTGTTTTGTTTCTTTTCAAGCAACAAAAGGTATAGAAAAAGGCACAGGTAACTGCATACGTGGGAAGATAGAACAGATGAGGGCTGAGCGGAAGCTGCTTGGACCGATGGACAGATGGGAGAGGGAGCTCATGGGAGCAAGATAATTTGAGGAAGCTGGCTAGGAACGTCTGTGGCTAAACACCGGAAGCAGATGCTGAAGCAGTTGGAGAGAGGCTAAGTGCTTGAGGGGCCCCGGTCCTCCAGCTGGTGTGGTAGAGGTGCTCTAGGCCCCCCACTTCCTGAGGACTTGGGGGAGTCCTTACTGGTCCTGGGCTCCCCAGAGAAGTTCCTCCTCCTCCGGGCTGGGACTCGGGAGGAGGCCTCGGCCAGGCAACCCATGGAGCTGCTTCGGTCCAGCGGTGGGGCAGAAGCCATGGGCTGGGCCAGAGCACGCAGTGACTCAGCCAGGCGGCCCCGGGATGGGGTGCAGGGGCTGTATGTGGGCTCTGCGGGCACCTCGGCCACACGGGGTTCCCAGTCAGGAGGTCTGCCCAGGCCTCTGCTCGTCCTCTCCCTCTCCCAGGCATCTCCCCTGTCCTCCAACTCTGAGCAGAGTGTGAACTTACAGACCTTAGCCACAGGGGACACGGAGGCAGAAGAGCTCTCGGTGGGGCTCCAGCGGTCTCGCTCCTGGGCCTCCCGGGCCCCTGTCAGGTCGCTGCCACCCCCAGAGAAGCCGCTGACCCAGGCTGTAGGAAGCCCGGACAGCAGGGGTAGGTGGGCCCCAGGCCGGGCCTGCACCATTTGAATCCCACCAATGGGAATCAAAGGGCAGGGGGCACGGGACAGATGCTGGGAGTGCAGAGGGAGGTGGCTGAAGAGGTTCTCCTCTGTCCGGGCTGGCAGGTAGCTGTGGAAGTCGTGGGGGGTGGAGAAGGACCGGAAGGAGAGAGGATGTGTAGGGCCAGGTGAACAGGAGGGACTTCGGGACTCGGCCTTCTGCTGGGGTCAGAAAACAAAACAGGGTCAGGTGAGGGATGCTGCTGGACATGTGGATGCCCCAAGACAAGGAGGTGGAGTTGACTTAGGGTCCCTCTAAGCCAGGGCCTGAACCAGAGTGCCAATGCCAGCCTGTGGTGCTGGCCCTGTGCAGGCAGCCAGCCCCAGTCCCCCAGGACCATGACCCTTCAGATCCAAGGTCCTTGTCCTCAGAGGAAAGGGGGTATTCAAGAAGGGGTCCACTTGGCCACTGTGAGCAGGACCTGTGCCTTGGCTCTTTGCCTCTCCTGTTGCTAAACCAGAGCACTACTCAGCTGTTGTTTTATGCAAAAAAAAAAAAAAAGGGTGTTTTGAAACACCATTATGCTATCTCCTCAGTCCTAGGCAGCATAATAGTTATGCAGAAGACTTTCATGCTTGAGGTACCAAAGGGCTCAGATTCAGTCTTCAGCACCACTAGAAGCTAGAGCTAAGCAATGCTTTCATAAACAATAAATAAAAATAAAATTGTTTTCTTCCCAGTTCCCTAAAATATTAATTCTTGCCCCAACTCCAACTTCCCACTCGAGGCTTTTGACCCCCCACCACCAGAAATTCTAAAGTCATCCCCAACCCAATAAAAGATTAAGGTTCCTAGAACCTCTCCCTCCAGGAGCCTGGGTCTCTGAGTGATGGTGTTGGGTCCTGACAGTGAGGTGACACAGCAGGTATGTGACATTCCTAGTCAGGGATGGGGTCAGTGGTGGTAGTGAAGGTGGGGTGACTATTTTGTCAGGAATGGTGTCATGACTGACAGCAGCAATGGATGCGCCAGGCTGGTGGCAATGGTGTGTGGGAGTGTGAGGATGGCAAAGATGGCCCTGTAGATGGTGATGGGGATAGTGTCGGTGGTGGTGTCCTTGAGGGTGCTGGTGACAGCAACCGTCAGTGTTACAGATGTGATGCTGATGTAGGTGAGGTTCTGCCATCTGCTCACAGGCTACATGGGGCTGAGGAGGAGGTGGAAAGGGGGTGGCGTCTATAACTGCGCCCACACTCCAAGCTGTGCTACTTTTAGTGGGAGAGCCTGGATTTGATCCCAAGGAGCCCAGCTCCAGTGTTTCTGATGTTTCTGAGGCCAGATGAATGCCCTTCAGGCACCCAGTCTGAGTCCCAGCACAGGAAGTACTCAGCACATGCCATTGAATTTCAGGTGTGATGCCTTGTGAGGATACTTGCAGACACCGCCTGAACCCCCCAGTACACACACACACACACACACACACACACACACACACTCTGGGGAGAAGTGCACCCAGCCATTCCAGGCAGGAACTCACCCATGAAGAGGTGCAGGTCTCTGGGCTTCTGCTGAGAAGCCTGTGAGGTAGAGAAGCTGGCAGGAAGAGAGCCCGTGGGGCCAGCTGTGCTCCAGGGCTGTGCTGTCCTGCCGAGGGGCTGCCTGGCCTGGCCAAAGCCCACTTCCCTGTTAGCACTGACCGCGGTGGTGACTCGGCCTGGCCCGGAGACCATCGCCTGGTGGGCGAATGTCTGGGGGCGCCTGGGTCTGTGGTATCTCCACATCCATGGGGCAGATGTGCTTCTGGGGGCCGGTCCTTTGCCAGGGGATGGGGGGTGAGAGGAGAGAGTTGGAGTCTGGGAGACCCACAAGGGTGAAGGCCTGTCTGGGGGTCAGGCGGGCTCGGGGCGGAGGCCTGTGTCTCTCTGGCCGGTGAGTGTTGCTGGGGAGAGGAGTCGCTTTTGGTCAGTGAGTGTTTGTGGGTGAGTGGTGGGTGACTAGCCACTTCTTTGCTTGGGGACCATGGTCTTCTTGGGGATGTGGCCTTGGTGCTCAGGGCCAAGCCTGTGTCCTTCTCCATGGGACCCAAAGGGGGAAGTCCCAACTGGGGAAGGCATAAGATGCTTTGGCTCCACGTGGAGCAACTGCTGGTTGCAGAGCACTGGGACTTGGGGACCACTCTGTCCCTTGAGGCCTGGTCACTGGAGGTGGCCTCTGGAGGCTGAAGGCCATGGATGGACGAAGAGTCTGCAGGTAGCATGGCTGACAAGCCTGGCAACAGGGTCTCCACAAATGGTCCAGATGGCTCATCCTGGCTTTCCTCCTCATCCTCGTCCTCATCTTCATCCAGGTCTGAGTCTGAGTCCGTGTCATCCAGGTCTGAAAACTGGTGCTCCGCCATGGCCTCTGAGCCCTCTCGCCCTTCCGAGTCCTGGAACGGGTCGTCACTGGTTCCTGGGGGGTGAGAGGGAGACATGTAGGGGATATAATCACAGGTGTTCCCATGCCCGCAACGCTCTGGTCTGCAGTAGTCATGACAGTAGCAAGAGGTCGAGGCAGATACAAGAGCACTTTGTAAATAATCACAGGGAACAAAGGTTATCTTGTATCTGCCTTGGGCTAGGCTCCTTTTTCTTTACTATGATGCCAGGGACTTGTGCATACAAGCTCCTGCTGAGTTGCCTCTCTGACCTGTTTTATTTTATAATTTGAGAGAGTGAGAGTGAGGAAGAGCAAGACACCATAAAACTGCCACTCCCCCTGCCACATCATGCCATCATGGGTCCCACCCATGTTTTGCCCTCAGTGCTCTCACATGGTGTGTATGTATGGGGGGGGATCAAACCCATTCAGGGAATTTATGTGTTCTACCCACTGAGCCACTTCCTGGGTCCAAGTTGAGTTCTAAGCGGTTCATATGCAACAGTTTACCGAGCTCTAACAGAATCCCGTGAAGTTGGCACTGGTCTTATCTTAGTAATGCAGAGGAGGGAACTGAGGTGAGGTTAAGTAACTTGCCCAGGTGAGGTTAGTTATAGGGGCTGGGACTGAGCCACAGAAAATAGGACTCTTTTTTTCCCCACCATGAGCAAAAGTAGTGAACTTGCCATGCCTTTTGTCAAATGAATGTGGTTGTCTCACTTTCCTGGGCTTATCAGGAGCAGTGAGTTCACCTGATACACAGAAAGAGCCCAGATGTTAAACAGTCACGAAATAGGTCATTTTAGACCACAGTGGCCACTGAGTCACCATCTGTTTCACACATCCACCTTCATGGCCAGGCTGCTGCTGAGCACAGTGGCATCTGGCAGGTGGCACGTCCTGGCTTCTGTGGAGGTTCAACCAGATGGGCCTCAGGTTACAGTGCAGCGTCCATTCCAGATGCTCTAGTCCCTGCAGAACCCAGGCTGTTGCAGTCAGGGAAGTGGGCCTCTGCCATACCAGAGCCTTCTCATCTGACTTCTCCTGGGCTCAGATCTGACTCTACAAGGCCTGGATTAGGCATCTCTAGTGGGTAGTAGCCAGAACTCTGGGGGAGTCTGGCTGAGGCCTGGCCCACCTGGCAGGCAGCAGGCAGCAGGCAGCAGGCAGCAGGCTCTTAAGGGGTTGGCTTCCTCTGGCTCATCAGCAGGCTGGAATGCCATGAGTCTGTGTTCTTGGCCTGCAGAGTGAGGGCTGCTGACAGGGGGGCTATCAACCAGTCCCACAGCTTCACTTGGAATTGCCGATGCTCACCCCACTATTGACTCAGAGAGGGATCTCATAAGCGGCCCCAGGCCTCTAATGTACCCAACTCCCCCACCCCCCGCCCGCCCCAATCCACCATGCCTAGCAGCACCTCCCAGATATTTCCACTGGCAGCACAACATGCACAACATTCAGGATGCAGACCAAACACCAGGGGTAGATCTGGGGCTGTCAGGTGAAGGAGGGCCCTGAGGCTAAGGGTAGAGCCTCCTGCAGTGGAGAACAGAATGGAAATGGAGGCCAGGGGACTGGGGATTGGGTGTAGATCATGGGGGCTGGGGTGCATAACACACTTTGCAGGCTTTTCTCCAGGCACTGACTTGCTGTTCAGGTCTGTATAAGGGGAGGGATTTTTCAGCTCAAGGGCCTTCCCTAATTTGTCCCTCATTCACTTCTGGAAAAATGAGCCCAGCCAGTCCCCCACACCAGGGCTCCTGTTGGGCTCTGTAGGCTGCTGGTGCCAGTGGGGCCCATCCTCAACACCCCTTGTGTGGTGCAATAATGATGAGATCACCATCAAAGCGCTTGAAAGCTGGGCTAGTCCTCTCTGGACTGAGGGAACATGAAATAGACAGAAGCAAGAGTGTGAGAGCACTGAGAGAGACTGGCCACATGGTGGCGCTGGTGTCCAACCTCTTAGCTTTCAGGGAGGGATCCCGGAGTGGGATGGCCACCAGGGAGCAGTCAGTTATTGCTTTTAGGTTATGCAGCCATCACCATCTGTGTCTAACAGATCTGCCCCGTCCTGAATTCTATCCTCCCAGTCATCCTTGGCTCCTTTAACTCAGGTCTACCTTCCCTCCCGCTTCTCCCCCTGTTCTTCCTGCTGGCTATACCTGCAGAATGCATCCAGAATCTGGTCACTTTGCCCACCTGCACTCAGACTCCCAGGTCCAAGTCAGCCTCCACTCAGCAAAGATCACTGCCCCCGAAGTTGCGCCCTCTGCTGGCCATCCTCTGCACAACACCAGAGAACTTGCACATCAGCCAGCCAGCCCAGTGGGTCCTCTGACCTTCATGGCTCCAGCTCTCTCTGACTTCAGCAAACCCCCCCCCCCCCACCACCACCTTGAGAACTCAGAATTGACCCTGACTTAGGGAAGTGCTAAGGGAGTATTTCTGCATCAGATGCACTGACTTTGTCCATAGTGTGATAGGGATGGTCTTTTGTCTTTTTAAATATTTTTCCTTGTTGGGATACTGGTGCTGGGGCAGGGGCAGGGACCAACTTGGAATCCATCAGTGAACCCTTGATATGGTACCAGCTGCAGCCTCCTTATAACCTCCAGCTCTCAGGGCTCTAGCCTCTGCTCAGGCTCCCCCATCCAACCCATCGGGCATTAGGGTGGTATGGAACCAGTGTTTCTGTGTTACATTTGACAGCTGCCTTTACCCAAGTGGGCTTAACTCTCCCTAACCTAACACGGGCAACATGTGCTTCTGCAGCCAGTGGTGAGGATTCATGAGGGAACATCTATCAATGATCTGACATACACACACACACACACACACACACACACACACACACACACACACACATCTATTTTCACACCCTGATTTGATTCTGAGTTTAGGGAATCCAAGCAATGCTTTGCCTGGTCAGCAGGGATGCCTCTGGCTTTCCTCTTGCCAAAGTGACTGCCCAACCATGCCCCTTGGCCCTCCCCACTGGGTGCTGAGGTTGAAGCTGGTGCTGTGCCTGGCCAGAGCCACTGCCTTTGACTCATCTCTCCTAAGCCCTGTCTTCTCGGAAACTGACTCTTAACAGCCTGTTGCTTGGTGGAAGAAATAGGGCAGGAGTGTGAGGGAGGTGGGGGAGGGCTTGCTGCTGGTGTGGCTGGCAGGACTGTCTGTGGCTCTTAAGGGCCTCTCAGCTTTATAAGGTCTTCTGTCAGACCCACCCCAGAGTGTGTGGGAATAAGTGTGGGTGTGAAGCACAGAAAATCCACTGGGAGGATCTGCCACAGCAACTCCTGATTCTTGCTTAGAATGTGTTTGACACACAGTGGATGATAGACCAGTGTTGACTATAACTGCTCATGTATTACTTTTTTCAATATGCACCCAATGGGCACCCATGGGTGCTGGTTGCTCCACATACACAGTGGGCCCTCATGCAATGTAGCTGTGGCCTCGAAACATGCCTCATGTGTGTATATAAAACAGTCATCTGTGAATATAATCTTTGTCTCCCAGGAATTAGAAAAAAACAGAGAAGGTGGCATGGAAGACAGAAAGGAGAAGGGTCGAGAGGGGAGAGAAGCACAGGAAGGATGGGGCTGAGGTAGAGAGGTGGGGGAGCAGGCAGAGAAGGAGGGCTATGTGGAAGACGGTAGGGGAGGAAGGAAGGTGTCAGTCTAATACCTTCTTCGGCTTCCAGCTCCTCCAGCACCCCCGTCTCTTGGCACTTTTTGCTGTGGGCCTTCGACTTCATGTGCTTAGTCAGATTCCCTGGAAAGAAACAAGAACAGAATCAGACTCAGCTGGAAGGCCAGAAGTTGAGGCAGACCGAGGGTGCACAGAGGCAGTGACTTCCTGTGAGGTCACGGCTTCTCAGGTCAATCCAGACCCTGAGCTGAAGGGGCTGACCCCCCTGGCCCAGGTGTTGAGCCTGAGATGTGCAGCCCCCAGAGGCTGTTCAGGGTGGGGTAGGAGTTGGGGGCTGATGGCACAAAGTGACCTGGGGTGGGAGGGGGCAGAGGTATAATGAGGATGTGAGATGGCGGTAAGAAACAAACAACGAAAAAGAAAAACAAGCAATAATAAATTAAATGACAACTCATATGCAGTAGGTTTTCCTTTGAAACTGGCGGTGCTCATCAAACAGGGTCGGTCATTGGCCATCTCACATGCTGGCAGAACCAGGGCTCCTGGTCACCTGCTTGGTACCATGGGCACTGAGGATGTCCTTATGGACTGAGGATACTTCTCAGGCACCCCACAGGAAAGACTCTCAGGGCTTGGGAAGAGGAACCAGGGTAAAGTTCTGTTAGAAATGGAGAGAGGGCAGGAGGTATAGATGAGTCTGCTGGACAAGCACCTGAGAGTCACCAGGCTGAAGTCCAAACCTTGACTTCCTTATAAAAGTCGCAGCCCCTTTCTAGGCCTCAGTTTCCCCTAAGTGACTGGACAGTACAGACATAGGTGGGGACATGCAGGGAAGGCTGGACAAAGGCTCTGGTTAGCTCCCGGGCTGTGCAGCCTCCAGAGAGAGGTTTCTGGCCCAAGTGTCCTCTCCAGTTCCACAGGCTGATGTGCAGGGGCAACATCCGTGAGGCACTGAGGGGAAAGATAGCACTGCCTTCAGTTGCCCCTGTGTGTGTTCAGCCCTTCACAGGCAGGTGTGCTCTGTGGAGACACACAGCATCCCAGCCTGCTGCAGGCAAATGAAGACCAGAGGCCTTGGGATTTTTTAGATAGAGACAGAAAGGCAGAGATAGAGGAAAAGAGGCCAAAACACCAAAATTTCTTTCAATGTGATGGGGGCCAGGCTCAAATCTGCGCCGTGTAACATGGAAAGTAGACTATCCAATGGAGCTCCTTCTCCAACCTCCCTTAGGATATTTCCCTGGGTTCTGTAGTCAGTTTGAGATTGTGATATGCTCTCTGGGTCAGGTTCTCTGTCTTATTTATCTTATTTATTTGTTTTTGTCATGACTGGGGCTTCATTGATCTGGGTTGACTTTTTCAGATAGGGTCAGAGGGAAAGACACCACAACATTAAGGCTTATCACCCTAGTAGTGGGGACCCAGTGTGAATCTGGGTCAAGCCCATTGAAAAGCAGGCCCTTTCCCAAGTGAACTGTCTTGCTGGATCTCATTAATCTTAATGAGATTTTGGGGTTATCTTTGGGTGAGTGATAAAGAATGAAAGGATGGGCAGATAAATAGATAATAGACTGGGTGGAGAGTGGGAGCATGGATAACTGAATGGCTATTTGGGCAAGAAGAAATATGTATGAAGAAAGAATAGAAGGAAGATAGGCAGATGAATGGAGCACTGGGGGAGTGGATAAGCAGGTAGATAGTTGGGATAGAGAGTAGGTGATAAAAATAATGGGAAGAAGGATGAAACTTGGCCTTTAAAAAGATGGGAGAATGAAGAACTGAATAGGAAGATGGAGACACAGATGGCAAATGAGACATGGATAGGTCCAATAGTCACTGGACTTGCTCTCTCTGGCAAGGGAATGTCTGATTGGACGAAAGAGTGGATGCATGAACGTATAAGTGCCTAGGAAGACAGACAGGCAGGAGGATAAGAGAATGGGATGGAGGATGGAGGGATGGATTAGAGGAAAACAAATAGGGGAATAGAAAGAACATATAGAATGAGATATACATGGGAAGATAAATGGATAGGAAGACCAAATGTGTGATGACAGAATGGAGAAGTGGAGGATGGATGGCGGGATGGCTGAATGGTTGGATAGCTGGATGGAGAGGTGAGTGAATGGGAAGGTGCTTTTTTAACCAGAGCTTCAGGGCTTCAGGATGCTTCAGAGTTTTTATGGGAAGATAGTGGGAATATTAAGCTGGGATTCCGTGAGTATGCAGGTCAAGAGCAGCACAGATGGGAGAGGAGTTATCCCCGCTCCCCATCCTCCCTGTAATACCAGTCTGTGACTGCATCCTCCCCAACCCAGATTTTCCTCCTCTAGCAGGATCTTTTGCAGTCCACCAAAAGGTAAATAGAGTCATAACTTTCAGAGCCATATCAGGACTTGAGGATCCCTAGTGGTTCCTACTCATCAGCAGGGGCCTCTTCCCTCACTGCTGTGAGCAGGCAAACCCTAGTATGATGTCAAGAGGTTGTGACAGGCACTTGGGTTCTTCAGTGGCCAGAGATGCCAACTGTACTTTGAAGTTCTGGGAGCAGCGCAGGATCCCCTGACTGTCTATCCTATAATGCAGGGAACTGTGGACACTGCCTACTCTGCCTCGGCTGCTGTCAGTTATGCATGTTCTGCCTGGAGGGTCTGGGCATCCATTCAGCCAGGTAAGATGCTGAGCATACAGTGGGTGCACAGTGGCTGTGTGTGGGGAAAAGCCTTCTCCACATAGAAGCTAAATGCTAGAAGGAACCTCGCAGACCATGTGATTGTCCCACCTCATCAGGCACAAGACTTCACTGCTTTGCTTCTGCTCTGACTCTGGACCCAGGTGCCCATGGTGCCATCAGACAGCTTGCTGGCTATACAGACTGCTGGGATTCCCTGGGAGGGCTTCTGCTGACCAGCATAGTGAACCAATGGGCCAGGACCACAATGGCATCTGAAGCAGGCTCCAGGGCTCCAGGGGCCTTGCCCCACTCCACATCAGAATCTTGAAACCAAACTGGTTCTAGAGCTTAGCTTGAATTGGAGCTGGGTTCTGCCACTTACTGAACCTCCTCTTCTACAACTGCAAAGCAATACCTACCTCTCAGGGACTCGGGAGGACCTGATGAAACAGTGCCTTAGAGTGGCCTGACAGCACATAACCCAGCACACAGAACCTCATTTGTTCCCATGCAGTGCCCTACACACCTCCTCCCTGCAACCTTATGCCGATCACTCTGCTGGGTGTGGAGGAAAGAGGTGCTAAGAAATGCTTATGATGCAAATGGCTTCACCTTCAGTCTAGGCTCAGAGGCCCCCAGGTGGGTCAGCTTCCCTCCCTGTTCACTCCCCAAACTACAGGAAAGATTCCAGAAGTCTGTGTGAACAGGCCACATGGGTTACAGCAGTGGATGCCTCAGGGATGGGCATCCCTGAGTGAATTCTAGAATCTTCTTGACTTTCCCTTCCTAGGTCTCCTCTGCTCGACAGAGGTATATCAAACAATGTTAGGTGTCTTTTTTGGCCTGAATACATTTCTCTTCCAAGGTGCAGAGTCTTGGCCTGTCAAACAGACTCCACAGATTCTCATAGTGGTCCTGGAACCCCCAGCCCCCTCTTACTTCTCACCCCCCAAAACTCCTCACCCCATGACCCCCAAAAATCTGGAATGAAAGAGGAATGGAAAATAAATGGAAAGTGGTGGGGAGTTGAAGGAGAGGCGGAACCTCTGCTGACGGCATCAGCTGATGGCCCTGTCTGTCTCTTCTAGCTCTGGCCAATGACCCTCCCTCCATCCCATGCCCCAGTGCATCCAGGCCTGACCATAACAGCCTTCTCCAACCCTTGAGACAATTGATACCAGGACCTGGACATGGCACAGTCAGTGCTGACCTCTGGGAGCTCTGAGAAGAGGAAGTGGGACTTCCAGACCCTCATGGGGACATCCCAGTAGATCCCAGATCCACCCATTGAGCAACCCTTCAACCAGCACCCAGGGCCCCAAGGTGCCGCCACAATGTCTAACACAGAGACGGAGACACAGACGGGCAGACAGAGACGGACAGGAAGGATTCCCCATGCTGGCCAGGGAGTGGTGATGGAGGCCTCTGGGACCAGTAGGCCCAACCTCAGCTTTCATAGGCAGGAGCAACCTGAGGAGACAGAGGCAGCAGAAGGGGCCAAACGCTGAAGGCTGAAGGTCTCCATGTCAGGACAATAAACATGGAGACTAAGTGTCTGCCCCACACCCCCTTCTGGAGAGAGAGTAAAGAGCGAGCTTTCTTGGCTTTAGTCTTCTGCCACCCACCCTTCTGCCCCTCTGTAGTCACAGACCCAGAAATTCACCATTCCAGATTCCCTCATGGCTCTGGTTCTGTGGGGGGGGGGGGGGGGTGTCTTCTGGAAGCCTCTATAAGAATTTGAGGAAGAGTTCAGCATACTCACTGGTCACTGGGGAGAGCAAAGCCCTTGGGAACTGGCCTTTAGGTCAGCGTGGAGAAGTCTGTACCCCCAGGACTATAGCCAGCCCATGAAGAGGGACGAGGAAGGAACTGAAGACAGGCTGGGCCTGGTGTCTAGTGCAGCAGCATTTGGAAATGGACCCGGTCCTCTAAGACTTGGCAAACAAAGACCAGAAGCCCCCCCTCCCCCCCATTCTTTCTCTCTCTCTCAAAAAAATGCTGAGATGAAGAGGTCACATAGGCTCTCAATCTGAATATGGGCCCCAGATCACATCAAATCGATGGGGTTTACATTCAACAATATTTGTACACCTTTCCTATATTTGGGAGCTACTCTCTTCCCTGATCCAGCTTTCTGGTCCTTTTTCTAGCCGTGACATCATCTCCCCAGACAATAACTTGGATCTACCTGCATATCAGATTGCAGGCTCAGTAGAAAAAAAAGAAAAAAAACTAGTATAGCTACAGGCCCTTTGGAATATAACTAAAATATGCCTACTCTACTAGCTATCTACAAAATGGAGACCCCCCAACCCCCAACTCTTCATCTGCACTACTCCAGCCTTTAGATTCATGATTAGTGAAAAACTTGTTTGGCTTTATATGTTAACTTGCTTTTCAGCCACCAGGTTCCAGATGCTAGTATGATGCTAGTATGCTAGCCAACCAGAGTTCCCTGGGCAGACAACCCCACCAATGTGTCCTGGAGCTTCGCTTTCCCAGAACCCTGCCCCACTAGGGAAAGAGAGTGACAGGCTGGGAGTATGGATCAACCTGTCAATGCCCATGTTCAGTGGGGAAGCAATTACAGAAGCCAGACCTTCAACATTCTGCATCCCTCAATGACCCTGGGTCCATACTCCCAGAGGGTTAAAGAACAGAAAAGCTATCAGAGGAGGGGATGGGATAAGGAGTTCTGGTGGTGGGAACTGTGGGGAGTTGTACCCCGCTTATCCTATGGTTTTGCCAGTGTTTCCTTTTTATAAATAAAATTTTATAAAATGCTGAGAAAATTGAATGGAGGTGGCTATGAAACAGTGAGGCCACCAGAGCACTCCCTGGCATTAGTAGTGGCATGAGTCTCAGCCCAGAGATCACCTGGCTAGAGGCTCCTTTCATCTTCCAGAGATATGGGGGAGCTGCCACGGAGAGAGAACACGATGATGAGGCATTGCCCAAGAGGTAGGGAGGTACTCAGCTTCTAGTTACAGCTTTGGCTATAACGGTCACTTCTGTTTCTTGAGATTCATTTTCTTCATTGTCAAGGGCAGGCATCTAGGATGAGAGGATCTCGGCATTTGAAGTTAAAGACAGCTACTAAAATTGGCAGTGCTTCCTTGTTCGTTCTCCTCCATAAAGTCTCAACTGGCTGCTGCCTGCCACGAGAAGTGAGACAGTAGGGCAGGGGCGGGAGCCACAAGCCAAGGAGGATTTTTCATAGCAACATTAAGTGCTAATTTTCAAGTTGATGATTTTGTACAGCCTGAAAATTTTATAAATATCCAGAAGGTCCTTGGAAGAGGAGAAAAAGTTTCCCACCTTTGCAGCGTGTGGGGAGAGGGGGCTCAGACCATGAGTGTCCAGGGCTGAGGCAGGTGTCCAAGGGTTCAAGACACCAGACCTACCTGTCCTTCCTGGACACCCTCTGGAACTGTTTCTGGGAGGCCAAGGAGAAGAGGGTGAGGAAGCAGAAGGGCAGATGGCGCTACTGACATTAGTGCCTGTTGGGGAATGGTGCTCTACACTTGAGAATGGGGAGTGCAAGGAGAAGGGTGGGACCCATTAGTGGGGTAGAAGACCAGAGTGCTGAGCCAGTCAGAGAGGAGTGTCTGGACCTGGAGCTCCCCAGATCAGGCACAGAGAGGATGAAAGGGTCCAGGCAGCAAGAGCAGGAGAAGTGAGGATGGTTGGAGGGTACCAGGAACCCTCTTCACAGCAGTTGCCCAGTTACTCTGCCATCAGTGGCCTAACAGGAAGGTTGAGGGAGGAGGCAAAGCTGAGTCTGTGCTGAGTTACATCCCTGAGTTTCATCCCTTGAAAAGCCACATGGCTCTGGTGGGGGGTGGCTGGGAGGCCTTAAAGATGCACAAGAAGAAACCAGGATCCTCGTAGCCAAACTAGAAATTTGCAAAGCTCAAGAGGCTAGGGCTGCCAGCCTCCCTCTGAAGCAGCAGGGTCTCTTCTGCTACCAGGAAGACACCAGCAAGTGGCAATGCTTTCCCTGCCTGTCCTGCAAGAGCCCCAGTGGGGCTGAACTGAGGTTAAACCAGGCCTCAGAGGCTCAGGCCCATTAATCCATGCCAGGATCCTTATGGCTGCAAAGGCCAGACCACCCCCATCACAGCCCCCCCCCCCACTCCCTCCACAGCCTGTCCTTCTTCCTTTACTGGTGGCTACAGGAGACTGTGCTGACCCTGCTGTGGGTGTGGCCAGGGGCAGGCATGATGGAGCTTCCAGTCTGAGTCGGGGAGAGTTGGCTCTAAGGTACAGAGAAGTACTAAGAAGCAGGTGCTTGGTCTGGGGACTGAAGTGGGCAGACCCTGGCATGAGAAGTGACATGCAAGTATGGTAAGTAGCTCAGAGTGGAATGGATTTCCGAAGGCAAGAGTGGCAGTGACAAGCGTGGATGCTGCCACTCACCAGATTGGTGGACAAAGGGCTGAAAAGACATGCAGAAGGAAGGGGGTGGGGGTAATGAGATAAAATCAAAACCAGGAACTGTGCATAAGAGTGTCACAGGGACCAGAGCAGGCAAGCGTGCAGGAGGAGGGGCTGCGTGGGGTCCAGGAGGCTGGGCCAGGCCTGTTCTCTCTGCAGCCTGTTGCTCTACCACTGGGGAGCCCAGGAAGTGGGGCACTCCAGGCCCCAGGGAGAGAGGGCTGGGCCCCTGAGCTCTATGCAGGGGCTCCCAGAGGGGAGCTCCCTCCAGCGGGTGGGCGGTGTGGTGCCCCAGCTGACTGTCTCTTACCTTTGGTTTTAAAAGCAAAGTGACAGTGCTTGCACACATAGGGCCGGACATCAGTGTGGGTGCGGATGTGTTTCTTCAGCATGCTGGGCTTCTTGCAGCGAATTCCACACTCCTCACAAACATATTTCCCTCGGCCGCGGCCTCGCACATAAACATACTCTTCGTTTGATTTGTACCTATGAGCAACAGGCGTCATGGTAAAGGAAAAAAAAAAAAAAACAGGAGGAGAAGAGGCAGGTTCCCACCTCGGAAGATGCACTCACTTCCTAACTGCGGCATGGACACACTCGGGCTGGAGGACGCGGAACTAGAGTCATAGAGGCGGGGGGTAGGGGGCTGTGGCCCTGGGAATCCACCAAGGACCCCTGCATCTGTTCTGCCTCTCAGACAGGTGCTGCCACTCCCTCCCTGTGGAGAGAGCAAGCCCTGGCATTTCCTTCTGACAAGGGAAGCCACAGGTTCCCAGCTCCAGTCCAAAGTCAGCCTGGGTACTCACTTGTACCACATAGAACAGCCCCCTCTGGGCCCCATGAATGACAGAGAATAAAAAGTTAACACTAGTGGCCGCCATTCACCAAGTGCTCTCTGTGCTGGGCACTTGATCTAAATTAAATCACAGTCATGAACCAGAGACTCAGAGAAGGCAAGAGACTCTCCCAGGATCACACAACACTAAGTTTTAAACCTGCCTTCCCCAAAGCTTTTCCACCTTCTACAAGAAGCAACATGCTAGAACAGGTCTGCTAAGATGCCACCAGAAACTCTTGTCAAAGGAGCTATGGGGACAGTTGTCATTACCCTGTCCTGAGACTGAAGCAACCAGAAGCCAAGTGCTTCTGTCCACAGCTGAGCTGCTAGTGCTCAGAACCCAGAATTCAGTACCCTGGTCTCTCCATGGGCTTCCAGAGGTCAACTGGGGCCATAGTTGGAGATGCCCACAGCCTGAGGTTACTGTGCCACCTGCTTGTCATGTGCTGCTCTGAGAAGCTTCAGGGCACCAGTGCTCTTGACCTGGACCAGAACGCCTTTATTTCTACTTAGGAGGAAATCTTTGGGCTCCCTCTATTCATTTGACAGGGTCTTCACCAAAAAGCCGGCTTGGTCTGATGCTACCGATGTGCAAGTCTCCCAGCAGACAGGGAAAGAAAGGCTGTGATGGCTGACAGGCCCCAGGCAGAGAACCAGGCATAACCCAGGGGGAGAACTGTTAGATTTGTGAGGCTTGAGGGCTGTGGGTAGGCAATGACTTGAGTGTCTAGAGGACGACTGGCCTCCAGCCTTGCTGGGCCTGCCTCCAACCAAACACCCAGCCAGGGTTCTGGCCTGTCCCCAAGCTCAGCCAGAACAACATGCTCTTGCCCAGGAGATGGCACCCAAACTCCAGCACGGGGGCTGGAGGATAGGTAGTTGGGACTCAATCCTCCTGCAGTGGGGCCATCAGCTACAGCTGAGACTATGTCACAGTCACAGGATGAATGTTAAAGAGAGGCACCCCAATAAAGGAGGAAGGGGGTGCAGCAATAGCATCACACTCACCAGTCTATTCCCACAGACACAGACACCCACCTCATCTCACACATACTCTCACATGCATCCAAACTTACCCTGACACATATCAGCCCACACATATACCCCCCCCACTGACATACACTGCACACACAGGCTTGCACACTCACCCATACACACATACGCCCACTCACCCACTCACACACACACATACGCTCACTCATATACACACATACCCATGGCCACATGACCCACTCACAGAGTGACACACGCTTGGACTGCTGTCAGCATGCACTAGTGGAGCCCGTTTTGTTGTCACCTCTTTACAGTCCACCAATGCCCCTCACGTCACCAGACTTGACTTTTCTTCCCCTGACAAGCCCCCCTGGCAGGTTTCAGGCACCTGATCCTCAAGCTGAGGTACCCACACAGGGCAGTGCCACTTTGTGTCCAAGAAGAGGAAATGAGGAGCATCCTGTGGCAAACATGAGGTGTCTATACCCCATGGACAACAAGTCACCCTCTTGTATCTGCCCTCCATCACCCAAGCCAGCTGCCCATACCTAGAATTACCTCCTGGACCTCTCTGTCCCTTGGGCCCCAGCCTGAGATGGGGCTTATCTTTCCGGCGTGGATAAGTGAGAATGGCTGGGGTCTCCACTTTGCCCTGGGAACCCCAACACAACCTGGAGCTACTTGACAGGTTCATGACATCCCTGCTGCTCCAACTTCCAACCCTGAAGGGGTCCTCCCCTTGCTCACAGTGGTACTTGAGGCCCCACAGCCCCACAGACACACCCATACCTCCACTTTTTGCTCAGATGCAGGAACTAGTGTCCCCCTCCCAGATGCTCGCAGGTCCCTTCTCTCTCCCTCCACAGCAAGCTCACAGCGCCATGGGCTTCCTGAGTGGAGCCAAAGGCACCCGAGAAAGGACCCAGGTGCTGCCTAGACTAGTGGGGGAAGGGAGAGAAAAATACCACAGAAATGTGTGCAGCCTGCCAGGTAGCACAAGGGAGGAACCTGACTGGGAGCTGGGGGCACAGAGACAGAGGTGGGGTGGAGGAGGGACCCCAGATCTAACGTTTGGTGGTGGCAGTAGGGGAGGTCAGAGAGAGAATAGACTGAGACCTTCAGCCTAGAGGTCATGCAAAGAGCTGTTCAAGAGATAGACGGACAGGACAGTCCCGGTGAGGAAGTGCATCAATGGCACTTAGGAGATGGTCAGAGGACAGTCTCAGAGTGCAGGCAGGAGGCGTGTCATTTAGAATAGGGACAAGCGAGACCTCACAGCTGCAAGGGTCAGAGCTTGCAGTGGGGGGCAGCGAGGATCCCAAGGCTGCCTTCTCCTCCCACTGCCTTCTGGTGACAGCTGCTGGGCTTGATGTCCCCATCCTGCAGCTCTCTCATTTCTGCTGACCACACAACAGTCCCTTCAGCCTGCCCCTGAAGTTCTTTTTTAAAAATCTCTTAAAATATTTATTTTCTTTTTTGTTGCCCTTGTTTTTATATTGTTGTTGTAGTTATTATTGTTGTTGTTATTGATGTTGTTGTTGTTAGGACAGAGAGAAATGGAGAGAAGAGGGGAAGACAGAGAGGGGGAGAGAAAGATAGACATCTGCAGACCTGCTTCACCACCTGTGAAGCGACCCCACTGCAGGAGAGGAGTGGGGAGCTCAAACCGGGATCCTTATGCTTATGCAGGTCCTTGCACTTTGAGCCACGTGCGCTTAACCCGCTGTGCTACTACCCGACTCCCCCTGATGTTTTTATGCCCTAATATTTTTTCTTTTGTTACAGCCACCATGCTATTGCTGGGGCTCCATGTGGTAGCATGAATCCACTGCTCCTAGCTTCCATTTTTCTTTTTTATTTGATAAGACAGAGAAAAACTGAGAGGGGAAGGTTTGACAGAGAGGGAGAGATCTGCTTCACTGCTTCTGTTTGTGAAGCTTCCCCACTGCAGGTGGGGAGTGGAGACTTGAGCATGGTAACGTATGCTCTTCACTACGTGTGCCACCACTGGACACCCAATGCCTTCACATTCTACACGCCCTGAATCATGCCTCTAGGCCCTGGCTTGTGTCACCCCACTCTCAGTACACAGCACCATCCCAAGACTGGAGATCTCAGAAACCCAGGTGCTATCATTTCTTCATTTTTTTTTCCTGGGCAGTGTTAAGCTTTGTATATGCAGAGTTCCACTGCTCCCTGATGGACTTTTTCTTTCTTTTTATCTTAGAGAGACATCACAATACCCTCCCACCAGCTTTTCCTGGTGTTCCTGGTGTTCCATCATGTTCCTATGTGGCGGCCCAAGAGTTGAACTTGAATCCTCCTGCATGGTAAGGTGTGTGCTCTACTGCTGGGTAAACTCTCTCCCGAGTGTGTGTGTGTGTGTGTGTGTGTGTGTGTGTGTGTGTGTGTGTGTGTGTGCGTGCGCACACACACACACAATTTTCCTAAGGTACTGTTCAACTCTGGCTTATGGTGGTATAGGGGACTGATTTTGTGACCTTGGAGGCTCAGGCATTAAAGTCTTTTGCATAACCATTATGCTATCTCCCCCACTGCCCCATTGCTTCACTCTAAACAGCCCATCTCCATGAAGTGTCAGTGCTAGAGCCAACCTGTGTTCTGAAGAGGTCACCTACCTCCTCACTGACCCAAACCATTGTCCTCCTCCACCTCATCCTTTCTTCATAAAATAATCAGGGCGTTTCAATGCATCAGCCCCGCGTGGGATCTGGGTTTGAGGTCCACCTCATACTTGAACTTGCTGGGTGACCCTGGCCAGTCACTTCTCCCCCATGCCAGTCACTTTTCACTGCCCCCAGGAACAGCAAGGATTGAAATATGTTTGACACCAGGCAGACCTCCCATCACACCTTCCCCTATGGCTGCCTTGTGACAGAAAAGGGAATCCAGGTAAGAGGAATTCAAGTGCCCAAGCCCACCCAGTTAGCAGTCACTCCATGCAGCACTCTGCTCCAGCACAGACTCCCTGCACAAACACTCACATGGCGCAGACCGACGTTTTCATAGCAAGATTTCCTGACCCTCCCTCTGCAGGATTCCCAGGGCCTGTAATGCTGCAGACAAACAAGAATGGCACCCTTCTCCTCCCAGCCCTTCCTGAAAGACTGCCAGTTCTGGGTGGGACCCACAGGTGTTGACAGCTACTGAAAATGCCCAGTACAGAGCCAGGGCAGGAAACCAGGAAGCCCTACTGAGGCCCCATGGAGCACGGTCCTGCTTCCAGGTCTGCTAGGTCCTTTGCCCTCTCCAATGCTGCCCTTTACCCCGGGAGGAAAGCTGAACACCCTGCCTGCTCCAAGGCTACAAGAGTCCATTGCAGACAGGTTTTGGTTCCCTGGAAAGGAGACTGTTTTAATACAGAGCCCTGCCACCTGCCTGTTTCCTGCTGCCCTTGCAAGCAGGGGATCAGACAGTGTGAGCAACCCTGGGGTTTGTTCTTAAAGAACAAGAGCCATTTCTGTGGGCATCATGTGTCTCAGAGGGACCTTGAGACTAGACAGTTTGACTGTCAGGGCCAGAGCTGTGGGCATCCACCCGACTGAGGTCATACATGGGGGGGGGGGAGGGGGGCTCAGCAGAACAGTGCTGAATGAGTCTCAGGCTTCTTCCTGTCCACATGGTGGCATCCTGAGTGCAGGCCCCTGCATGAAACTGATTTTGGTTCTTCTAGGTGGGGTGTGGGGCTGTCAAGACCTTCTGGGTGTGTCTGTTTCCATTCTTAGACTATAGTTCTAAGAATCACAGAAAAGAAAACGAATTGATGAATCTTAGACTGGATGTGGTGCATTGTACCAAAGCAAAGGACTCTGGGGAAGAAGAAGCCTTGGGTTGGGGCCCTGATACATGATGGTGGAGAAGAACCTAGATTGGAGGAGCGAGTCTTGGAGACACTTATCATGGAGAGATGAGAAATTATACCTATGAGTCAACTGCAAACCATTATATGCCCAGTGAAAATAAAGTGGAGGAGAAAAAAAAAAGAAAAAGAATTTCAACCAACCCTTTTATATCTAGGGTCTTAGTATCCTCATAGATGAGGAATAGAGAGGTTGAGTGTTTAGTTCACTTACAAGGCAGTTAGGAGGGGACAGCATCCAGATGATGGCACACTTGGTTGAATGCACATGCACATGTTATAATGTGCAAGGACACAGGTTCAAGACCCTAGTTCCTACGTGCATGGGAAAAGCTTCTCAAGTGGTGAACCAATTCTGCAGGTCTCTCTCTCTCTTTCTATCTATCTATATATTAATATTAAATACATATTTAAATATATATATTAAAATAAAATGGAGGAAAGGTACTCAAGCCCAGATCTGGTTCAGTCCAGTCTCCTGCCCTGGACAGTTTCTCTAGTTCCACAATCTGTAGTACTGAGCCACTTGATGGGAATGCAGGCCATGTGACTGAGCACCCTGGGCTATGTCTCTGGACTCTTCGTGACATTCTTAAAACCTGCGGCTTCCACCAAGCACACGTTTCCATGGGCTTCAATTTGTCTCAGAGGGACCTTGAGACTAGACAGTTTGACAGGGCTGTGGGCACCCACCTGACCGAGGTGCTCAGTGCAGAGTTCCCCAAAGAGATGGCATTACCTTCTATTCCAGATTCCAGAAAAGAAAGGAGACCAAATGGTGTTTCAAGGAAGGTGCTGGGTAAGACTGTTCTTGGACTTCACACACGACAAAGACTTAGTCATGAAGCTTCTGAGTGAGGTGAAGTAGTGAGCTCCCTATCACCAGAACTGTTTACCCAGAGGGGAGATGGACAGGCCCAGTGGCTCTGGAGCAGGAGGGAATGAATGGCTAGTACAGACCCAAGACATACCCTGGACAGTGACCGAAGGGGCTGCAGCTAGATCTGCCTGTTTACTGCAAAGCAGTGCTGTAAGGTGGATCTATTTAGCTGTCAAAGGCCCCACAATTATTCTAGCAAATATAAATAGCTCTATTTCCCGACCAAATGGATGCTACATGAGGGTGGGCTGGCACAGGGCTGAGCAAACAGAGGAGCATGAGGAGTGGGTAGTGGGGGGACTGCGGTGTGCTGGAAGGCAGGGCGCAGTCCTTCTCTGAGGGGACGCTAGCTATCGCTTGCCAGCCATGTGTTTCTTGAGGTTGTCAAATTGCCCAGGTTTTCAAGAAAACCACCAAACCAAATTTAAAAGAAGGAAAGCAACTAATAATATTAACATACCCTTATATAGCTCTCACAGGTGCCAAGAGCTATTTTAAATGCCCTGTGTTATGACCTCATTGAAACCACTTGGCAACCCTTAGAGGTAGGGGCTCTAAGCATCTTTGTTGACACATGAGAAAGCTAACTCTCAGAGAGACTAGCCTGCCCAACATCACACAGCAAATAAGGTAGCAGAGTCAAAATGTAAACCTCGATGCCTCTTGTAAAGTTCAGATGTTTCATTACTACACAGGTCTGACTAAAATGTAGATTCACCTGCATTAAGAAAAACACATTTAAGTCAAATAAAATAGAAAGAGAGGCCAGGGTAGCTTTTTTGAAGTAAAACATCTTTTCCAGGACATGTAGCTGGTGTTTTATCTACCCTTCACTTCCATTAGTGATTTCTCCAGCAAAATGCATTTTCTCTTAAATGATATGAGTCTAGTAGGCTTCAGGTTACCTCCTGTATTTATGACTCTGTGGGTTGTATCCTGCATGTGTATTATTAACTTTTCCATGTTATTAATATTTTGTCATATATAATTCTCACTGTCCCTCTAAATTCAGCAGGTGTTTGTGTGTTCTGAGGCAGAGACAGACACACAGAATGAGAATGAACAGAGCCCTGCTCAACACCACATGGCGGTACTGGGGACTGAGCCTGGGACCTCTGGTGTGTCAGGCATGCCAGCCTGTACTCTAACACATCGAGCTATTTCCCCAGCCTGATACGGCTATTTTAAAGGTTTGCCCAATTTGATGGTTCTATTATTATTATTATTGTGATCCCTTTTTGTCATTACCAGAGATTCACTGCTTTGGGAGAAAAATCCCAGCATAGAAGCCTCTTCCCCCAGTGCAGGGGGCTCTGGATTTGAACCTGGTTTGCATGCACACTCTCCAGCTGAGCCTGGCTCTTTGTTATGATGATCTTGCTGCCAAATATGCTTCTTTCCCAGCCTCCATCCCAGGGGTATGACACCTGGGTATAATTCACAGAATAAGAGGAAGATTTGATGGGAGAAGCACACACCACTGCCTAAGGTTTGCTATCACAGGCAGCCTGTGTCCTCAGGGTTGGTTCCCAGTGGTCACCTTTGCCAGGGGGGATCCAGCCATCATGAGCAGCCCCCTTATCCACAGTGACACACTACAGCTCTCCAGGGAAGCTCAGAGAGGAAGATGTCTGTGGTAAGAGGAACAGAGCTCAAAAGGCTCAGCTGCCAACAGGTAGGAAGCACAGTCCTGTGTGAACAATGAACGGGGTCCTGGGAGAAAGTCACATGGGTTCTGGGCACATCTCAGGTTCCCTCTTTTGTGGGGATTCTTCAGGAATGACATCATGCAGGACATTCAGGGACTTGCTTGCTGTGCCAGGAATTCCACAGCACAGGTGTCATAATGCCCCAGTGCAGAGTCCACCAGCGGGGTGTCTATTTTAAACCACTCTCTGTATTTACTCAACACTACTTACTAAGGCCTGGCTGAGCCAGGGGCTGGGCTGGGGCCAGGAAGACAAAGTCAAATAAGACTCTGACCTTGGTCTCAAGTGTGAATTACAGGTCCTTAAAATCATAAAACAAAGAGAAACGGTAACACTGATAGTGCATACGTGTCAGGGATAATACAAATAAGGTCAGCAGCGTGTGTGTGTATGTGTGTGTGTGTGTGTGTGTGCGTGTGCACTCAGATGGTTTTAGCAGAAAGAAAGCCTTTTATCCAGGCTCTGCAGGTGAGACCTGTTTTATGAGTCTCTTCAGGGGCACAGGCAAAGGGAGGTAGAAAGAGGACACAGGTTTAAGGGGTTCCTGCTGCTGGACAGGCTAGAGTAATGATTAGGCTAAAGAGTCTTCTTTTAGACATTCCAGAAGGACTCCTTCCATGGAAGCCAGTTGTGACCCACTCTGCAGGCTTGGATCTATATTTGTACCCTCTGGGCCATATTTATAGCCTCAGCCTCCCTGATGTGATTTTCCACTCCAGGTGAATACCAGCAAACATCATCCATTGCCAGGAAGATGGTAGCTGCTCAGGGGTCAGATGCCTCACACAGCTCCCAGAATAGAAGGTGACTTTTATTCTAGGGATATTGGTATGGCAAGTAGAGATGTGATAGTGTTTTTTTCTGTATGATCAAGCCTCAGAGTCATCAGGCTTGGACTGAAGCCAGCATGGGTGAATGAATACAGCCAGGGTCTCATTTCCAACCAGACTGGACTGAGACTAGGTAAAGAGGTGAGAAGCCAGAAACCGGGCATTGAGTATTCAGAGAAGTGAAACTGCCAGAGAGGAGTGGTTGCCTCCACTGGGGACATTCTATGGAGTTGCTCCAGTTTCCAGCAGGCCTAGACCTGCAGGATTCGAGACCAGTCACGAGACCTGGGCTGGAGGTTCATGGAGGTGAGGAGGCTGAGCAGTGGAATTCTATTCTCTTTCCACTCCCAATCGCTGCAAGCTGTTTTTTAGAATAACCAACTATTGCCAACTGATTTTTTTTATTGCCACCATAGTTAATGCTGGGGCTCAGTGCCAACACTATGAATTCACCGCTCCCAGGCCATTTTTTTTCCTTTCTATTTTATTTGATAGGACAGAAAGAAATTGAGAGGGGAGGGGAAGGTAGAGAGGAAGAGAGAAAGAGACACCTGCAGACATGCTTCACTACTTGTGAAATGTGTTCCCTGCAGGTGGGAAGCTAAGGCTCAAACCCGGGTTCTGTGTATGGCAATGTGTGTGCTCAAGTGGGTGTGTCACTGCCTGGTCCCCTGAACTGATTTTGAAATGAGAGTTCTATGGAGAACAGGTTGAAAATTATAGCAAAGCAACAGTCAGGCTTCAAGGTGTCACTCCACTCTAACTTCCTTTCTATGCACTCAATCACTCCACCCAGGTTGGGCTCCAGATTCTTCCCCAGACAGAACTGGAACCCATTGCACCAGGAGGACCCCTCAGGTGGGGCTGAATTCAGCAGACACCCCCACCAACCTCCTCCACCCCCCTGAACATGAGTCTAGTCTCCCAGTTCTTTCATCTCCCCAGACAGGAAGTGGGGCAGGAATGGGAAGCAACCAGATCCCTGGAGAGTCCTCCTACTGCCCGGCACTTGGTGGTTGTGTTCTTTGTCCTGCAGAAGGCCAACACTGACCGCCTATGTGTCAGGCAGCATGCCAAGCCCTTTCCACAAGACATTGCTCTTCACCTTCCTTAACAAGAATCCTGGTCTTTACTTAAAAGTACAAAAGAGGAAACCATCCCATGCAGGGGTGCAGTTTTTGGTCATGCTAGCATGCACTGTGCTTCTTGCTCACTCTGGGCTAGGCACTCTGTGCAGGAACCATGTGAGTAAGTTATAGACTGTTCTGACAGCCCCAGGCACAGAAGGCAGGAACTGAGGCTGGAAGGGCATCTTATGGCTGGTGCACGGGAGCCTTGGTGCTGGCTCAACATTTCGGTGTGGCACTTGTAGCCTATGGTGGGTGGGTAAAGTGTCCAGTTGGAAGTGGGACCCACAGAGCAGTGCTCAGAAGCACCCCTGGAGTTGCAAGTGAAATAAGAAAAGGTTGTAAAGTGATTCAGCTCATGTGATGATGGCAAGGTGTCATTGATGTGCTGTGGCAAGGTTTTCCTGATGCACCTGAAGGCACTGACTGGTAAGTCCTGTGAGACAAATGGGATTCTTGGCAGTCAGCAAGCATGAGAAGGGACTGGTGGAATTGCTAGCCGCTTAAACCTGGAGAACAGATGATGGATGGGGCTGTCTGTTTAGGCTCCAGACTTACAGATTCATAGCTTACTTTTTTCTTAAAGGTTCATTTTGTTTTATGAGCTAAAGAGAGGGGAGAAGGGGGAAGAAAAAGATGTGAAGGAAGAGCGAAAGAGAGAGCATGGGAGAGTGAGGGAGAGTGAGAGACCAAAATGGCAATCAGGCATACATGGTACTATTGATTCAACTCAGGACCTGTAAGTCCAAAGCTCTCATGATTATAAGTCCAAAGTAACCACAGTGCCAGCTCCAGGGCTACCACACTTATCTGAAAGGCCACTCTAATTGCCTGGTATAACAGGCACCTCCTCTCCCTGTGCCCCGAGCTGGCTTCTCCTCACCGGCTGGGGGCAGAGGAGAAACTGAGCTCCTGGAAATCTGCCTATAGGTCCCTCAGGTCACAACTGCAGTCCCTGCCATTCTCCCAGAAGGTCACTGAGTCAGTGAGCGGAGGCATGGCAGGGAAGAAAAACTGGGCTCATCTACAAAAAGCTCTTCTGAATCCTGGAACTACAGACTTCTGCCCACCACTGGCAGTGTTCAGGCATAAGCTCAATCACCTCTCAGCTATGGTGAAAAAGAGATTCTTGTTCTAGGAGGAAGACTGTGCTCAAGATCCCAGGGACGTAGTTGGAATCTAAATGGACACAGCACCCACTCTGGTGCTCTAGCTACAGTCTGTAAGCAAGTGGGTGGGGAGACAGGAAGGAAGGGTGTGGCCATGGTTTAAAGGACTGGGGTGAGTGTCTGAGGTCACATAGTTACTTAAAGGAAATGGGGCTGTTTGGACTGGCCTGGGCTGGCTGGGATGCTCAGAACTCAGTAGTAGTAGACAGGGTGGGTGGGTGGGAGGGGGGCTGCTGGGTGCAGATCCAGCCTCACTCCCATCAACTCTGTGAGCCTAGGCTAGCACTGTCCCCCTCGGGGTGATGACTGGCCAGAACACTTAGCAGGTGAGGGTGGCTGTGGTGCTTTTGTCATCAGACACCCCCAATTATTATTCCATGACTGGGTCACCGTACTTCCCAAATCCCCAAACCTTTTCACAAAATGTGACTTTCCCCACCTTGGAATGGGCTTTCAACATGGTATATTATTTAGGGGTGCCTGTAAGCCCTTTTGTGGGAGGAAGAAATCTCTGATGAGCCTACTGACTTATCCGCAGGTGAAACTAGACTCTGTCTCTTCCTAGCTGTGTGACCTTGGGTGGGTTAATTAACCTCCCTGTTCTTCAGTTTCTTTATGAAGTGGAGTCATTTTTTGTTTTTTCTTTTGCCACTAGAGTTACTGCAGGGGCTTAGTGGCTCCCTCTCTTCCTCTCTTTCTGATACAAGGTGAAAGGCAGAAAGAACTAAAGAAGGAGAGATGGAGGGAAGAAGAGATACCTACAGCACTGCTTTATTGCTTGTGAAGTTATCCCCCTCCTCCAATACATACACATAGATGGGGATTGGAAATTTGAACCTGGGTCCTGGAACATGGTAACATGCTACTCTACCAGGTGCACAACCATTCAACCCCCAGATAGAGCCTGTTTCTTGACTTGGTGGAAACTGGCTGTAATTTCATGGTATATTCATTTTATAATTGTTAATGGACTTATAACTTGGATTTTTATTTTTTTATTGCCATCAGGATTGTTGCTGGGGCTCAGTGCCTGCACAATGAATCCACTGCTCCCAGAAACTATTTTTTCCTTTTTTGAAAAAATTTGATAAGATGGAAAGAAATTGAGAGGGGCTGGGGAAGCAGAGAGAAACAGAAAGAGAGACACCTGCAGCACTGGCACTGCTTCACTATTCCTGAAGCTTCCCTCTTGTAGGTGGGAACTGGGGACTTGAGCCCTGAGCTTTGTGTGCTCTATGATGTATACCACTGCCAGGCCCCTGACACATATATATGGTATGCTTCAATTTAAAATAACCAAAAATATAAAAGTAGTATATACACTGTGAGATAAATTGAGTTAATAAAGGTTATATGCTTAGGTTAGTACCTGGTACATAGTAGGCACTCAGTGAATATTTGTTCTCCAGCACTAGCCCTTGACAGCACTTGTAACAGATGTATTCTTCAACAAAATTAGGGAGGCCAAATGCCCTCATTTTAGATTGACTGAGAAGGCTGGAAGTATCTCCCCACACCCTAATTCAAAGAATGAAGTTAATGGTCTGCTACTAAGATAATGATAGATGCTTCTACCCCTGGCCTCATATGCACCAGCTGACAGTAAACAGTCATGAGGGAGACACTCCCACCTCCTCCTCCTCCTCCCCAGTCATGGCTAGTTCTGTGAAGGAACCCAGAACATGTGGATGGGGGTGCTGAAGTCCCTGAAAGTGTTCTGATAACAGAACTAAGAGTGCTACAGAGAAAAACAAAGTCCAGTGATGAAGATGGATGGAATCAACAACTCTATTTGTGGGCCCAAGCCCAGTATCCATGTTCTGGCATTGAATCCACACTGAAGACAGACTCAGGTCCTCCAATGTGTATGGTCCCTACCACAGGGAGTGTGGCCACTGCCACATCCCAGTGGACCCAGCAAGACAGCCCCTGGAAAGCTGTCAATGGGGGGGGGGGGCGGAGCAGGCTCAGATAGAAGGAATCTAGAGGCCATGAAAGTCTCAGAGAAGTTACTCAAACTGTACAAAGTGGGTAAGAGCTTTAGAAGAAGCTTGAAGCTTAAGAATATGGAGATTTTCAGTCAGGGAGACAGCTCAGCTGGCAGAGTGCAGAATTTGCATGCCTGAGGCTCCAGGTTTGATCCCCAGCACTGAATGATGCTCTAGTTTCCTTTTCTATTTCATTTACTCATATGAGGCTCTTTCATATGAATGCTTAAAATAACAAAGCTTTGGGATTGGGACATAGCTCAACTCAATAAAAATTTCCCAGGTCATCCACCACGCACAAAGATCTGGGTTTAAATGCCTGGCCACCACATGGGTGCACCTGCACAGCAGAAGTTTCATGAGCATTGGAGTAGTGCTGTGGTGTCTCTCACTCTCTGTTTTTCTCTCCTCTGTCTCTGTATAAGGACAAAAAAAAAAAAGAAAGAAAGAAAGAAAGGAAGGAAGAAAGGAAGAAAGAAAAGGAATATTCCAGAAGTGGTGGAATCATGCAGGCACAAAGCCCCAGTGACAACCCTAGTGGAAAAATAAATAAGTAAATAATTTTTTGTTTTGCTTTGCTGACAAGACCACTGCTCAGTTCTGGCTACTGATGGTGCCGGGGAATCAAACATAAATCTCTTGCTTGAAAGGCCTGTGTGTAGGGTCGGGTGGTGGCATACTCAGTTAAGTGCACATAGTACTATGTGCAAGGACCCAAGCTCAAGCCTCCACTCCCCACCTGCAGGGTGGATGCTTCACAGGTGGTGAAGCAGGTCTGCAGGTATTGTGCTACTTCTGCACTATCTCTTTGGCTCTGTATGATTTGAATAGTAAAATTAACATTAAGAAAATAAAGGGATTTAGTTAGTTATACTTGAAAAATCACAAAACAAAATTCCTCTGGCAGAGCTGGCAGGCTGGGCTGGACAACACACAAGCTTGAAATTTACAAGTAGCCTCTCACCAACTCATCACATGAAATCTGACAGCTCAAAGCTGCAGCCAAATTAGTGCCCTCAGGAGCAGAATTCAGGGCTGACGAGGTCAAGGTACTTCTCCAAGCAGGAGTGGTTGACGGACAACTTGAGCTCTTGCTTGCTGATCAGGTCTCTTTCCTTCAGCACAATGCTTTTTAACGATCTGCATAATTCTTAGCACATCTGTGGGAATGGCTGCTTTGCATAAAGATAGGTATAGTGAGAAGTGTTGCCATCAGAAGCTTCTAGATCAGTCTGGAAGAGCTGCTGTTGGCTCAGCTATTCCCCCAGAATGCTGCCCCCTTCTTTCTTTCTTCCCTTTTCTCAAAGATTTTTAGGAGAGAGCAAGAGAGGAAAGATGTGAGAGAGAAGTACAGTGTTGGGAATTGAACTTGGGGTTTCACCATGCAAGGCAAACTCTCCACCCATTTAGAGATTAAGAAACAGATGACCAGTCAGCAGAGGGGACACATCTGTTCCCAGTGTAGTGAACTTGCCCAAGGCAAGTGCTGGGCATGAGAAAGCAGACTCAGAATGTGAAGATGAGGTGGCAGGTGCTGTGGACATTGTTCTCATGCACTCTGTGTGGGTGTGTGTGGGGGGGTGGGGGGCAGAGGCACCTGAGGCAGTGGCTCAGAAGGCCCATTCAGCTGTGGCCTTCACTCCCAGAGCTGGCTACCTCCCTTCTGTCAATTCTAGTGCTCATCCTGGGGCTCCACATCTCAAAAATATGAATAGATCAAATGTATAGCTCCTGACATCTGCAAAAAAGGTCTTTTTAAAAAATCTTCTGTTAGGGGAGTCGGGCTGTAGCGCAGCGGGTTAAGTGCAGGTGCCGCAAAGCACAAGGACCGGCATAAGGATCCCGGTTCGAACCCCAGCTCCCCACCTGCAGGGGAGTCGCTTCACAGGCGGTGAAGCAGGTCTGCAGGTGTCTATCTTTCTCTTCCCCTCTCTGTCTTCCCCTCCTCTCTCCGTTTCTCTCTGTCCTATCCAACAACGACAACAACTATAATAACTACAACAATAAAACAACAAGGGCAACAAAAGGGAATAAATAAATAAAAATAAAATAAAAAAAATCTTCTGTTGGAAAGTGACTTTTGCAGGTCAGAGCCCATGTCCCCTTTTCATGGTCAAGAGGACAGGGAGGTCTGTAAGCTGATGGAGCCACTGACGATGCCTTTGTTTATGGCTGCTGACCTCAACAAAAGTGACCAGCCACTCTCTGTATTGCACAGAGCAGCTGTAGTAGCCAACAGACACAAAATGAATGTCTGTGGCCCATTAGTACAGGCAAAGCATCTTCTGTGTTTTATTTTTCTTTTTTACTAGAGCACTGCTCAGCTCTGGCTTTTGGTGATAAGAAGGATTGAACATTGGACTTCAGAGCCCCGGACATGAAAGTCTTTTAGATAACCATTAGGCTGTCTCCTCTGCTCTCCTCCTCCTCTCTCCTCCCAGTATCTTCCAAATGACAGGAACTCATGATCTCTTCCTAGGAATCACTATGGTAGGTCAGGACTATCATTCTTTTTTTCAGATAGAAAACAAAATGTCAGAGGAGGGAAGTAACTTGCTCAAGGTCACACAGCTTGGGAACAGTGGAGAAAAGGTACTAGGCTGCAGTACCCCAGCTGGAGTAAACACCCCCCCCCCCCCAGCTCTCCTGGCCAGAACAGAAAAAGATGCTGCAGATGAAGACCTGACTTCCAGGCCATGGGAAGATGGCTGGAAGGGGGAGAGGCCACTTCCCCACTGCAACCCCCATTTGGAGGTCCTCACTGTGGGCCTAGAGGAATACCCCTTTTTCATCACCTGTACCCCTGTCCCTGGGCATATGCAGGTACAGAAGCAGAGCTTGCTATGCAGGTGGCTAGGAGTCAGAAGACACGTGTAGGTCCCCCAGCAAGTGGCAGTGGGCTGTGGAGGGAAGAACACTTTGAATGGCAGCTCTGTCTCTCACTCCCTGAGTTTCCAAGGACAAAGTTCCTGGGCCTCTTTGGGCCTCACTCCTTCATCTATCAATGCATCCTATAATGACCCTGGGTCCAGATTCCCAGAGGGATAAAGAATAGGAAGGTTTCCAATGGAGGGGATGGGATGTGGAACCCTGGTGGTGGGAATTGTACCCTTCTTATCCAATGGACTTGTCGATAATAATTAAATCAACTAAAAAAATAGGAAGGGAAAAAAGAAAGAGTGTCTGTAGTTTAGAAAGAAGATTTGAGAAGTGCTGAATGCTCAGTTCTGTCCCTCCGGGCTGTTTGAAGGAGAAGGTAGAGAGGAGACAGCAGAGGGAACAGAGCTCAGTCCAGGGTTTTGTGGTGCACCCTCCTCAGGGCTTACCTAAGGGGAGGTGTTTTCTTTTGAGTCTGCTAGAAGGAAGACAGGAGAGGTGGAAGCATCTCCTCAGATGGAGGGCATGGAGGGGGGGGGGCTCTAAGTGGTAAATCCAAGATGACAATGCCAGGGGTGCAGCCAGGAAATGGCTCGCCCAGGAGAGCGTGGGCCCTGTATGCTTGGGGTTCCATGTTGAACCACAGGGGCTCTGTATGCCAGAGTGGTGCTCTAGCTTCCCTCTCCTTTCATGTGAAACCCGCACGTTTGAAAAACATAAAAAAAAAGAAGAAAGAAAGAGAAAGCAGTGCAAGGAGCAATATTCCCAGCAGGCTAGTACCTGACAGAGGCAGAGCAAGAGTAGCTCTCTCAGAGGGTCTGACCATGTCTGTAGAATGAGCATATCAGAGGGTGTTAAGGAAGGAGAACCCCGACCCCCCATCCCTATGATGGGAGACCCCTGATCAGCCTCTGAATTTCAGAGGCCTCTCGAAGTTCATAAGGTGAATCTTGTTGAAGTCCAGAGAGGGTGAAGATATTGGCCAAGGATGCACAGCACGGTCAAGATACTGACCCAACGCTCCAGCCTCCTCAACTAGGGCTAAAGTGACTGGAGTGACCTGGTCATACATGAGCACTGGTTCCTCAGGCACTTCCCTACACTGGGCCCCATGCCCAGCAGAGAACTGAGTCAGCACATAGTCTCCGGAAAGCCCCCGGGCAGCTCTCCAGCAGTGCTGGCTTTGACTGGACAGAGTGTCACTTACAACTGCTGTTTCAAGCAAGTGCTGTGTCCTTCTGAGCAGCGGCAGCAAGAAGGCAGTCTTACAGCTTGCAGTGAAGTGCAGATGAACAGCAGGGACAGCCCCAAGGGTCCCAAAGAGAACAGTCTGCTAACGTTTCTTGTGACCCACTTGGTGTCTGCTGAACATGGTGGTGGCACATACCAGGTGTCCTCTAGCCTCCTGATTTCAACTACAGATTGTTGCTGTCCCTGTTCTTTCACAGAACAGAGAAGAACAATGACTTTCCCTCAGCCACACAGCTACTAAGTGCACTGTGTCACAGACAGATCCACCTGGTTGGACTCATTAGTTACTTTTTCTTTTCTTTTTTTTTTTTTTTTTGCTACCAGGGTTTACTCTAGGGCTTGGTGCTTGCATGATGATTCCATCACTCCTGGCAGCTATTTTACCCACCCACCCCTTTTTTTCTTTGTTTTATTTGATAAGACAAAAAGAAATTGAGAGGGTGAGAGGGAAATAGAAAGGAATAGAGTGACACATACAGCCGTGCTTCACCATTTGTGAAGCTTCCCCTGCAGGTGGGGACCAAGGCTTTGAAATCAGGTCCTTGCACATGGTAATGTGCACTCAGCAGCTGGGTGTGCCACTGCCCAACTCCCTGAATCTCTTTTAAACCATACTTGGATAGTATGAAGTGGATGTCCCCTGCCAGTGAACCCACAGACTGATCATCAGGGGAAGTATCCCTCTGTCCAGACAAACAGAAAATAATAAAGACCAAAATAACCCAGAAGGACTGACAGTCACTTACAGTCAGTTCTATCATAAATAAAGAAAAATCTTCCAGGGGTGATAGAATCATACAAGTGGCATATAGCCATAGCAATAATCCTGGTGGCAAACAAAAGTAAGATAAAATGTGACAAATAAAATAAAGAGTATTTATCCAGATGCTACTTAAAATTGTCCCAATTTTTTCCTGGAGGGAATGGGGGGGGAATGCAAACATAGAGACCTGCTATGAAGTCAGTTGAGGTGGGTAGGAGCACAGGGGGAGTGTGCATGAGAAGGACTTCTGGAAAGATGGACCAGTTTTCTGCATGTGCCCCCAGGCTCTGTCAGCTGGTGGGGGTAGAGTGTTCCCAGGTCCCATGGGGGCCAGCTAGGCCTGTCTTCAGAGCCTGCTGGAACCCCAGCTGCCTCCTTGCTGCAGGCCTTCCTGCAGGAAGCCGGGGCCAGCGGTTCATTGTATCAGAGAGAGAGAAGGGATGTTGGCCTCCAGCCAGTGCCAGCCCATGCCAAGCATCCTGGGGAGCTCAGCTGGCTGCAGTCTCCTACTGGGAAGCCTCCTCTGGCACACTGGGCAAAGGAGGCCCCCATGAGAGAGCACAAGGCTACCCAGGAGTGGGAACAGACTAGACGCTGGAGTGGGAGAATGGGAAGAGCCATGGGAATGGGCCAACTCAGGGGCTTCCATGGGTCACAACCTTGCTCTTTCCTGAAGCATTCAGACCCCAAGGACACCCTGCTAGAGGCTAGACGAGCCTCAGTTCAGGCCACTTTTGCCTCTTGCCAATCCTCGTGAAAACACCTGTGACACCCTTAGCCTGCGGTTGGCTGCCTAGGGAATACTCTGCCCCTGCTCACTGCCCCCTTCCTGATCCACTTAAGCCTCCCCCTGCCACTCTGCCACTATACATCCCCACCTGAGATGCAGCATGATGGAAGTCCTCAGTTGCCCTCACTGGAAGGAGCTAGCACTTACTGCACAGGTGAGCAAACCAGAGGCAAATGAATGTGATCTACCACTAGGAAGTTACAGACGTCAGGAAAATCATGATTCTTAGAGACTGACCTTTAAACCTGGGTCACAAGTATGGCAAAGCAGTGTAGCATCTGGGTGAGCTATTTTCCTTTTTTTGCATGATGCTCCGATGTAGTGGCCTAAGGCCAGACCCAGGTCCTGGAACATGGTAATGGGAGCGATATCCCCAGCTGTTAGAGTCTGATCTTAAGTTCACTATCTAAACAGTCCCAGAGACTTCTGAGAGGAGCCTTGGGAGAAAAGGATGGGAGGTGGCCCAGCTGCAAGAACTTCAGACATTTTGAAAGCTCTAGGGGGTGATGGTGGCATACCTGGTTGAGTACACATGTCACCGTATGCAAGGATCTAGAGACCCTACTCCCCCACTTGTAGGTGAGAAGTTTTATAAGCAGTGAAACACGTCTGCAAGTGTCTCTATTTCTCTTGCTCTCTCTATTTCCCCCATTCCCTCTCAGATTTGTTGTGGTCTCCATCAGAGGATGATACCCCTTCTTCTGGAACAACCTATGCCCAGCTTGCCCCCAGCAAGGAAACACACTTTCCTTTCCTGTCCCTAAAGTTTCTGCCCTTGACCTCCAGGCTGCCAGCTATCTCTACTCTGTGCTGCTTCCCCAGGGGAGTGAGTAGCTAGCCTCCTTTTGGCTCCAGTCCTTGGAAGCCTTGCCTGGCCAGCTGCTCTGGCCCCCATCTGCCAGGCACAGTTTCCTACAAGTCACAAGGGCTCCCTGATGGCCTGGCTTCTCTATGAAGCCCTTTCTGCTGCCACCATGTTCCTAGGCTCCTGCCTGCCTGGCACTCCTGCCCCCCTGCTGCCCTCTCCAGTCAGGTCTGCTTCTTTAGGCTGCTAGGACCCAGGCACATCTCAACCACTTTTTACCAGTGGGGCCTGGAAGCCATCCATGGATGATGTCTGAGCACAGCAAAGGTCTAGATTGCTGCTTGGAGTGTAGGCCCTGTGCCTCCATGGATTTGATGCCACAGCTCCCACACTTGGCTTTGACTGTGTCCATTTGTCTGCACATCTCCCCAGCTAACTCCTGTTAGGTGGATAGCTGCTTTTTCTTTCAAAACTCTGACTTAATTCTTGCCTTCCTTGATCTCCTTTTGTCTAGGTCAAACTGGTTCTCTCATCTATGAATTATAGGGTTTTATTATGAAATAATCACAGAATCTATTGTAGACACAATTCTTTCTTGCTGAATGGTTTACAGTCAAACAGAAAAACCACTGTTCTCTCACCCTGCTTTCCTCTGTGCGTGTTCACAGCAAAGGTCATACCATTCCTCTCTGTCTGCTCAGGTCCTAACTCCCCATGCATGGGCCACCACTGTGGGGTGTCTTCCTCAACTAGGATTGTGGACCTCAACCAGGCCACCCTATGTTAACTCCTGAACTCAAGGAATCCTGTGGAATTATTATTATTCACAAGGGCTATCACTGGGACTCAGTGCTGCATTATGAATCCACTTTTTCTGGAATTCTATTTTTCCTTTTTTTTTTTTTTTGATAAGGGTAAGAGACAGACAGAAGAAAGGACAACTGCAACATTCATTGCTCTACAACTTGTGAAGTTTGCCCCCTGAAAATGGGAATGAAGACTTGAGCCCGGGTCCCTGAGCATAATAACATATGCGCTCTCCTTGTTGAGCCACCTCCCAATCTCCATTTTCCTAAGCCTGCAGGGTCAGAGGATCCTCTAAAGACTTGAAATCTCTCCTGCTCCCCCCCCCCCCCCCCAGTTCTACAGCTGTGAGTGTTCCAGCAAGTCATCCCCAACACCCAGCTCTAGGCTTGGAAAAGAAATCCTTGCCAGCAGATGTCTTCTCTCAGATGTGGCATGCTGCCAAAACTCCTGCCAGTGAAGTGGCACCCTGCTGGCGGGCTCAGATTAGATTGTCTGCCCTTTAGAAAAGGCCGGATTTTCCTCAGGGAGAGGCAAGGACTGGCAATAGCTGTACAACCTTGCGCAGTCTTTCCCCTGCAGATGGTCTCTGAGCAGTATCTTCTCCCAGTGTTGGCTACAGAGTTCTGCTGGTTCCAGCCCAAGAGCTGGAAAGACCCTCAGGTTACTCACCATTGTGAGAGTCAGAGCCAATTCACACAAATCATGCTTGTTCTGCACATGAGAAACTACTGAGACTCCCAAGGAATAAAGATGCTGCCCAAGATTTCTGAGCTATTATACTAATGACGCAGTCAAGACCAGACCCCAGGCCAAGCCCTACCGCACACCAAGCAACTACAGATGAGGAAACTGAAACTCACAGACCCAAGAGGACTTGTCCAAGTATCCAGCTGCAGGACTCATACCACATCACTCACCTCCTGGCCAGAGTCCTCATTTCAATTTCTAAAGATGGTAAAGCTCAGGTCAATACAGGGTCAACCCAGAGCAAGACACACCATTTGCTTAACAACCTGCTATTTTCCTGGTGATTCCTCCTTTCTTCCTCCCTCCCTTTCTTCCTTTCTCTCTCTCTTTTTTGTTTTTTCTCTTTCTCTCTCTCATTTGTAAAGAGATGGGGGGGGGGAGAGAGAAAGAATAAGAAAGACCACAGCAATGAAGCTTCCTTCAGTGGGGTGGGAATTGGGCTTGAACCTACGTCTCGTATGGGGCCAAGCATTGGACTATCCAAGTGAGCTATTTCAGGGGCTCCTGTTTTGTTTTTGACTGGGAGATTAAAATAAAAAGGTCTCAGAGAAAGTTAGTTGTAAAGCGGATCAGGAAATCAAAGTAAGGACTTGAATCTGGGAAGAGTCTGACAAATTGTTCTCTTAGAGTTGCTCAGTCAGATCCAAGTTTGTGTGAGATATTATTCCTTAAAGTCTCACCTCTCCGGAGCCCTACCCCACCAGGGAAAGATACAAACAGGTTGGGGGGATGGGCTGACTTGCCAACAGGTCCAGTGAAGAAGCAATTACAGAAGCCAGACCTTCTCCTGTCTTCATCCCATAATGATTCTGGGTCCATACAATAAGAAGGATAAAGAATAGGGAATCTTCCAATGGAGGGGATGGGAAATGGAACTCTGGTGTATGGAACTGTATGGAATTGTACCCCTGTTATCTTACAATCTTATTAATCATTCTTAAATCACTAGTAAAAATTTTTAAAAAGGAACTAACCAGTTATTCCTCTACTCAAACAGGAAAGAGGTCAAAAGCAGTATAATAAGTTGTAACAGGGTTTCTCCTTTGGTTCAACAGGAATTTGTAGGGCTTGAAGTGTCTGACTTCCCTGGTTTGTCTGACTCAGAGAAGTCTGTTGCTATCTGTATTTTGAAGGAGCAAAACACCAGGCTGTTATACTTCATTCTAACTTTGCTAAGGGGACTCTTTGTTTGGGGACTCATTGTTTGGTCTTCTGTCACCATCTTTGATCAGAGACAGAGGTATAGAAGGTGCTAATTTCATATGCTCACAGACCTGTGAGTTTTTTTTTTTTTCTTTCCTAACTGGACTCTAGTTCAAGCATAAGTTTTCAGTTTTCCTTCAGTCTGTCAGAACAGGGAGAGGGGTCCCCAAATGAGGTTTCAGTTCTTTCTCCTCTCCACCCATGTTTGGGCCAGTTATAGGGTTGGATCTGACCTGGGGGTAAGGCATGGGGGAAGGGAGGCTCTATAAGCAAGGCATCATCAGAAAGTCTTATGGGTAGATACTGAAATGAGGATGGGGAGGCCAAACTGATAATAAATATATAGAAGACAAAGTCAAATTCAAACACACACACACACACACACACACACACACACACACACACACACACACACACACACACACACACTTTTTACCCAAGGAGAACAGAAGAGTCATACAGAAAAGAAAAGTAACCATGGTTTACTTAGCTGTGAGCTATATATGCTATATATGGTGTAAATCAGGGAACAGGAAGCCTATAGGGGGGGAATGGGGGGGAGGTTACTAGCTGATACGTAGAGCTGAAAAGTCAAGTGGTGACAACTTAGGCTCATTATTTAGATGGAGATATTTAGAGATAAACCAAGATAATCTACCCAGATGGAAATGACTGTTTCTAAAGGTATGGGTTGGGGGAGGGGAAGGAAGAAAGGCACTGCTATTTTTACTGCAAAATCTACAGAAATAATAGGCTTATTAAACTCATGCATGGAAGGAGAGAGAGAGAGGAGAGAGAGGAGAGAGAGGAGAGAGAGGAGAGAGAGGAGAGAGAGGGGAGAGAGAGAGAGAGGAGAGAGAGAGGGGGGGGGGGAGAGAGAGAGGGAGAGGGAGAGGGAGAGAGAGAGAGAGAGAGAGAGAGAGAGAGAGAGAGAGAGAGAGAGATGCCACTGTTCCTGAAAGGCCAGGAGGAGCCAGGCCAGCTTCCTGGTGCTTGAGTCCCCAGGACAAGAAAGGGACCAGGACGCTGGCAGACCTGGTGCCAGTGCAGAGGTTGTTGAGTTCTCCCTGTGACTAGGGGTGGGGTTACCTTCCAGGGAGTGAGGATTCCATTTTCTGTACTAGTTCCCCTCCCCCTCCCCTGATGGTCCCCTCTGGAACCAGACAGTACTAGCCTTGAGAAATGGAGTCTCCTTTAAATTTTAATAGCATGCATTTAGGTTCCCTGGCTGTCCTTGGGGCTCCCGGGACTCTGGCTCAAACATGCTCAGACACTCAGTCTGCCCTGAGATCAATATACCCTTTTTCTTGTCCATTTTGCTTTCATGTTGTCTTTTTTTTTTCCCCTCTTTCTCTTTACTGTTTGTGACTAGGGTTTCATGGTGACTTAATCTGCTTCCTCTGATGCCTGGAGCGAGCATTCCCTGAGTAGAGCTGTGAGTGAATAGTCAGGAGTTAGCTACCAGGACAGGACAGAGTCAGCCTAATGAGGTTATTTAATAGCTGGCACTTTTTTTTTTTTTTAATTTCGGGGGTGATATTTAAGAAGGAACCATTTTTTTCAATAATCTGTGTAGTTTCCTGGGAACAAAAATTTCCTGCTCTTGTTTTCAAAACAGTTCATCACAGAGCAATGGCTGGAGAAGACCTGGAATCCTCCTTGCCATGGCTTCCCCCCAAAAACCAAAAAACAATTCTACTTGCAGGGAATTCTTCTCTCCCTTCTCAGAGTTGCTCTGGCCCCACCCCAGCATCATCTACTCTCTGCTCTAAGTCATTACTACCAACTCAAGGACCGCAGTTTCAACACCCACTGTCTCAATATCACACTCCACTCCCTCCACTCCATTTTCTTATTTCCCTTCTGAGGCCAGTCTCTTAGAAGCTTACAAGTGGTGCTTCTATTTTGCATTGCAGCTCCCACACTGGGGCTCCACTTCCACCAGAACAGTTCCTGTGGTGGTCACTGTGACTCCCCCTCACAACACCCATCATTTGCTCCACATCACCTTTCTGGTCTCACAGCAAGGCTAACCAAGCCCTCCTCCTTGAACACTCTGTTCTGTTTCTGAAACTTCTCACTCATCAGAGTCTTCAACTCACCCCAGCTTGTCCACAATGACCTCTCCCCTCCACCTCCCTAGCTGACCTCCTCCAGTCTCACATCCCTTAGGCCATCAATGCATGGATGCTGCCAATGTGTATTTCCAGCTCAGGCCTGTCACTATACACCCCAATGCCAATGTTGTCTGAACACACAGATGGATAATCGACATCTCAGAATGGACATGCCCATTACAGTTTATTCTCCTTTCCCAAACCTCTTTTCCTGTTGGTATGTTCCCTTCCCCCCGACCTCTGAGAAGAATTGGTTTGCCCCTTGCTACTTTCGCGCCCCTCTTTCTACCCGCCCCCTATGGCCCCCTATGCTAAGGACGGGCAGAGTCCCAGCAGCAGCAGCGGAGAGAGGATGATGGAGAAAAGCACATGGTGTGGTGATTTGCCCGTTCGTGAATAAAGATATACAGCTTCTCAGCCCAGCCGTGTGTCCCCGAGTCTCTGTTACCTGCCCGTGAAGCCAGCCCGGATAAAACATTTTCCAGCCCAGTAAAACTTAGTAAATGGTACCATCATTGACCTAGCATTTACTCAATTCAAAAATACAGTTAGTTATTCTTGATTCCGATATTATTTTTCCCACACACTCCATGTTTAGTCATAAGAAGCCCTATGTCATGGTCTGGGTGGAAGGTGGTGCAGTGGATAAAGCATTGTACTTTCAAGCATAAGGTCCTGTGTTCAATCCCTGGCAGCACATGTACCAGAGTGATGTCTGGTTCTTTATCTCTCTCTTCCTATCCCTCTCATTGATAAATAAATAAAAATATTTTTAAAAAGAAGTCCTATGTCAGCCAAATCTGCTCATTTAGGGAAAAGAAGTGTTGTTAGCAGAATTGGACAGCCACATAAAGAAAAATGAAACCAATATGCCAATTAACACCATACACCAAAATTAACTCAAAATGTATCAAAGATCTGGATATTAGACCTGAAAGTATAAAATACATAGGAGAACATATTGGTGAAACATTTCATGACATTAACACTAAACATGTACTTGGAGACTTCACCCCATGGACAAGGGAAACAAAAACAAGATTGAACAAATGGGACTATTTCAAATTAAAAAGCTTCTATACACCAAAAGAAAACCCCATAAGGATAAACAGGAAACCTAGCAATTAGGAGAACATATTCACACACCATACTTCAGACAAACAGTTGATATCTCTAAAAAACTCATACAGTGCAACAAAAAGAACAACCAATAAAAAGTGGGTAAAAGATATGAATAGACAGTTCTCTAAAGAAAAGAGATGCATAGCCCACACACATATGCAAAAATGCTCTAATTCACTCATCACCAGAGAAATGAAATTAAAACCTCACTGAGTACCACTTCACACCTGTGAGAATGATCTTTATCAACAAAACAGGAGAGGATAAATGTTGGAAAGGATGTGGAGAGAAAGGAACTTTATTACAGTGCTGATGGGACTGCAAACAGGTACAATCATTTTGGAAGATAGGGAGCATCCTTAAGCAAATACAGATGGAAATACCTTATGATCCAGCAATTCCACTCCTAGGCATTTATCCAAAAGAGACAATAACATTAATTCAAAGGGATATATGTACCCCATGTTCATAGTTGCATTATCCACAATAGCCAAAATTTGGAAGCAACCATAATGTCCTTTGACAGATGACTGGATAAAAAAAGTTATGAGACATATACTCAATGGAGTATATTAGTGAAGTAAGCAAGGAGGTGAAGGAAAACCACAGGATGGGTTCACTCATATGTGGAATTTAGAGAACTGAACACACATACTTGAAACAACCAAACACAATACAACCCATATTTAAACTTGAAAAACTATAGTAGTTATCTAGGGGGGTGGGCACAGACTTTCGGTGGTGGGAAAGGTGTGAAATTTTAATCCTATTAATTTATATTCTCATAAATCACTATTAATGTGACAGGTTTGGGGAGGGGAAAGATTCGGAACTCTGGTGGTGGGAAAAGTGTGGAATTATATCCTGTTGATGTGTGGTTTTGAAGTAAATATTAAATCACTAATTAAAAAAAAAGAAGTCCCATGTCTCCATTCCCATCTTTACTGCCACCTTGCTGATCTAACTACTGGATGCTATGTCTGAACTCTGATTTCATACCTTTGCCACTGACCCTACAACCACCATTCCCTTCCCATAGTTCATGTCACCACCCTAGAAGAGATGGAGCAATAGAATTTGGGGACAAAAAGAGAAACAGAAAAAGTATGATGAGTAATGGGAAAATGTGATGGGGGTTGGATAATCACTCCCCAGGTCAAGGGTCCATCAGGTACAAAGGACATACCTATATGTCCAGAGGGAATTCTGAGAATTAAAGGGAGATCAAGGCACTGGGTCTCTTTAGAAGACCCTGGGAAGAGTTCTGTAAGAGAAAACTCACCCAGAAAGAGCAGCCCATTCAGAAAACAATGTGTATTGAGTATATTCAATAAATGTAGAAACAAATAAAAACAAGTACAGCTATTAGAAATGAAAATGCAAGAGATAGAAAAAAAAAGACAAGTGTTAAAATGTAACTCCTTCAAGTGGAATAATATTGAATTAAGTGAGCTCTTAAACTATTCTACTCAAGAAGTTTACCAAGACCCTATTACAACAGTGGCTCACCAGCATCCAGTGTTGGAAGTGTTGGGAGCATAAGTTCATGGGAAACTGAGGTGAACAACACACAGATGGTTGGATCTTGACTTAGTGTCCTGGAGAGATGTCCAGATGGGAATGAGTCCAGAAGTCATTAGCCTATAGGCAGTCTACAGTCACTTTGGGAGAAAGGAAGTCCAGGGATTGAGCTTAGAGAATCTCAGTATTGACTTCCCTAGGCAGGCGACCTCACCGATGTGTCTCAGAATCTCCCCTCTGCAGACAACAAGCCCTACCCCACTAGGGAAAGACAGATATAGGCTGGGGATATGGACCCACCTGCCAACAACGATGTCCAACAGAGAAGCAATTACAGAAGCCAGAACTCCCACTTTCTACACCTCAAAAATAATTTTGGTACATACTCCCAGTGGGGGAGAAATGATAGGGGGAAGATGACCAGAGTTCTCTGAACTTCAACTCCATGAGGACACAGAAAGAGAAGAGGAAAAAGGGAGGGACATTTGGATATAGTAATAGGTGTATGTGTGACTTGAAAAGGAAGAGAAGATGGGACTATAAAAAATGGGAAATAGATACAAATATAGACAGATATTTGTAGAAATAATAATTAACCAATATCTGCATCCTTGGGAGAACTGCTATAGCTTACAATGAAAAGAATGGAGACCCAGAACTCTGGTAGTGGGAAACTTGAGTAGTGGTACCTCTGTTATCTTGTATTTTTGTAAATCAATATTAAATCACTAATAAAATAAAAAAGAGAGAGAATCCCAGTATTTGAGCTCAGCAGATGACAGGCATTACCAAGGACTGGTGAAGGAAGAAGATCAAGAAAGATGGTGTCCTAGACAACAAGTGGAAAAGTGTTTCAAGGAGGGGAAGGCTCAGCTGGGTCAAATGCTTTGCTAGGTTAGGAATGAATAGAATATGAGAACAGATTATCATCAAATTCTTCAGGGTGATGGACACTATCAACCTTGGAGCAATTTCTGAGGTGTGATGAGCTCCAAGACCCATCTGGAACAGATCTGAGAGAAGATGGAAGGGAAGATGTGGAGGTAAGTTGAATCAACTCTTGATGGAGATGTTTCCTAATGGGAAGCAGGTGACTTAGGATCTTCAGTCAAAGCAGAACTTTTTTTTTAAGACAATTTTTTATTATTTACTTATTTATAAATTTATTAATTTTTTTCCTTTTATTGTCCTTGTTTTTTTTATTGTTGTAGTTAATATTGTTGTTGTTATTGATGTTGTCATTGTTGTATAGGACAGAGAGGAATGGAGAGAGGAGGGGAAGACAGAGAGGGGGAGAGAAAGATAGACACCTGCAGACCTGCTTCACCACCTGTGAAGAGACTCCCCTGCAGGTGGGGAGTCGGAGGCTCAAACCGGGATCCTTACGCTGGTCCTTAACGCTTCATGCCATGTGCACTTAACCTGCTGTGCTATGGCCCGACTCCCCCCCCTTTTTTAATTGGGGGACTAGTGTTTTACACTTGACAGTAGATACAGTAGTTTGTCCATGCATAACATTTATCAGTTTTCCACATAACAATACAACCCCCACTAGGTCCTCTGCCATCATGTTCCAGTACCTGAATCCTCTCCCCCCACCCCCAGAGTCTTTTACTTTAGTGCAATACACCTACTCCATTGCAAGTTCCAAAGCAGTACTCAAGGTAGGAAGCACACATTCAGAAATGCCAAACTGAAGGGCCAGGAGAGAGGCATCTTCTGGAGTATTAGTACTGGGATGTATTAGAGAGGTCACAAGAGTTGGTCTTCAACAGGGGCACAGATAGCTAGTTATTTCCTTAGCTCAGTAATTAAATCTTATGATTGGCAGGGTCTGGAATGGACTCCTTTGGTTAAAGACCTGCAGGTGGCAGATCTGGGAAGCCCTAAGCCAATTACACCCTACTCCATCCTTACTGGTCCAATCTGCAGATGGTTTGCTGTTTCCCTGCTTTGTGCTCCAGTTCCAAGTCAAGACTAGGCTGCTCCTCTGAACCCCTTGTCCACTGCTTATGGCTACATTCTTTAGGAACTCCCTGCACCCCCCCCCCCAACCCCTCGACTCCCTCCTCCACCCCCAGGTGGACCTGGTTACTCACTCTCACCAGATAAACCTGTAATTCTGTTCATATTTAAGTGCTGACACCCTTCTATCTCCTGTTTCCGACTGGACTTGGATAATCACTTTTGGCATCCAGGTGTTTCTTGTCAATTCCAATCACTTCTTCCACACCAGCAATTGGGGCTGAACTCCTAGCACCCCCCCACCCTTTTTGGCAACAACTGGTCTTGGGTGGGGATAGTACAGTCATTACCTTTAGTGAACAATATAATGTGTGTGTATGAAAAGAACATTCTTTTACAAAGAAGCTTTCCTAAAACAGTCAGCGCTTTGGCACCTGCATGGTGAATCCACTGTTCCTGGTTAATTAAAATTTCTTTTAAAAAAGAAAAAAATAGAAGAATAAGGAATGCAGAAAGGCCTGGGGGCCTCCCTAGAGGTCCTCTGAAGGCTGAATGTAGCACAATAGGGGCAGAAAGATCCAGCTTGGGTTTTATTTTAATTTTTATCTATTTATTATTTATAAAAAGGAAACACTTCCGTGGACAGACAACCCCACCAATGTGTCCTGGAGCTCTGATTCCCCAGAACCCTACTCCACTAGGAAAAGAGAGGCAAGCTGGGAGTATGGATCAACCCAGCTTGGTTTTAATGAAGCCTGTAGGTCAAGCAGCAACAAAGGGCTCTGGAATAGAGGTGTGATACTGGCTGGATTGTGATCTAAGATTAGCAGTGTCACAGCATGGATACGGGGGAGGGACATTGAGACATGATACAAGATGAAAAGAGAGATCACATCTGAGGCATGGGTCATTTATGTAGAATACCAAAATGTGAGGACTAATTTTGACAGACTGAGGAGAAGGAGTCTAAGCTGGCACTAAGGCTGTGATTGTGAAGGGCTGTGTATCATTTGATACGTGAATATGGAAGAAAGAAGATGCTGGTGGGGGTGACTGGAGGGCTGATTTGGACCCCACACTGGGGTTCTCCAAGACAAAGATGCCCAGGAGGTATCAGAAGCAAAAGTCTATGGTTCAGGAGTGAGGACCTAGCTGGAGACCCAGACAGACTCCTTAGAAAAGTGATAGAGTTCAAAGGAGATGGGGGACATCAACAAGGGAGAACACTCAAAGCAGGAAGAAATCAGCTCAATCACCTGGTTATATGAGCCACTTTGATACACATCTGCCTTTTCTCTTTTTTTTCTCTCTCTCTCCAGGCACTCCTCAATGCCCTCCAGGAAGCCCCGTCTCCCCAGTCTAGCTCAGGAGTCCCTACCTACACTGAGGGCCTCAGCTCTCTCAGTCCCCCCTGAGCAGTGGGCCTTACACAGTCAGCTAAGCCAGATCCCAAGCATCTCAAGGGCAGATCCATAGTTTACTGCCTTGGCTCACTACATTTTCTGATACAGAGCACCAATAAGACAGAATAAACAGCTCCTCCTTAATGCACTGATGAATGGATTGATTGCTGGTTGGAGGGTAAGAGGACGAGTAAGGACAATTTGACAGGTGGTGAAAAGACCGTGGTACTGGGCTCAAGCAGTATCTCCTTCTCAAGTCCATCTTAATGATTCACTGTTACGAGTTACAGCTATAAGGTCAGTGAGGATCATCTCAGAATAAGTTTCAGGTCTGTCTCAAGCCCCCTGGAGTGGCCATTATACAGCCAACTCTGCACCTGGCTCTTCCTGGCACATGGAACTTCTCCACTCAAGGAGGCAGGTGAGGTCAGGGGCTTTGCTCTGGCCAAATAGGTGTGAGTAGATATGTTGGGCAGAAGTTTGAAGACTGAGTGACAATTTTCCCTCCCACTCCCCTATGTGTCTTGGAAATTTCCATGAACAAGATCTTACGGCAGACTTTTGTTAAACACGTACTGGAGCAAAATATAAATGTCTGTTATGTTAAAAAGGGGGGGGAGTGGGAAGGAAGAAATGAACCTAAGACAAAACCATGGTGACCTCAGATGGCATTTCTGGGTGGGGGTCACCTTGACATTGAGGGTGGGACGAGTGGTTCTCTGGCTGATTGTAATGTGAATGCTTGGAGGGCTAGTCTGGCACTCGCAGAGCTGGAAGCACTGTGGGCTCTTCTCAGCCTTGGCCCCATCCCTGAAATGCCAGAGGTGCTCCCACTCATGTAGCTACAAAAAAAAAAAACCCCTCACCCCCACATTTCCAAACACACTCCAATAGATGTGGTATAAAAGGGTTCACAGAAGCAAAGATGAGAAGTACAATGAGGAGCCGCGTCTGGCTGCAGAAGAAAAGACTATGACCAGTGACACCGCTGGAGTCCTCAGGCTGGATGTGACAAGTTGAGAGAGTGAGCATGACATTTTTCCCCTGATGACAGAGCAGAGTGAGATTATCCTGGAGGGAGATAAAAGGGATGGATGTAATGGTGACAAAATGCTTTGCTGGCCATTTGCCAGCACATTGAATTACAGCCTTTATATGGAGTCGCACCGGATCATTCCATAAGTCAGGCATTACACCATTATCTCCTTTCACAGATTAGGATGCTGAGCTGGAGTGGCAAAGGATGGTCTGAGGGAAACAGAGATAAGGGGGAGAGGTGCCCTGGGGCATGAGGGGCAGATCTGGAAGTGAAGGAGAGATTCTGAACCACAGCAGACAGGGCAGAGGGGGAAAATGGATCCATTCTCTGCCCCGTGTGGGACAGGACATCAATCCAGGCGAAAGTGAAAGGGACTCAGATGTACCCTTTCACCTGTGTGCTGACAGGTGTGCTCTTCTAAACATGTGCCAGACATGACACCATGTGGCAGAGCATCCAGCAGGAACTGGAGTGAGGAGAGGCTCATGTCCTCTGCCCATGAAACTCAGGTTTTGGGAGTAAACAAGGGCAATAGGGCCTCCTCAGAACTACATCTCCAGCTTGAAGCATGATAATACAGGATATCACTAAGGGGGAAGCCCCTGGTGCACCACTGACACTCAGCAGCCCCCCATATCACCTCCTGAATGGGTTCCACAGACATGCCAGAGGGAAGAATTCAAGTGGCTGAAACCTTATGTGGCCTTTAAAGGAATCTAGTGATATAGAACACAGACACACGAGGGCGCTCTAACAAAGTAACGGATTAGAAACTGGTCAGTCCCCAGACGGCAAGAGGATTAGTACTCTGAAGTCTTTGGTTTTGTATTTCTCACTGGACACTTATCAGAACTCGAGCCAAGATATTTCTTTTCCACTGGGGGAGATGTCCTTCATCCTGTAATATGGACCCACATTGGCAGTCTGAGGGAGTCCGGTGGGTGGGCTCTGTACTCCCCAGCCTTATACAGGAATCTGGTATCTCTGCTTCCACCTTGCAAAGCAGGTGCCCATGGGTGCTAGACAATTAGGAGATCCCCAGTGAAAGCCCATACTGGTGGGTGCTCATGGGACTGTCCTCCTGTGGAGGTAGGCTTCCCCCCCATGCTGTTGTCTCTCAGGACTGGGGAGGACAAGGATGGCATTGATCACACCGGGGACACAAACACAGGACCCTGAGACACACACCATGGGTCTGGCTCACAGTGAGTAAACACAGGGCCACACAGAACACAGCTGGCACAAAACTTCCACAAAGCATGCCTGAAACCAGGAGCCATTAGGAGTCCAGGGGGACCCATAATGGCGAGTTCTGAGATACTTAGATCATTAGATTTCCAAAGACAAGAACCAAAGGTGAGAAACCTGGTGTGCTCTTCTAAACATGTACCGGACATTGAGCCGTGGACCCCAGCCAGTCAGATCAAAGACTGATGCAAACATCTGGGTTGGATTGCTCCTTATCAGCCCTGTAAGCTGCTGAGTTGGCCCAGAGGGCCCCCAGGAATGCTTGGGCAGAATATATATATATTCTATCAAGGTAAGTGGTAGTCCAGCAGGAACTGGGAGATTCCCTTTGAACCCAATACAGGGACTAGAAACTCAGCTAGCATCTGATGAGCTGAGGAGATGGAGAGAGACCTGGATTCTTTGGTCCTCAGCATACACCCACTGTTCCCGCCCTACACCCACCAGGGAGTGGAGTAGTCTGATTCAGAGATGGCCTGCAAGTCCCACAAGGGCAGAGTCTGCTGGGAGGCACTACTGGACCTCCAAGGCACCTGTGTGCACAGCACTATTTACTGTGACCCTTGCCACAGACAACACAGACAGACCCACTCCTAGCCTGCTGGCTGGCCAGGCCCACATTCTTACTGCACAGGGACAGACATTGCACACAAAACATGGCTCTTACCCTCCTTCAAAGATTTTGATCCTCGTCGGCTCCCCTCTCTTGGAGGCAGGAGCTTCCTCCTCCTGCTTCCCTCGATTCTCCTCTTCCTTCTCCACTCTAGCTAGATCTTTCTGGCCTTCCGGGGAAACCAGTGAAGGAAGATGTACCTGGTGCATCCATGGGAATGACAAAATTATTGCAGGTTAAGTGATTGTCATACAATGGTGCCTTTGGAAGCACTACACACTCACACAAAGTGGCTCACTTAATTGTCACTCTGCCCCATGAATGGGCATGAATAGATTGTCTTTACAGAAAGATATGCAAGTGACCCCTGAGAAGTGAAATCCCTTATGGCAGGCCAGGCAGTCAGTCAAAATTGGTAGGTCCTTACTGGATCCTTCTAGTAAGCCTGTATTTGCTTTTTCTACTTGACATCAAACTAGTAGTTTGGGGACAGGGTCTCCTTGGTCAGTGCAGCACTCTAAGTAGGATCCACATTTGGGGAGATACTTAACATTGGACAAATAACTGGAGATTTTGTTTTTAAAATTAACTCGTCCAATTCTCTTGTGCAGGTCAGATAGTCATCATCACCCAGGAAATGAGAGGCATTGCTGTAAGAACAGTGCAGGTCTCTTGAGAGTCCTGGGTGAAAGACCCCCTAATTACTCAGCCACTCCACACCCAGAACTGGGCACAGAGAGGCTGTGCCACCCACTGATGGGCATGCATCTGGGAATTTACATTAATGCACCAGAATCCTGTACTTGGGGCAGGAAATGTGTCAGTGACTCAAATAGAATATTCCTAAAAAATGTTTTCAGGTTTCAGCTCATTTTAGGAAAGGATCATACACAATAATTGACCACAAAACTTAAAAAAATAACCTTTTTTTTCTGAAATAGTTTTTCAGTATTCAATCATTAAAATAGACCATCCAGATCATCTGAAAGGACCCTGGTATGAAATCTATCAATAGCTCTGAATCCAGTCCCTTCCATTGGAAACATTACTTAACTTTTTGTGCCTTGGTCTCCTTATCCATAAAATGGTGGTAAAGAATCCTACTTTTAGAGGTGATTGTGAGTATAAGTGTAAAATTTAGCAAAGAACATGACACATTTTAAGTCAGAAAGGAGCTTTAGGCACTCACAGAATTACAGCAGCATCTTGGAAATAGTCACAACCAGTAAGAGACCATAGTGAGCCAATCAGTCACAGTGTTGGTGGAAAACATAGGGATGTCTACGGACAGACAAGGACATTTAGAGAGTAAAGGTGGGAAAACAGTTCTGTGGTGAATATTTAGTTGGACTGAAGACAAGCTCAGTGTAAAAGAACTAAAATCTATAAAAAGAAATGTGCCTGTGAATACATGAGAAATTAAAGGATATTTTTGTTCATTATGACATGTAGTTGAGGGATATTGTTTGTCTGAAGTCAACTTGGAATGAAAAATCTCAAACTTCCTGAACTTTCAAGGAATGGTTTCTTTCTTTTTTTCTTTCTTTCTTTCTTTTTTTTTTTTTTTTTTTTTTACCTCCAGTGGATTACTACAAATCCACTGCTCCTGGAGGCCATTTTCTCCCTTTTGTTGCCCTTGTTGTTTTATCATTGTTGTTGTTATTGTTTATTCCTTGTTGGATAGGACAGAGAGAAATTTAGAGAGGAGGGGAAGACAGAGAGGAGGAGAGAAAGACAGACACCTGCAGATCTGCTTCACCACTTGTGAAGCGAGCCCCTGCAGGTGGGGAACCAAGGGCTCCAACCGGGATCTTTACGCAGGTCCTTGAGCTTGGTGCCATGTTGGCTAAACCCACTGCACTACCACCTGACCCCACAACGAAGTTTCTTATACTGCTCCTGGTGTGACTTCTAGCCAAAGGCAATAGGAGAGTACTTGTGGGCATTCAGTGCTGCTGCATAGACAAGTTCATCTGTGAGTGAGTTGTCACTCACTGGTAAAGAGGGGGCACTGCAGCCCAACTGTATCTGCTGTACTACTTGCAGAAAAGAGGAGTATCTCAGGAGTTGTTTGTGCCAAGTTCTAGAATCTCTGAAAATGGGAATATCTCAAGTGGTATCAGAGGAAATAGTAGACATATATAGCAGGAAGAACAGGGAAACACCCAAAATGACAAGTGAGAAACACATGATAGAGTGGTATAAAATGTTAAAATTGCTTTAGGTATTTCCTTTTTTCTAACTCAGTGTGTGAATTCAAGATCAATTTTGTGTCTTTGACTTTGGAACGGAAGCTAGTAGGAAAGAAACATCACTTCACAGGTTATTTTTCTGAAGTGTGCTTAGATCAGTGGTGTGAGGGACACACTGACAAGACAAAAGGTATGTTTCCTGGTAAGTTGTAGCTAAAAGAAAGTACATCTGTCACTCATGTTTCTGGTTCTGCCAATGGAACATAAGGAAAATGTGACTTTAAAAGCTCAGCAAAGTGGAGTGGTAGTGGTGCACCTGGTTGAGCATATCTTCTGATGCACAAGGACCCAGGTTCAAGCCCTCAGCCTCCACCTTCAGGGAGAAAGCTTTACAAGCAGTGAAGCAGTGTTCAAGTGTCTCTCTTTCTCTATCCCTCTCTAGCTCCCCTTTCTCACTGTCTTTCTGTATCTAATAAATGGTTAAGTAGAAAAATTGTAATAAAAAAGAATATCTTAAAAATCAAAATAGAAAACTTAAAAGCTCAGCAAAGGCTTTCAAAATCAGTGGGGGAAGCAAACAAAACAAAGCCCAAAGGAAAACAAGGCTGAACTTACCTCTGTCATGCGGGGCTTACGGGAGCTGGATGGCACAAGCCTTCCTGTCTCAGGATGCGGAGCTGTGGCCATGGTGTATGTTTCTTTGCTCACCTTCTGCTTAGACCTCAGGAGGGACAAAGCAGCTTTAGTGGAAACCCCCGGAAGGTTGGGGTTGTACAAACTTATGCACCAACCAGCGTAAACAGAGGACCTCCTATCTGCATGCTGGATGTGATTTGGCTTAATGTAGTTTAAATAGCACCAACTGACATTAGTGGTCGTGTGGAGGCTGGGGAACTGCAGTACCTTCTTTGAGTCCGTACCTTCTTGTGACTTGGCTGGTCTGGGGGACATCTCTGATAGAGGCGGCAAACTGGGAGGTGCCAATGGTGGGAGGTCAAGTTGTTCCTTGGAATCTTCTTTCTTTACACTAGGTGGGGCCAGTCCTCTTTGCTGAGGTTTACCAGATGACTGGGCATATTCTTTCAAAGTCTCTGAGTCTGGGGTTGTCACATGGGGTAATGGGAGGAGAGAAGTTTGCTTTGGGTCAGATGAATCTGAAGACAGACTAGACAGAGTTTCTAGCTCCCTCCTGCTCTGGCCCTGGCTGCCCAAATGCGATTTCTCTGGTTTCTTGCTGTCTTCGGTGCTGGTAAGCACCACACTGCACGGTTTTACCAGTTCTAGTTTTTGATCTGCTTTGGAAGCCTCCTCTTCCTTCACTCTTTTTTGTTGCTGGGTTTCCATGGTAAGTTCGAGGCTGCCAGCTGGTGAAAGGACACGTTTGCTTCCTCCTGCTGTGGATGAAGTCCCCTCCAGGCTCAAGATATTCTCTGATGACAGGGAGCTGCCTTTTCGTTCAGGCACAGGTACCCTTAGGTATGGAGTCAGGAAGCCTCTGCTCTGCTCTTCACTGGTGCCAGCTTGGCCAGGTTCAACTTCATACATATCTGCCCCAGATACTGTCACCCCTTTGCATAGGGGCTCCTCAGACTTGGGGAGAGCCACTGTTGCTGAGCTGCCTTGGGACTGGGTGACCAGGATCTGGGAGAGAGTGGTGTACATGGCACTCCCGTAGGAGGGCATGTTGGTCTGAATGCGGACGGGCACAACCAAGGATACCATAGTGTCTGGACAGGTGGGCAAGACCAGTGGAGGGGCCAACGTGGTTGCTGAGGAGCAGACTGGGGGAGCCAGTGGGGGTAGCTGGATGTCACTGCTGTACTCTGTGCTGGGGGAGAGGCCAGTCGTTCCTGTCACCAGTGGGGTCAGGCTGGTTTTGACCTGGGGCAAATGACTGTCCATATCGCCAGGGACCTGAAGGGCATATTGGGATTGCAGAGGCAGGAAGAATCCAGGGGAGAGTGCCGAGGAAGGTGAGTATGGCAAGGAAGGGAGGTATGAAGGAGGCTGTCGGAAGGGGATGCTGGCTGGGTGATGCATGAGTTGGGGGAGGTGGAGCTGACCTGGGTGCAGAACAGTAGGCTGGAGAGGAAGTGGTGGGGTTTGGAACAGGGAGGGAGTCAGTGGGGGCATGGAGTAGGGTGAGGAGAGGAGACCGGACATGGCCTGGGTGGAGAAAAACTCTGAAGACTGTCCTGGCTCCTGCTGCAGGAGGGGCTGGAAGGAGAAGAGTGAGACGGGAGGGGGCAGGTATGGTTTCTCATGCAGGGGCAGCTGGGCAATGGGGTGGTGGAACACCTGCAGAGCCTCTGTGTAGGGTGGAGTGGACCCCATTGGGGGTCTTTCCTGCCCTTGGCTCTTGCCTCCTGGGTGCCCACTGTGTGAAGTGCCCACTGGGGAAGCCTGGGGCAAGGAGCATTTGGTAGAAGGTTTACTGGATAAGGGCTTTGGTTCCTCACTTTCCTGTCTCCCCTTGGGGGCAACTTCTGGCTCAGGTTCTGGAGGCCGGCTTAGAGAAGCCTGTCTCACCAAAAAGCATTTTCTTCTCTCTGCTGGGGCGGCTGGGGCCACTGGAGCCACTGGGGTTGGTGCAGGAGGGCCTGCCAAGGATAGGCTGCCATAGTCAAATGATTTGCTGCGTGTCTCCGCCATGTGGGCAGCATGGGAAATGTTGGGGCTCTGCTCTGAAGCGGACCTACGCATCTCCCGGGCATGAGGGTGATGGCTGGGGACAGTCAGCATATGGGTACCTGGGGTCTTGGATCGGGTGTCTGACGAAGGCCCAGGAGTCTCAGCTTTGCCATGGTCGTCCCTGTCAAATGAGGCTGAGCGGCTGGACCCACTCAGAGACACGCTGCTTTCCTGGCTAGGGCTGCGGGACAGAGGCACAGAGGACTCGAAGCTGGACTCCCCTGATGACTGGGCCAACTCTGCCAGGCGCAGCCTCTTCTTCTTGGGTGGCAGCTTCTCAGCCGGGAGCTGGGCGAGTGTCTGACTGCGTTGGGGCCACTGGAACTCCTCTGTCTTCTCGGGTTCCTTAGCCGGAGGTTCAGGCTCTGTGTCTGGCCGGTCGGGCTCCTCAGTCACCAGGATCTCAGGAACCTGGATGTTGGGCTGGCGGACCAGTTTGGGCTGCAGGGAGTGAGTGGAACGTCCCTGTGAGGAGACGGTTGGTGGGGGTGATGAGAACGGAGCTGGAGTTTTGTCCTCTCCTTCCAAGCCACCAGGCTGCTCCAGAGAGTCCGACTTCTCAAAGGAGCTGGTGTGCTGGATGACAGAAATTTCTTTGGACGTGGTCCTTCTCTCCTTCCCTGACTCTGAGCCAGACTCTGGCTTGGAAGTTCTTGACTGGAAACCTGGGAGTCCCTCCAGGGAGGGTGTTGACTTGCTTGACTCTGCTGGTGACTTGGTGGATTCTAGGGGCACATTCTGAGCAGAATCAGATGGCCCAGGGCCACCAAACTGACTCTTGGTGGCTTCAAAGGCAGGTGGCTCTTCCTCATCGCCGAGGCTCTTCTCTTTCCTCCTCTTCCTCAGAGGCGTGAGCTCCAAAGTGGTCCCCAGTTTGTAGTGCATCATCTGGGACCAAGGCTCATGCTCAGTCTGGCTCTTGTCGGCCTCCAGGGGTGGGTGAGACCCCACAGAGGTGGGCTTCGCCATCTGTAGCTCCGAGCAGTAGTACTTTTTGTGGGCTTCATAGTTGTCCCTCTTCTTGTACCGAGCACCACATATATTACATTCATAGATCACCCCTTTCGTCTTTGGGCCCTTCTTGGTCTTCTTGGTGAGTTCGCTGTCTTTGGGCTCTGGCTCGTCTGTGGGTTTCAGGGTGGTGTCTCTGCTACTTGGCCCCGGCTCCTCTGAACTGTATTCTCCCCCCAAAGGGAGTTCGATGGCCGGCTGGCGCTTGAGCATCCGGGGGTGAGAGGTAAAGGCTGGAACACTGCGGCTCAGGGCCTCGGGGTCTGCAACGTGGTCATCAAAGGAGTAGCTCCCCCGGAAGGTGTGGTGGGGAGTGCTGAGGGTGCAGGTGGCAGAAGGCATTGAGTGGCTTCTCAGCAGAGGCACAGGGGGGGCTGGGCTGGGCTGGTGCTGGAGGCTCAGCAGTGACTGTTCCGGCTTCATTTTCTCCCCGTGGGACGCCAGGGGCTCCCGGTAGAGGCTGGATTTGGGGGACTCCATGCTGCTGCGTCGGGACAGTGAGCTCCGCCTGGGCTTCACGCTGTCTATCTCGCTGGTGTCCACCACGGCCTCGTTGATGGTGATGAGCTTGGTGATGTGCTCGATCACCTGCGTCCGAGGCACAGACAAAGGCACCAGGCTGGGCTTGTCTTCACTGGACAGGGGCAGCAGGGGCTGCGTGGAGGTGGCCGTCAGCATGGAGGTGCGCTGCCCGATCCTCCCACACTTGCCGAAGATGATTTCGGCGTAGGACCTGGCGTTGGTGTTGGGGGGGCTGGCCTGCTGCTCTGCACTCTCAGAGCGGGAGAAATACCCAGATTCCGTACTCCCTTTGCTGCCGGGGCTCAGAAATGCCTGCTCGTCCATCACCTTCTTCCTCTCGCTCAAGCGAAGGGCCAATTTCTGCTTGATCGTGTGGGTATCTTCAGGTTTATGGCTCAGGGGGTGTTCGGAGGAGGGTTCCACAAATGGGGTGGGGTCCTCCAGTGACGGTGCTGTGCTGGACTGGGACAGGGAACCACGTTCGTGACTGGACCCCTGGCTCCCAGAGCTGTACAGTCCGCTGGACAGGAGGGGGTGCTTCGGCCTGGGGGAGAGCTCAGTGGGGTGAGCTGAGGTGGTGCCTGTTTCCTCTTCTGAGTCTGTGCTCTCTCCCTCCGTGGGCTCTTCAAACTCTTCCCCGGGGATCCTCTCCATCTCCAGCCCTGGGGGGTACATCTCGCTCCCCATCCCTGAGGCCAGGCCTGCCTTGATTCGGTGGGCATGGGACTTCCTGTGCTTGTACAGGTTGCTCTTAGTTTTGAAGGAGAAGCCACAGGGGCCACAGGGGTAGGGTCTTTCCCCTGTGTGTGAGCGGATGTGTTTCTGAAGGACGCTGGGCTTAGCGCAGGGCCGGCTGCAATACTGGCAGATGTACTTGCCTGGCTTCTGTGGTTTCCTCTCCTTCTTGTGTGCCTCCTCCGCAGGCTTCAAGGTAACCTGGGAGGGACGGGGAACATAGACTTTGGGAATGCCGGGCAATTCCTCAGGGGGAACAAGAGTAGCATGAGGAGGGAGGAGCTGACTCTGAGGATGGAGCCCAGAGGTCACAAAGGAGCCTGAGGGCCCGGGTCTCATGGGGTCAACCAGCTGCCATGTGGACCCCTCCAGAAGGTGTTCAGGTTTGCCAGGTGACATAAATGCTGGTGTCAGAGGGTGCTGGGACAGCTGTGAGAGGTGGACAGAGGCTTCAGCAGAGGACCTCTTGAGGGGTTTATGGGGCTGGCCTGTTTTCTCCTGAGAGCCTTCCCGAAGAACTGACGAGAGGCCTGGGAAGGGCTGCGGGGCTAGGAGCTCTTGGAGGGGGCCCTCATGGGTGGTGGCCAAGCTGCTGCTGCTGCTGCCTGGATATGGAGTGCTGGATGGGACACTGGTCTGAATGGCCTCTCCTTTGGTCAGCCGCTTCCGGGGACTTCCCTCAGTCTCCTTGGTGCCCTTGATGCTTTGTTCAGGATCCATGACCTCCAGGGAGACTCAGGATGCTACTTAAGGAGGGTGGGAGTAGGCTGCATTTATGAATAACCAAAGTGTCCCAAGGAAGGGTCAAGCTTTGACCACATTTGGTCAAGAGCTCCAGAAACCAAACTCAAGACAGCTTTAGGGGTTTCTGCCTTTTGTTTTTGATTTTCTTTGCAAGTGTCACTGGCTGTGAGTGGACTCCAAGCAGTTCATCAGGGCCTGAGGTGCTCACATTGGTGAGGCATGGTCCTCTACTCTGCAGACAGAAAAGGCACCAGTGCTTTCTGTCTGAGCCTCTGCAGCAGAACTGTCAGAAGAGGTGTCGATGTAGCCATTGTATTGTTTCAGTTGGCAGTGGCGAGTGGCCTCCTACGAGTCCCCCGTGTGCTATGAGAGCTGCTGAAGGCTGGGCATGGAGGTGTGCATGGCCCGGTCATCCCTGGTCCCGGCACAAGAGAAGCCACACAGGATGCCAGGGGGCCTCCGTCTCTTTCCTCCCCGTTTGTCCCGTGTTGGAGATCACTGGCCTCGGAGGGGGAAATCACACTCTTCTATGTGACAAAGGTACACACATATACATACGAGAGAGAAATTAAGAGAGAGAGAAAGAGAGAGAGAGAGAGAGAGAGAGAAGTTATTGGAATCTGTTCATCTCACAACTTGGATAGCTCAAACTATCAAACCCAAAGAGACCCCTGAAAGGCTAACCACAGAGACTCAGTCTAGTTAAAGTCCCCAGCCCTGCAGCCAGCAGTGATTCCTCCTTCACCTACATTTGCAAGAGCGTGGGTGACTCAAATGTCACTTGTGGCTCTGAAGACTGTCCATGGGTGGCATCTGAGCAGAAGGAAGGGTGGATAGAGATGGGACTCCAGGCTCTATGAGCAGTTCTGGGTAGAGGTCAGCTCCTTACACCTCAGCTGCCTAATCTAAAATGTGAGTGACACATTCCTGCCTCAACTGTATCCCAGTGCCGCCTGTAACAGGCCTCATAGCAGGACAGATGTGGATGGCACTGGAAAGATGCTGGCTGGTGATGTGGCCAGCTCAGGAATGGGTGCCAATCAATGACCCCTGGCAGAGCTTTCCAAGAGGTGGATCATCCTCAGGTTAGTGTTACTCTTTTGAACACTGGACTCTCCAGGTATCCAGGGGGGTTATCATTCATAGCTCTTAACCCCTTGCTGCCCCTGATTCACAGTAAAGCTGTCAACATTGCCCTAGGTTGCAGGGCTCACATGTAACACAGTCATGACCATCTGATTTTCGAAGCACTCTCAGACAGTTTTTTTTTTAAAAGCATTACAACCATTCCTGGCCGAGCCAGTGCCCCAGTGTTAGCCTGGAAGTAGCTCAGAATTAGGAGTCTTGCCAAGCTGAGTGGGGTCCCAGATATATGAACCCTCTTAGGGTCAGCCAGCTCAGGCAGTCTAAGCTTCCTTAGAAGGGCATCTCAGGACTCTTTCTTTTCCTCAGAAGAATGGTCAGGATTTTCAAGATGGCATTATTAGGAACTATCCTGCTCACCCGTCTGACTCTCCAGAAAGGAAACAAGGGTGTGGCTAGCAGAGATGGTGGCCTGTGCTAAGATCCCTTGCTCCAGCACCTGAATCTATGATTCCTATAACCAGACACTTCTCAGGTGTCCATCCCAGGTGAGAAAGTGGCTGGGTGACAGGTTTCTCTGTAACCTTCCTCCCTCTCCTGTCAGTATGCTTGTCCCTGGCATCCTGACTCCAGGCTGCCTTTTCCCCCCCCTAGATCATGGTTTTCATCATGTTTTTGCTGACACAAGCCTGGTTTTTTATGCTTTTATACAATTCTCAGAAAATTAACACATTGGAAAGACTGAAACAATTGCTTCTCAAATAGCATATGCTTAGACACTGTGATGTCCTGTGGAAGGAGTGTGGCCCCATCTACTAGCTGACAACCCTAGGTGTGCTCATTTTGTGTATCCTTTCCATCTTGATGGTACAAAGAATCAAGTGTAGCCATCACATAATCATATTTAAAAATGAATTCTAAACTATAAATGAATAGGAAAGCTAGAATATTAGAATAACAAATGTGAACAAGGGAAATTGTAAGCATGGAAGGAAGTTAGGGTTGCTGGGAATGGAAAGAAAACTGGTAAATTAATCATAAGGGCTTACAGTGTTACTATCCTTTAACTGTCTGTTTAAATCTGGGCCTTCGAGTGGCCAAATAAAAAAGGAAGATATGGGCAGAGGAGATAGCATAATGGTTATGCAAAGAGATTCTCATGCCTGAGGCTTTGAAGTCCAAGACTCAATCCCCAGTTCCACCATAAGCCAGACCTGAGCAGGGCTCTGGTAAAAATAAATAAATAAATAAAATTAAAAAGAAAAAAAGCAAGATATCGGTTCATTATAGAGTCCTCAGAGCTGGAGAGGAAGAAATATACTTGTTTATTTCAGGAAGCAACAGACTACTTGAAAAGAATGTTTTCATGTACTACTTCAGATTAGGGCAGCGGATGGTGCACAGTGTCATCTATGTCTTTAAACGATATTCTGTCAGCAAGTACTGTGACTACTTTTTTCGGTGGAAGGTTGCAGTTCAACAAAGGCCACTATCCAAGCAGCCAAAGGTGGTCATGTAAGACATGATCCAAACAAAGACATTTTGGAGTATAAAAGGGACATTGTTAATCTTTTGCAGAAACAATAGGAATAAACCAGGACTGTCCCAGGAAACTTGGGACAAATGATTCTCTGTAAAATCAGTATTTACCTGGTGACCCAAATCTGGCACATGTGTCGTCTCTGGGGCTCTGACACAGACTTTTGATCTTTGCTATGAGGACTAAAGTTGCACCAGGGTCTCCTAATGGATTCTTGGAGATCAGTTGTCTAGTCCAAGCCTCTCACTTGACAGATGAGAGTGAAACCTAGAAAGATGATGAGAACTTTCTTACAAATCACACAGTGATGGTGGCAGAGCTAGACTACTCTAGGGCCAGGGCTCACCCCCTACTTCTATAAATAAATTTCCCATTCAGAATGCATCAGAATGGGACCACAGTCATTGTAGCCTTTCCTAATGGAAACTGGTCTGGTCTGGGGATATGATTGGATTCCTGGAGAAGAATGTCAACAGATGTCTGAACAGCCAAGGTGGAACTTTCATCTCAGGTCTTAACCATGCTGTACCATCTGGATGGATGAAATGAGGAGCCTAGCTCAGGTGGTGGAGTCCATCCTGCTGATAATCCCCCAAGGCCTTTATCCAAGTGAAGGGAGAAGGGGAGAAGTGCTGAGTCTTCTAAAAGCCAGGGAAGGCAACTCTCTTCTGAGAAGATGGAGAACTGTTCTCGGGGACCCATGGATCTAGCTGCTCTTGTGTCGAGGGGAAGTCTTTGAGTGCCATGTATGAACAACAAAGGGTTGGCTATACTTACTAATACTATTAACTCTTTCTTGAAAGGATCTCAAGATAACCCAATATTATTAGCTACTGGCAAGCCATGTTTCTCCCAATGGAGGGAGAGAACCCCAGGGCAAGACTGGCTGGGGAACTGTCATTCTGAGCCAGGACCAGTTGGCTAAGAGGCACCCTACATTGTCGAGTCCTTTGAGTCTTCCTTCACTGAGCCATAAGGCTCTCCAGGGGTAGGTGGGGAAACACACAGTGGCTGGGTTTGAAGGCAATTCTCGGGTCATGTGGGAGGGACAGGATGGATAAGGGAGACAGTCAAGTGACTGTTGTGTCATCTGGTAACACTGAGGCAGCACCAGCTGTCTAGGGTCAGTATCTATCACCTGGGACGTGTGCTCACCGCTCTGAATGAGGAAGAACTGTCAGTCACATGATCACAAAGGCAGTGAGACCTGTGAGCCAGAAGGCTTCCCTCTTCACTCTGCATAGTGGGAGCTTGAGGCATGATAAGCATCTCAGAATCTGGAGCACTTTTCTACCATGTCATAAGCCTGACATATGGAAGCTACTGGATATGGAAGCTGAGCTGTCCAATATGTTAGCCAACTGGTTCTCTTTGTGGTCTTAAGCTGTTTTCCAAGTCAGGCCTTAGTTCTTAAGATCTTAGGTTCTGAAACTCAAAGAGCAGAGGAACCAGAGGTAGATATATGGGCAAACCTTCAAGAATGGACAGCTCAGTTTTGAATTGTAGTTTAGTGTTGTATGCTTTACATTGGGTTGTTCTAGCTCTCCCCTGCCAAGAAAATTGGATCAATCCTGCTAATTTCGCAGGCCTGCTTGGCCCCGCCCCAAAGAACCCGGGGAGGGTTCCAGAGTTCCAGAGTTCGAGAGTTGGAGAGTTGCAGAGTGAGAGAGTGCTTGGCGCCGTCGCGGGGGAAAGAGGCAACAGAGTTTTGTTTGGTGATTAGTTTGGGTTAGTTTATGAATCGTTGTACCTGAATAAAGAAATACAGCTTCCCTGCCCAGCCGTATGTCTCTGGTTGTCTCTGTTACCTGCCCGTGAAGCTAGCCCGGCCAGCTAGAGCCTCCGAATTTTAACAACAGTTCAGAATGGCACAATAATAATAAAAAACTTTTTTTTTTTTTTGCCTCCAGGGTTACTGCTGGGGATCTATGCTGGCACTACAAATCCACTGGTCATGGTAGCCATTTTTCCATTTTGTTGGATAGGACAGAGAGAAATTGAAAGAAGAGGGGAAGATAGAGAGGGAGACAGAAAGACTCTGAAGACCTGCTTTGTCACTTGTGAAGAGTCCCTCCTGAAGGTGAAGAGCTGGGGGCTCCAACCTGTATCCTTGTGCCAGCCCTTGTGCTTTGTACTATGTGCGCCTAACTGGGTGCACCACTGCCCAGCCTCCAAAACCTTAATTCCTTACAAAGACCAGCTCTAAACACTGTGACCAAATGAGAGAGACAGCTTTTTTTTTTTCTGCTATCTGAGCTTCTGATGGTATACATAGAATTTTAATATACATTTGAAAAATAAAAAGATATATCTTCAGAGAATGAGTGAGGACATATGCAAGTGTGACTAGTGAAATGAGGTCAAAAGTTTCCCTGATGGGACTCAGTTGCTGAGCCAACAGAGGCCTGAGCCACAGATCAAAAGGAGGATGTATGTCATCTGCAGGTGCTAGTAGAATGATTTTGGGGTGCGTGTTGAATGCCACATAGGTCATAGCTTAAAACAATGAGGAGGACCAGTAAAATAGCTCACTTTGATAGTGCACTGCTTTGCCTCTTGTACAAGCCAGGTTCAAGCCCAGCTTTCATTACACTGAAGGAAACTTCGCTGTGGTTCTCTTTCTATCTCTATCTAAAAACAAGCACACATCAAACAAGCAACAACAAGAAAAGTGTTGAGAAGAACTTGAGGTTCAGCAACTAGTAAGAAAACATACTAGAAAACTCAGTTCTCACTTCCAGAAGCTTCCATAGGTTTTGCTCTTAGGATTGTTCAACAGAGAGAGAACAGTGCTGGGATTGGGACCATGACAGCTTCTGGGTCATGTGAAGTGATAAAGGAACCAACAGAGCAAAGTAAAGAAATGGTAAAGCTCTGAAATTGAACTCAGGAAGCACCTCTGTATCTGAGGCATCAGGACTACATGGCTGTAGTCCAGGTGGATACTGTGGAAGGCTTGACCAGGAGGGAAATCAGAAGTAGGTTCTATGAAATGGACAAGTACACCAGTTCTGGCAGGAGGTCAGCTTGAATCTGCCTTGGCATAAAGAAGCCTGAGTCACCATTCAAGTTAGATAAGACTCTGAAGTGAGACAGTGTCAGAGGCCTCATGGCCATGTCTGGTCAAACTTTACTGATGGGTATAAAATGTACTGATGTTAAAACACCAGAATACTAAACCTTCCTTCTCATTTCAACAGCCAGGCAGGAGACAAGCTATATATGCAAATACATATTCATACACACATATAAATATATATGGAGTGTGTGTGTGTGTGTGTGTGTGTGTGTGTGTGTGTACACACATATCACCAAGGCTATTGCTGGGGCTCAGTGCCTACAAGACTCCGCTGCTCTAGGTATTTTTTATCTTTCTTCTAGAGGGTAAAAGCCAGAGAGATATGGGGGGGAGAGGAGGGGAGACACTGCAGCATGCCTCCATTGTTCATGAAACTTCCCCCCCCCCCCGCAGACATTCCTCTGTGGTGCTCAGATACAGTAATGTGTGTATTCTACCAAGTAAGCCACCTGCCAGCACCTCCCAAGCTGCAAATATTTTAATAACTCAATGTAACACTAGTGAATCTAGTACTGTACTGTGTGTGTGTGTGTACTCATACACACACGTGATGAAGCAGAATTCTTCACCTGTAAAGAAAAGTAAAAGCATGGGGCCAGGCAGTGATGTACCTGGTTGAGTGCACACATTACTATGTGCAAAGATTCAGGTTCAAGCCCTCAGCTCCCCTCTATAGGGAGAAGCTTCATGAGTGGTTAAATAGTGCTGCAAGTTTCTCTCCCTCCTTTCTCCCAATCTCTTCTTTCCCTCTCAATTTCTTTCTGTTTCCATCAACAAAAGAAAGAAAAATAAATAAAGATGTCTAATAAAATACTAAACAACAACAGCAAAAGTGAAAGTGGCTGTGGGTTTTGACAGTGGTGAAATCTGAACAGGCTAGATAAGAGGACAGGGCTAGGCAGACTGATGGGACCACAGAGGGAAGTGTGGCTAGGGGCAGGTGAAGACCGAGAACAGGCTTCTGACTGAGGATGGGGAACGTGACAGAGACTGAAAAGGTCTCCCACTAGTTGCCCCCCATTCTTTGAGTAATTGAAGGCCCCCAGTTTTGGAGGCCTTCCAAATGACCCCAGTGTCCCCCAGTGAGATTACTTTGCAGTGGATGCCAGACAACATGATGTGTGTAGGTCAAGGACAGAAAGAGATGTGCTTGCCTTTACTAGCCCATTTTCTCAGGAAGGAATATGGAGGGGACATGGTCTTGAGCGAACTCAGACCACATGCACAGGAACAGGACCCCACAGAATGATCAGTGGGACAAGAAGACTGGATGATGGCATGAAGCAGAGTCACCTGCTCCCAGGAGGTAGACAAACATGCCTCTTAATCTTGTTTTAAGCCACTTTTACTTGGCCCCCTTTGCAGCAGTCTGACAAATAAGCTACATCTTGCAGAGGTTAAGGGTACAATACTGGTCCTGGGAGAGGCTCAGAAGAGCTTGACAGAGCTCAGGCTTAGAGATGCTGGGCTGTAGGGAAGGACAGATAGGGGGTGGGGGGGGCACATAAATGAGAGGACAGACATCTGCTGTGAGGCAAGTGTGCAGTCAATCAGGCAACACAGCTCTGATTCCCAAGGCAACTTCACGATCCTAGATAGCCCGCATTTCAAGGTTTATTTATTTGTTTATGTATTGAATACTTATTTACTTATGGAAGGGGAGAAAGAGAAAGAACCAGAGCACATAGATACCATTTTGGCACATAGATACCAGGGATCAAACTTGGGATCTCCTGCTTGAGAGTTTAATGCTGTGCTGCCTGGGGGCTGGATCCACTCACAGAAAACAGACACAACCTAGAGCCTGAGGGATAGCCTATGCTGGGAAGAAATTTGTCACTAATTCTATAGGTCCTCTAAGAAATCTATGATGTCTATTGTGTGTCATGCCTGTGGCTTAACCAGTTCATCAGTACCTTCCCAGCAAACTTTTCTTCTGGACTGGGCAGAGACAATTCTTACTTATCTCTATATTTCTAGAGCCTGGCACTGGATACAGCATTGAGCATTTAAAAATATAAGCACCGGGGACTGGGCATTGGCACACTGGGTTAAGTGCACATAGTATGAAGTGTAAGGACCTGCACAAGGATCCTGGTTCGAGCCTCTGGCTCCTAACCTGCAGGGTGGCTGCCTCACAAGCAGTGAAGCAGATCTGCAGGTGTCTTCCTCTCTCCTTCTCTGTCTACCCCTACCCTCTCAATTTCTCTCTATCCTATCCAAAAAACAAACAAACAAAAAAATGGCCAGAGGAGCAGTGGATTTGTAGTGTAGGCACCAAAATCCAGTGATAACCCTGGAGGTAGTAAAGAAATGAATGAATGAATGAATAAGTAAATAAATAAATACAACTACTATGTGCTCACATGATATCAACTACTAACATACTGATCTTCACATATGTCCTCTTTCTAGCAGATGAGAGAACTGAGGTTGAAAAAGGTGAAGCTAATTGCTTTAGATGCTAGGAAGAGTAGAAGCAAAATTTAAGCCCGGAACATAGAGGCTGCTACCACCTTGAAAACCCCCCAAGAATTCTCACCTCGCTCACAACAGCCCAGATGGATTTCTGCCTTTCTCTGGAGCACCCCAGACAACCCAAGACAACTCAGGTTAACTGTGTCCATCTCCACTGTACCAAAGTAACTTTTCCTCATGCAAACCATACTACAAGGTCCTTACATACCCTCAGGGCCAAGAGTGTCTAGGAGGAAATTAATTCCTTGCATGATTGTGGTCTTTATATTATTACTATGCCACCTTATCCTCCTTCTCAATCTCAAGGCCTAGTAAGGACTTGAACTTTCCACACACTAGTCAAAAGCAAACCCTACTCATAGCAAAGAGAAATCTAGGGCATCTGGGGAGCTATACCTGCTATCGTCCTGTTTCCCCTCAAGAACGAAAATGAGCTGAGATTAGAAGCTGTAGTCTAAGTTCAGTGAGAGCTTGATGGGACCCAGAAGCTTATAGTTAATTAGCTCACTAAACCAGCCATTTCTATAAATTTACTGATATACTCACCTACCTCGTTCAGTCATTTATTTATAAGTGCCTTGTCCCACTAAGTTTTAAAAGTGACTTCAGGACAGAGAACTTGGGGAATACTGGAACTTGACCTGCTTATCTTAAATGGTCCAGGAAGTACTAATGGGTGAAAAAGTGTATGGAAGAAGACAAAGCCTGAAATAAGAGGTGGGAAGGATTGGGCAGACTCATAGTCTGCCAGCCTCTTAGCACTTAAGAAAGACTAGCACTTCCTAAGAAATGCACTCCACTTTGATGGCCATTGTCTGCTCTCTCACCAGTTCCTACCAGATTTCTGGCAGTTCTCCGGTGATATTTTGTTTCTATGCAGATTATACAAAAGGTAAAGTCACTATATGCTTCCTAGGTAATTAGGATTTTATTTTCTTTATTGAGGGGGATTGATGGTTTACAGTTCACAGTAAAATACAATAGTTTGTACAAGTGTAAGATTTCTCAGTTTTCCACATAACAATTCAAGCCCCTCTAGGTCCTCCTCTGTCATCATGTTCCAGGACCGAAACACCCCCACCTCCACCCTAGAGTCTTTTACTTTAGTGCAAGATTTTTTTTTTTTAATTCTAGTATGAAGAGAAATACGTAGAACACACAGGTGATTATAGAATGAATTAAGGTAAAATGACCATGGAGATTGGGTGACATAAACAGTTAATTTGCAAAGTAGAAAGTGACAAATGTTAGAGGCTACTAGGTAGGGATTTCTACCATTCTTTCCCACCTGGAAAACTAGACATAACTATACTTACAATGACATAGAGTTATAATATTCACTTTGTAACTCATTTTTTCATTTTTTCACTCAGTCTGCAAGTATTACATGGGTCTTCTCAATGTTAGGCCAATAGTAGGAAAATGGATACCAATTATAGATCTTACTATAATGCTACAACAATTAAGACTGTGGTATCAACACAAGAAGAGACAAAAGTCATCAAAAGAAGAGACAAAAATCATCAAAAGAAGAGAGTAAGGAAATGGATCCCCACATATACAGTCTCCTGATTTGTAACTACAGTGCATGTGAAAAAGAAAATGACTAACCTTTCAATAAATTACACTGAAGAAAGGAGTGGTCACATGGAAATAATGAATCTTGGCCCCTACATCATGTATGGCATACATAAAAATTAGTGCGAAGAGCATGACTGACATAGAATCCAGAGAAGAAACAATAAAGCTTAGAGAAGAAAACATTTTTATGAAGATTCTTTACACATGAAAGTTCATGAAAAGCATAACCACATAATTTAAAAGGGAAGGTTGGGTAACTTGGATTATTAAAATGAATTTTTTCTATTAAAATGAAAAATCTGTCCATCAGAAGATGCTAACAATAAAGTAAAAAGAAGAGACCACACACTTGAGATAAAATATTCACAATATAAAATCAACAAAGGATTCATCTGGAATGCAAATGAATCCTAAAAACGACTTTTTTTTTCTTTCTATAAATGACTATTGAAAAGGCAGACAACTCAATTCAAAATGACTCTTATGCCTGTGGCTCCTAGGGCCCAGGTTTAATACCCTGCATCACCATAAGTCAGACCTGAGAAATGCTCTAGTAAAAAAAAAACAAACAAGCAAAAAACAACAACCAACCAATCAAACAAAAAATGACCATTGTTGATGAGAAATTGTACCCATTTGTCAATGACTATACTATAAACCATTAACTCCCAATACGATGATAAAAGAAAAAAATAATTACCAGAGTTAAGTCAGGATTAAAGATCCAAATGTAAGATCCTAAACTATAAAATCCTTAGAAGGAAACCAAAGAAGAAATCTTCATGATATGAATTTTTTTTTCTTTTTTGCCTCCAAGGATTATAACTGGGCCTGGTGCCCGCATGGCTCCTGGAGGCCATTTTCCCCATTTTTGTTGTTGCCTTTGTTGTGCCTTTGTTGTTGTTGTTGGATAGGACATAGAGAAATCAAGAGAGGAGAGGAAGACAGAGATGGGGAAAGACAGACACCTGCAGACCTACTTCACCGCTTGTGAGGCGACCCCCTTGCAGGTGGGGAGCCGGGGACTCAAACTGGGATCCTTGCACTGGATATGAGTTTTTAATCATCTCTTGGGTATGACATTAAAGTATAAGTGATAAAAGTAAGAAGTGATAAACTAAATACCAAAATTTAACACTGTATTGAAAAATATAATCAGCAGAATGAAAAAGCAACATACAGAATGAGATAAAATATTTGTAAATCATGTGCATGACAGGATGTTAATAGTGAAGCTAGGCAGTCACCCAGTTGAGCACACACAGTAACATGGACCAGGGTTCAAACCCCTGCTCCCCACCTGCAGAGGGAATGTTTAATGAGCAGTGAAGCAGATCTACAGGTGTGGCTTTTTCTTTCCTTCTCTATCTCACCCTTCCCTTTCAGTTTCCCTCTGTGCAACCAAAGAAAATAGAAAAACAAAAAGAAAAAAAACATTTCTGCAGGGAGCAGTGGATTCATAGTGCTGGCATTGAACCCCAATGATCATCCTGGTGGCACTAAAACAATAAAATAACGTTGGAGCTGCTTGGTGGTGCACCTGGTTGAGTGCACATGTTACAATGTACAAGGACTCAGGTTCAAGCCCCTGGCCCCCACCTACATGGGGAATGCTTTGTGAGTGGTGAAGCAGTGCTGCAGTTGTCCCAACAAAATTGGTGAGAAAATGGAGAAACTGGAACTTTATACACTGCTGGTGTGAACGCAGTAAGATGAAGCCTCTGTGGAACAAAACAAACAAACAACAAACCATGATAATACTCAATGGTCTCTAGTCTATCACAGCAGATATGGAGAGGGGGGATTACTGAGGGGAGATTGGTGCCCTAAGTCTCCATGATGGGATAAAATGATGCTTTGACTGAAGGTGAAATGGACTGATATCTATCTTGATGGGAACATGGACATATATCCTTGTGATAACAAAAATCCTGTAAATCAGTATTTCCTCAATAAAGTGGTACTGGAATGAAAAAGAAAACTACAAAGTGATCTAAATAGTCAACAGTCATACTATTTAACACTTTCACCTACTAGGGAAATATATACTAAATCTAAAACACCTTTATCAGAAAAGTCCAACATGAAACAAAATGATACCACATATTGGCAACGGTTTAGAACAATTAGAACTTTTCTTGGACATTGCTGGTGGGAAGTGGAAGGTAAATAGACAGAACTATTTAGATAATTAATTAAAAAAATCTTCAAAGCCAAACACATACCAATTCCAAGACCCAAAAATTCCACTCCTACAGAAATGTGTCTGTGTGTCTATCAAAAAACATGAACAAGAATCCTCACAGTAGCTTTATTCATTACAGCAAAAACCTGGAAACAATCCAAATGCTAACAACAAATAGAATGGATAAATTGTGATATACTTATATAAGAACATATACAGTAATAAAAGGAACAAGACACTGCCATAGGCAAAAATGGAGGTGAATCGTATAGACAGATAAAACAAGCTATACACAATAAGATGTTTACTGCATGATTCTATTTAAGTTTTGAGAGCATGAAGAACTAAATTTATGGCATTAGGAATCAGAATAGTGGTAATGGTAAGTACTGGTGGGACAGGTGTGTTTGAAGGGGCATTCAGGAACTTTCAGAGCTGATGGAAATGTTCTACACCTTGATCTGGTTACACATCTACTACATGAAGGTATATGAATATGTAAAAGCTATTAGGCTTATTGAGGATCTTAGTATGAGGTGAGGCTGAAGATGAATAAAATCAATATTCAGACTTGTTTATTAAAATTAATACCCTGCAGAATTTGTCAAATGAAGAAATGAGCTTCCTGCAATCATGACACCTCTGATATCAGAAGTTGCAGGACAGGTGTATTTGCACTGCAACATGGGTTGACAAGACACAGTACCAGTGCAGGTGTGGAGCTAATTTCATTTAAAATTGTTAACTTCCCTTAAGTCTCAGTTTTTCTAGGTTCCAGAATGCAAAAAACAACCTCACTCAGTCATGGTACTCACTCTGTTATGAGAGTTGAGTGTGTGTGTGTGTCCCTTTATCACAGTTTTTTGATAGTTATATATTTTTTATCATTCTGGCAGTTCAATTTGCCACTTTCAAATAATAAATGTAATTTTATATAACTTAACATACAATACTGAAGTTTCATAACATTGGTATTACTGTCTTTATTGTAATCTAGGCTATAGGTTAATTCTAAAATTGCAGTAAATATGCATCAAGGCTGTGAAGATATCATTCCCTTGGGAACCACCTAGTGTGAGTGAACTCATGAGAGACAAATGTAATTCCAAATGACTGGAACTTTGTCACAAAAGAAGAATCTTCTATGAGTCATGAATCAGTCAATCTTCCCACATAATATTTATAATTTCTGTGCTTTTTTCTTGAGTTTCATATCTCTTTGAATTCCTGTATTGACTGATAGAAATAACTAGCTCCAGGAGTCTCCTTCCTTTGGAAAAACTGCTAAGTGATAAACTTTCTGAATTTTTATATATAAAAGGTGTCTTACTTTCATAGTTTGAAGTGGGAGAATGTTTAGATCAAAATCAATGTTCTTTACATTTCTGAAACCATTTCTCTACTGTCCTTGGACATCTTCTGTTACCCAAGTGACATTCTGTTAGACGTTTTGATGTTCTCTGAAAGCTCTGTAAATTTTTATCCTTTATATTCTGACATCTTAGCGATTTGAGTCTATGTGTTCCTTTTTATTAATTCTTGTTTGAATTCAGCATGCTCTTTCAAAGTTATGATCTGTGTTTCTTAAACACAGAAGAAATTTCTTTGGCTATACTTGTATTTCTACTCCTTCTCCTGGAATTCTGAAGTCTATTCCTAGACTTCCTACTTGATGCATTCTAAGTTACTTGGTACTGTTCTCCATGATCTGAATTTTTATTGACTTTTTCCCCCTCTATATTTGGGGCTATTTTTTTTAACTAGAGCATCAACTTGAACTTTACCCACACCAACTGTCATCTAGTTCACCCACTGATTTTTTTCAGGCATCACACTTTAAATTTTCAAAAATTGGTCTGGAGAGACAGCATAATGGTCATGTGAATGACTTTCATGTCTGAGACTCTAAACTCCCAGGTTCAATGCCCCATGCCACCATAAGCCAGAGCCGAGCAGTGCTCTGGTAAAAATAAATAAATACCATAAGCTAAGATTTCAAAATTTTTCTTTTTCATTACTTTATCACTACAGCAACTGTTTCTATTACAACTAGTACTAAAGAGATTAATAAAAATCTGTTATTTTTATTATTTTATAATAGTTTATAGTTAACAGTAAATACAGTTGTTGGTATATGTGCAAAATTTCTCGGTTTTCTGCAAAACACTACCCCCCCCAGCCCTGCTTAGGTACTCCTCTGTCATGGTGCACCAGGAATTGCAAGCCCCCTACTACCCCACTCCCCCACCCAAGTCCATTACTTTGGTGAAATACACAAAACCCCATCCAAGTTCTGCTTTGTGTTTCCCAATGGGGCCCAAACTATTCAATGGAAAAACAAATACTGTTGGGAAAATTGGGTTGAAATGTGCAGAAGAATGAAACTGAATCACTACATTTCACCACATACAAAAGTGAACTCCAAATGGATCAAGGATTTGGATGTTAGACCAGAAACTATCAAATACTTAGATGAAAATACTGGCAGAACTCTTTTTCATCTAAATTTTATAACCATCTTCAGTAACTAGTCTAATGGCAAGGAAGGCAAAGATAAAAATAAACAAATGGGGCTACATCAAATTGAAAAGTTTCTGCTCTTCAAAAGAAATTACTACCCAAGCAAAGAGACCCATTACAGATTGGGAGAAGATCTTTACATGTCACACATCAGACAAAAGGCTAATAACAAAAATAAATATAGTTTAGCGAAATAAAGATTTCACTAAACTCGGAAACAAACAAAACAAAGAAATGATCCCATCCAAAAGTGTGGAGAGGATATGAACAGAATATTCACCAAATAGGAGCCTAGTGGTAGCACATTGTATTAAGCGCACGTGGTACAAAGTGCAAGGACTGGAATAAGGATCCTGGTTCAAGCTCCTGACTCCCCACCTGCAGGGGAGTCGCTTCACAGGTGGTGAAGCAGGTCTGCAGGTGTCTGTCTTTCTCTCCTCCTCTCTGTCTTCCCCTCTTCTCTAGATTTCTCTCTGTTCTATCCAACAATGACAACATCAATAACAACAATAACTACAACAATAAAACAAGGGCAACAAAGGGAAAAATAAATATTAAAAAAAAGAAAAACATGTTTAAAAATATTCACCAAAGAAAAGATCCAAAAAGCCAATAAACATGAAAAAATGCTTGGGTGGTAGCACAGCGGGTTAAGCGCATGTGGTACAAAGCCCAAGGATGGTGTAAGAATCCCAGTTTGAGCCCCCAGCTCCCCATCTGCAGGGGAGTCGCTTCACAGGTGGTGAAGCAGGTCTGCAGGTGTCTATCTTTATCTCCCCCTTTGTCTACCCCTCTCTCCATTTCTCTCTGTCCTGTCTAACACCACCAATAACAATAACTACAACAGCAATAAAAAAGGGCAACAAAAGGGAAAAGAAAAAGAAAAACTTCCCCAAATCACTGTCAGAGAAATGCAAGTAAATACAGCAATGAGATACCACTTCATCCCTGTGAGAATATCACACATTAGAAACAACAGCAGCAACAAATGCTAGACAGGTTGTGGGGACAAAGGAACCCTCCTGCACTACTGCTGAGAATGAAAATTGGCCCAGATTCTGTAAAGAGCAGTCTGGAAAACTCTCAGAAGGCTAGGAGTGGACCTACCCCATGACCCTGCAATTCCTCTCCTGAGGACATATCCTAAGGAACCAAACACACTCATTCAAAAAGATGTGTGTATACCTATGTTCATAGCACAATTTGTAATAGCTAAAACATGGGAGCAACCCAGGTGTCCACCAACAGATGAGTGGCTGAGATAGCAGTCTTATATATACACAATGGAATACTACCTAGCTATTAAAAATGATTAGTTCACTTTCTTTACCTCAGTTTGGATTGAGCTTGAAGGAACCATGTTAAATGAGTTAAGCCAGGAAGAGAAGGATGAATATGGGATGATCTCACTGACCGAAGTTAAGAAATAAGTTTTCATTTTATGATTCTTGTATTTGAACTATGTGTTTCCTTCAAAGGAAGCTCTTCTTTTTTCCACTACGATGATGATGATGATGATGTTGGTGTCTTCCTCATTTGGTGATCCTGGTTGCTCATAGATATTTATGAGTGATGAACTACGTTGTGAAGCTAGTATGTTTTTTATCCAGGTAACAGGAACTCAACTGTAAGAGCAGGTTAGACAACATAGTGCATTTCTCTCTTGTGCCCAAGTATAAGAGGCATGCAACTGACATGGCTGGTAGCTTCATACTGTGGGTATCTTTGCTCTTGTTCTTTCTGTCATCCACAGCTTTTGTTTGCATCTCTCACCATCACATCCACACCTTTCTCAAGGAAAAACAAAGGGGAGGGTAAGACCAGAAATAACCTGTGTCATTTTTTTATTTCATACCAGCTACAGGGCCACATCTCACTAACCAGATTCTAGTTTTTGTCTGAATGGTTATGTACCCTGCTAAAATTCCCATTGCATAGGAAAAAGAAATGCTACTGAAACATTTAACTGGATAGAGCTTCCTGTGATGTCACTGGTTTGTTTTTCTATCAGGATCACTCTTGAATGTGATGGTGAAATCACGAATTCATTCTATGGTAGAGGTTTCTGGAAGAGGGCTCTCATGGAAGAAGAATTCTAATGGCAAGTTTTCCTGTAAGGCTTGTGGAGAAGAAGCTGGCCAGGGCCTCCCATAAGCATCAAGAACAGGGTAGGGGTAGGGGAGATGGGGCTGGAAACTGAGCTACCTACAATTCTTTGCTTGCTCTCTGCCATGCTGCCTGGAGTAGTGCTCGGAACTCCCTTCACTAAGCTTCTTCCTCAAACCTTGGGCCAATTAATTTCCTTAGAAGGCACTTCTTGGGATTTGGCCTACTGGCAAAGTGAGAAAGTCAAACTGCACTTGCTCTTCTGAAAATTCTTTAATGGACTTTAACCTGGCTGCCCACCCCTGTTCTTTTGTAGATTCTCTCCCTGAATTGGGATAAAATCACTTGGACTCTGGCCCCTACCATGCTGGAGAAGCTTCCATGCTGTGCTTGGAGTCTCTCTCTCTCTCTCTCTCTCTCTCTCTCCCTCTCTCCCTCTCTCCCTCTCTCCCTCTCTCCCTCTCTCTCCCTCTCCCTCTCCCTCTCCCTCCCCCTCTCCCTCTCTCTCTCTCTCTCTCCTTCTCTCATGCTTACTCTCTGGAAAAGTCAGTCAGGAGCAGTGATGACAAAATAACATAATTCAGGCTCTGAGGTCTTGGCTGTGGAATCTGCTGCTCAGATTTCTCTGTCTGTACAGTTATGTGGGATTATTATCTTTCTGAGATTACTTAGCATATTGGTCCGTAGGATGCACACTCTTGCTTTCTAATATTCTGGTATCATCACTGGGGCTCAGTGCTGGCACTGTGAAGCCACAGCTTCCAGGAACTATTTGTTCCTCCCCCAGCCTCTTTCTATTTTGTTTGGTAGGACAGAGAGACACTGAGAAGGGAGAGAGAGAGATAGAAGGAAAGAGAGGAAGACTGACATTTGCAGACCCACTCCACTGCTGATGAAGCCTCTCCCCTGCAGATGGGGAGTGGAGGATTAAACCTGGGTCCTTGCAATGGTAATGTGTGCATAGAGAGAGGCACATATCAGGGTGATTCTAATTCTGAGAGCAACTATGCAACCAGCTCAGCTTCTTGAGTTTCACCAGGGTTTAATACTTACTGAATTCTGACTACAATCTCAACTCTCTTTAAATTTTATTTATTATTTGATAGAGACAGAGAAATTGAGAGGGAAGGGGGAGGTAGAGAGAGGGAAAAAAACAGAGAGACACCTGCAGCCCTGCTTCACCACTTGTGAAGTTTTCTCCCTGCAGGTGCAGACCAGGGGCTTGAACCTGGGTCCTTGAGCACTGTAATGTGAATGTTTAGCAGGTGTGCCACCACCTGGCCCCTAATCTCTTGCCAAGAATTTTCATTTCTAGTCCCAACCTGGGATTTATCTATTTTGATGACACCTGAGCTCTAGAAGCACTAGAAGAATGCATCATTTGTGTCCTTGAGGGAAGCAGGCTTCAGTGTTCTAAAATCTAAGACTCTCCCTCACTCTAAAAAAAATCTTTCTCGGGAGTCGGGCTGTAGCGCAGCGGGTTAAGCGCAGGTGGCGCAAAGCGCAAGGACCGGCATAAGAATCCCTGTTCGAACCCCGGCTCCCCACCTGCAGGGGCGTCGCTTCACAGGCGGTGAAGCAGGTCTGCAGGTGTCTATCTTTCTCTCCTCCTCTCTGTCTTCCCCTCCTCTCTCCATTTCTCTCTGTCCTATCCAACAACGACAACAACAATAATAACTACAACAATAAAACAACAAGGGCAACAAAAGGGAATAAATAAATAAAATAAATATTTTAAAAAAATCTTTCTCCTCATCCTCACGAAAAAAAAAAACTTTCTCCTCATCCCCAAGGAAAAAAAAAAAAACCCTCTCTCCTCATCCTCAAGAAGACAGAAGAAGTCAAGTATGATTTTCCAAGGTTGTGTTAAAAAAAAAAAGAGAAAATAGATGGTTGCAATTCTATCCTTTCCTCTGCCCAAATGAGGTGATTTTGAAAATTCTACCCTGGAAGAATGCTGGGGGCTGGGAGTGTGGGGCAGGAGGTGGACCCTTTGGGAACCACTGCTCTGTTTCCCAAAGCTACAAGGACAGGCCACTAACACATTGTAATCAAGTGCATGAGTGAGCAAACAGAATACACACATGCTGAATTGTAGGTATTATAATGAACCCCAGTTTCTCCACAGCCCAAGTCTTTCCTTTGTCTGCACACAGGATCCGGCTCATCTCTGTATTCCTGCCCCATCCTAAGCCTGAGAAGTAAGGTGTCCTGAACTCAGGGAAGCTGGAGCGCTCTGCGGGTGTGAAAGATGGATTCACCAAGAATTAGAGTCACTCTACTATGTGCCTCCCTCCAGAGTCCTCCCACCTTTCATCTTTGCACAGGAGAAAATGGGCAGAACTGAGACCTTAAGAGCTGATACCTTGGTGCCTTTTCCCTTTACCCAGAACTCAGAAGACCCAGCAGTACTTCCTGCTAATCCTGTCATAATAGGACAACTCTGCTGGTTGTTGCCCCTGCCAGTTTGGCAGGATTAATACAGCACCTCCTCCCAGAACACAGCCCAGGGGGAATTCAGAAAGAAGATCCACTGGGTATCCTAGGGAAGGGTATGGTGGAGGGCAGCCAGGAGTGCTGGGTGCTGAGTCATCTCCCTAGATGCCAGGCAAGGCACAGGCCTGTTGGCTGGCCTTCAGGGACTCCCCACTCCCTTCCCTGGAACTCTGCACTCTTCCAACATGCTCCAGTCCTCTCCAAATGGGCTTCCCAATAAGTTTTGGCGTGAGTGTGACTTCTCTTTCCCAAACAGGGTCATAGCCTTGCCTTCCTGTCCAGGCTACTCACAGCTCTCCTCTTTATGGAATGACCACTGCCAACTCTTGATTGCTTGCTCTGTGCCTGGGGCTAGGTTCCAGACAGTTCATAATGTATCCCCTCACTTGCTCTAATTGCTTCTCATGCTGTATCTCCAGCTACAGATTTTCAAAAGCATGTGTGTGCTGCAATCCCTGGTATGTTCTCTATGTCTGCTTCCTAGTAGGCACTCACAGGCTTGGTGAGCAAAGGAGTGAATGAAGCTTCGTTTGTGGGAAGTTTGAGTTAATGGGTCATTTAGAGAAGTCATCTTCCTTTCTAGAAGAAGAAAAAAAGGTGTGGGGGGCATTTTCTAAAACCGGGGAGTAGAGTGATATATTAATGAATACAGTTATCTAAATGTTAACTATTTTCCCCATCAACATAACTTTTTTGGAACCAGCTATATTAGATGGTATCTAGTATAATTCATATACCACAAAATTCACCCTTTTAGGTGTACAATTAAAAGTGATTCTTTGTGTATTTATAAGGTTGCACAGCCTTCAATAGAGACTCCAATCACCCCAAGAAAGAACACTGTACCCATTAGCAAGCACTCCTCAGGTCCCTCCCTGCAGTCCCTGGCACACACTAATTTATCAACTTTGCCTTTATGAATTTGCTTCTTTTGGATATTTTATACAAATGAAATTATACAACATGTGATTTTTCACTTAGCATGACGTTTGTATCAGCATTTCATGGTATTTTTCTTTTTTAAATATTTATTTATTTTCAATAATATAGGTAGATAGATAGACAGACCAAAGCGTTGCTTGGCTCTGGCTTATGGTGATGCTGGGGGTTGGACCTGGTACCTCAGAACCTCAGTCTTTTGCCAAACAATTATACTATCTCCCCAACCCACACTTCATGTTTTTTGTTAAATAATTTCATTATTTATTCATGAGAAAGATAGAAGGAGAAAGAGAAAGAACCACACATCACTCTGGTACATGTGCTGCCAGGGACTGAACTCGGGACCTCACGCTGGAGAGTCTAATGTTTTATCCAATGCACTACCTCCTGGACCACCATGTTTTTTTTTTTTTTTCTTTTCTTGAGTGCCCTGACCCCTGGGTGCTGAGGCTATAATATTTGTGAGATACAGACTGGAAACAGCTTCTTTGAACCAAGCCCAGCAGCAGATGAGAAAGACATAGTGGGAGTCATGCAGGACACTTCAGTCACAGCACAAGTAGATTGAAACCAGCAGAAGAGATAGTGACTAGGAACCACTCACACACGAGAACTGCACTTGAATGTTCTGGAAGATCTGGGAACCCTGCAGTTTAGTCCTCAGTATAGAGCCTCAGGGACCAGCTATCTGTAAATCTGATTCTCTGGTGGGGAGACAGGCCCAGGCCTACTATTCTGAGTCTAACAGGACAACTCCACTTCCAAGATGGCCTCAGAGCACAACAGGAGGTACAGGGTGTCAGGGGCTCAAATATTAGGGTACAGTGCAGTCAAGGGACACCCCAACAGCCTCACCAACCACTGGATCTATCCCAGGCATCACTTAATTGGGCAGCAGATCCTGGATGGACATCACAGCAGGCTGAGTAGAACCAAGAATACTTAGACCATGGACAGTTTGGTCTAAGTATTAATTAATTAATTAGCTACCTAGCCCCTACTGTTTTTTTTTTTTTATGCAACTCTATCTCCATAGAGGATCCTAGGTGATTTACAAAAACAAAACAGGAACACAAATTAAAAATGACAAATCTACCCAGGGGAATTGGAATAGTTTGGCTGCATAAAAAGGTGAAAGGATGCAGACACACAGCTCTGAAGGGTTCAGTGATTATCTTGGGTCCTGGGATCAGAAAACAGCATACTCACAGGCAATGGAAGAACAGAAGTGCCCCACACTACCCAGTACCACCAGAATCCTGGCAAGAAACAAACCAGTTCCCCAGGAAAAGCAAAGCTCTTGTGGACACTAGGACCCAAAGGGACTTTCTCTCAAGCTGCTTTGAATAGGGAGCCCTTTGTGAAATTAAAGCTACAGTAAGACTTGAGCTCCCACAGGCCAGCACCAGGCTCAGAATGCCAGGTGAGCCCAATATGAGCTCTTCTTGGGGAGATATTATGCACTGGGTGACCAGCATCACTAGTTTTGACAAAAACACACTATCTATACTGTTATTTGTGTAATATTTCACTACATTCTGACTTGAAACTGGTTTGCTAAAACACAATCTCATCTAAGCTATCAGTATGGGCATATTTCCCAACTCAAAAATTTTTTTTAACTAAATAAATTACTATCAAACCTAAGATTTTGAGAGTGGGGGGCGGTAGCATAATGATTATGAAACAGACTTGAATGCCTGAAGCTCTGAGGTCCAAGGTTTAATGCCCCATACCACCAAAGCTGAACAGAGTTCTGATAGAAATAATAATAAAAGTTAAATTAAAATGAGAAAAGCTACAACCAGATTCTAAAAACAAAATAAAACAAAACAAACAAAGAAAAACAACTAAGGATTTGATCCATGCCCCTCTAAAACCTCTTTCTGTTCTATACTAGTGTTTTATGTGGGAATTATGCCCCCTCCCAGGATGCAAGGCCCATGGCCTGCCATGGATTGCAGAGCCCTCCCCCTATCTCTCCATGGATAGGAGAATAGAGATGAATCCTAGAGAGCCTTGTTTGAGGCCTCCCCATCATGCCCACAACTGAAGATGCATAACAGCCTTTGCCTGGGCAGCATTCAGTTTAAAATCACATGCATCAGACACACGTGACATCCAATAATTTAGAGAGCCACATGTGGAGTCCAGGGGGCAAAAGGGACTTGCCCAAATCACAAGGTTAGTGACAGGGCAGGTGTCAGGACTTCCCAGGCCTACCTTTGTCACTGCCTCACACAGATGGGTGAGTTTGCACATAATCAGACTAGAGCTCACCAGGGAGTCTGTCAGCAAGAGTTGAATTCAGAGAGGAAGTAACAAGAGAGAAGGGACCATTCCTACTTCAATCACCTGGGTAAACCCAGTACCCAGCATTCTGCCTGGCTCATAGTAGGTAAACATCCAGAGCAGGGTGACAGTCACCTCCAGGAAGGGGTATGAGACCTGTGATTAAGAGAGACATTCCTAGCAGAGCTGCCTTTGTCTTAGCAAGGTGGTGGGCTCAGTGCAGTTTGTCACATGTATTGAAATTTTTACTGTTGTTTGATTTTTTTTTTCCTCCAGAGTTTTCACTGGGCTTGGTACCAGCACTACTGCTTCTGGAGGCCATTTTTCTCTTCTTCTTATTATTGTTTTATTATTGGATAGGACAGAGAGAAATTGCAAGGGGACAGGGAGATAGAGGAGGGAGAGAAAAATAGACATCTGTAGACCCGCTTTGCTATTTGTGAAGTGTCCCCACCTGCATGTGGGGAGCCTAGGGGCTCAAATCCAGATCTTGCACTAAGTACTGTGTATTTAACCAGGTGCATCACTATCTGGCCCCTGACTGAAATATTTTTATATAGAAAGAGAAAGCAGAGAGGCAGAGAAAGGGAAGAGAGGGAGAGAGGGAGAGAGGGATAGAGGGAGAGAGGGAGAGAGAGACGGCACAACACTAAAGCTTCCTTCACTGCAGTGGGGACTGGGGGCTGGACTGGAACTTGGGTTATACACATGACAAAGCAGCACTTTAGTCAAATGTGCTTTTTTGCTGACCCTGGTTGAAATATCTTTTAATATAAAACATAAACACAAAAGTAAATCAATTATCCTTCTCAGTGTGTTTTCTTTCTGATAAAACAACACTCTGATACCTCTGAGGAGCTCCACACCAGAGCAAAGAGTGCTTCTGTAAAACCAAGCCACCACCAATGTCTTTATTCCTTGCTTGCAAATCAAAGGATACACACACACACACACACACACACACACACACACACACACACACACGCACACACTCACACACACACACACACACACACACACACACACACACACACACACACACACACACACACACGAATAGGCTAACTAGTCAAGTTCCAGTTGAGAGCATACTTTAAGGTTGCCAAGCTGGATCCATAAACTCTCCAAGTCTCAGAACTGGAAGGGACTTTCTAGGGCAAGTTCCCTACATCACAGAAGCCTCCAGTACAGACTGTCCTCAGGGGGCCACTCACCAGCTGAGGCCACAGCAGTGGCTCTCTCGTGTGTATGTGTGTGTGTGTGTGTGTGTGTGTGTGTGTGTGTGTGTGTGTAGGGGGGCTAGGTGGGGGTAAACTAGCAGAGGTGGTATTTTTATAAAAATGGAATCCTCCTATGTGCACCTCTCTGTACCATACCTTTCTCATGAATAAGCTTTTTAGGTCAGAGACCACCCTTTTTTGAGCAGCTAGTATGTACAAGGGAGAGCTGTGAGCACCTCTGATTCATTAGGTCTATGGGGAAGGCACTATTATAAGTACCTACTTACTGATTTTGTGTGAGAGATCAGAACACAGCCTTATTCATATGTGGTGCTGGAGATTGAACCTGGGGATGCACACAGGCAAAGAATGCACTCTACCCACTGAGTAATCTCCCTAGCTTCCAGGCACTATTACAGTAATTCTTACTTGTTACCAAAGAGGAGACTGATGGTTAGAGGTCATGTAATAAAAGTGTCTAAGGGGTGTGTGAGTGTGGTAGGCGGGATCTAGATCTTATCTCTGGAGTCTGTCTTCAGGCTTTCATTTCTCTCTCTCCTTTTTAAAGATTCGTTTATCTGCACCCCAGGAGGTGGCACAGTGGCTAAAGCTTTGGACTCTCAAGCATGAGGTCTTGAGTTCAATCCCTGACATCGCATGTGCAGGAGGGATCCTCTGGTCCTTTATTTCTATCTCTTACTCCCCATCAATAATACATAAACAATTTTAATAAAAGACTTATTTATGAGACCCAGAGCACCACTCTGGCATATCTAATGCCAAAGATCAGACTCAGGATTTCAAGCTTGAGAGTCCAGTGCCTTATCCACTGTGCCACCTCTCAGGCCATAGGCCCTGCATTTCTCCTATCCAAGTACTAACCAGGCCTGATCCAGCTTAGCTTCCAAGATCAGACAAGATCGGGTGTGTTCAGGGTGGCATGGCCATAGACAGGCCCTGCATTTCTAACTACTGTCTTTCATTGTCTTTCTTACTACCACCTTAAAAAATGAGTTGTTGAATGATGGGCCACAGTTTGAATTAAATACATAAAAATAATTTTATTTAATTAAATTTTTTTAAATTCATCTATTGTTGTTTTCATATATTTACTACTACGATTGTGCAATAAATACTCTTTGTATATGTAACTTTATAGACTGTTTGCTTTATTCCATAAGCCTGATTCCCAGAACGAGGGGTCAGAGAGTGTGCTTTGGATTGGAATAGCTATGATGTCTATTGCTGAGGTCCCTTCCTGAGGATGAATCATGTGACATCCACTCACTGGCTCTGATTCTGTCCTGAGGACACATCTCTGACCCTTCTCCCCAAGACCACCCCTGAATGTCTGCAGACAGCTTTCTCTCCCTCAGCTTCCTCTAAGACTCCCCTGACCACATGGCCAGGTGTCTTGTAAGGCTAGTCCAGGCACCTCTATAAGAACAATAGCCTCTGAAAATTGCCCTGTTACCCTGGACAGAGACAAGTGGCGGTGGTGGAGAGTGGTGATGGAGATGGTGGTGGTGGTGTCTATTTTCTGATGTCAATAGTGCAGGAGGAAAGAGGCAAGGCAGTATGGTTCAGAGTTCTTATCTTCAGCTTCCCCAAGCTACATGTCTTCCTGAGGAGAGGTCCTCAGAGGGCTAGGGAAAGAGCACACCAATTGTGTAATGGACTTCTTTGCCTAAGGGGCCAAAGGCTCCAGGTTCAGCCCCTAATACCCCCATGTGCCTGAGATGAAGAGCGCTCAGATTTCTTTCTCTCTAAGGGAGAGAGAAAGAGACAGACAGACAGACAGACACACACACACACACACACACACACACACACACACTGAGAGAGGAAAAATCTTAAAAACAGAGGCCCTTTGAGAGATATTAAATACTGATTACATTCTACTCCTACACCTTAAAAAAATGGGCTCATTCTTTACTTAGAGAAGATGCCCATACATTTGAAGGCTGAAAGATTGACAAGTATCTTCTAAGCCAATGCTTCGTTTAACAAATGAGTCCTGGATGGCAATGACTAAGCCAGGGTCCCACACTTGTGTGGTGGCATTTACACAAGTTGGGAGCAGGGTCACTGAGGGGTACTTTCCTCTCTGCCTGCTGGTTCCTAGGAACTGTCTTACTAGAAAGGCAGAGTGTAAATATTTTGCTAAGTAGCCAAGAGAGGAAACTTACCCAGGCTGAGCTGCCCTGTGCTGGGTGCTGGCCATGGACACAATGCTCAATGAGGGCCATTATCTAGGAAGGGAGGGCTGTTTGTTCCGCTGCAGGATGGTGCCAGAGCCCGGAGCCACCAGGCTTGCCACTCTGGCTGACATACAGAAGAGTCTCCTCGTGCTCAGCAGACTCTGTGGTTATGCAATACTGGGCCAGGAGGTTAACTCTCCCCAGATGGGAGCCAAGCCTTGTTCCTTCCTGCCTGAGCGTGTCCATCTGAAAATGCTCAGGATTGAGGGCCCCAGTGTTTGCAAGAAGTGCCTAGGCTCTGAACCTGCTGTTTATCCCAAAGGGCCGAGTGTGGCTATGTCTGTAGCTTTTAGTACCCTTATGCAGAGGCCCTGGGGCCCAGCCTTAGGGTCTTCCCACTGCTCTGGGCCTTGAAGCCCTGCTGCTAGTCTGTGGCTCTGTTGGCCCGCTGCCTTGAATACTCCTGCCAGCCCCCCTCTCCCACTCTTTCTCTGTCACTTGTGTCTTATCTAAGCACTCCTTTCTTACTAAAGACAAGTTCATTCTGTGTCCTCAAATCACTCCCTGACCACCCCAGGCTGAAAGAGGGAATTTTCAAGAGCTTTTGGAAGTCATCTACCCATCTGGTCATTTTTCCAGATGAGGACGCTGAGGATTAGTGAGGTAGTCAGTCTGCAAGTGTGAATGTGGGATATGGGGATCTCCTCCTTAAACTCTAAAGACCTCATTTTCCACCCATCAGTCAATCACAGGGCTTGTCCTTCAGACTGTTTCCAGAGTCTGACCACTTTCCAAAGGCTTTGCAGTCACTGCCCTGCTCTGCTCCCTATCACTTTCTATGATGTCATCAGGCTCCCAGCTGGCCTGGCTCAGTGTGGCTTTACACACCACTGCTGGGGTGAGAGAATTCTTAGGATACTTGGCGAACCTGTTCGCTGAGCTGGAATCTCCAACAGCATGGCAGCTGCTTACTTCCTCTCTTCAGCTTCCTCTCCTCCTACTCACTCCCGCCACAGTACTGCTTCCTGCTCTAGGTGTGACCCCATCTCTACCCAGTCAGCCTTCCCCAGACCTCACAGTGCCCACTTTCTCACACCTCAGGTTTTTGCTCAGATACCACCTTGCCAGTCAGACCCATTGGACCACGTGGTTTCTTCCCTGTCATCTCTTTACAAACCACACATTTTACTCAAAAGATAACCTCACTGTGTTTAGTTTATAGATAATTTCATAGACAATCGATGCTTATCTTTACCATCTCCAAAAATATCCAGTTTGAGATAAGATGACAATGTTTCTCTTTACTCCCTCAATTCCCACTAGAACATAGCTCCAAGCAGCAGGAATTTGTGTTCTCTCAGCAACATAAATGCATGGCTCCTACTGCCTAGACTGACATTAATGATGAGCCACCTTTCTGAGGATGGATGATGGAGGTGAGTGGGTTTGCCACTGTGACACTGTGTGTATGATATAAGGAGAGGTATATGTGTGAGTTTGGTAGCACAGCCAGGATTAATGGAAGGAGAAACTTCCAAGGCTCCAGAGAAGTCAGCTGGGAGGTTGCCCAGATGATCTATTTTTAGGGCCTTATGGGGAAAATGCTCAGCCTCATGGGCTTCAAGTGCCCCTCAACCCCAGCTCCCCAGGCCAGGAAGCTCTGCTCCAGAATAGCACATTCATAGATGTGGCTGCAGTGGTGCTCAGGTGGGGCTGTGATGACTCAGATCAGGCTGGCCCCTTCCTTCTTCCAGGCACCTTGAATTTGCAAGTCCAAGAACCTTTGTTTGCTTCCTTTCTTCTCCTCTCTTTCTCTCCCTCTCTTTCTTTTCAAATTTGATAGGACAGAGATAAATTGAGAGGGGGAAGGAAGAAAGAAAGAGACACCTTCTGCCCCACTTTGCAGGGATTTGAACCTGGGTCCTTATGCATGGTAACATGTGCACCTCACCAGCAATGCCACCCCTCCCCATATTTGCTTTCTCAGAGATCTCCAGGGGGTGATTCATATACCCCACTGGTTTGAGGGGACATGGAGGCTTATAGCTGAGTTCTTCTGCAAAGAGCTTTATCCTCCCTGCCCAGATAAACATCTGCCATGTGGATAGAGATGGAAGGGAAGAGAAAGAAAATGAGATAGACTAAGGAGAGGACGGTAAATGTTCCTAGCCACAAAATAATATCCAGAAATCATGCTGGCTAGAGCTGGGCAAGGACAGATCAACAGGACTTGTCCAGACAGGTGAGGCCAGCAGTCTGGGCCTGCATTCCCTCTCCCACACCTGCAGCTCTGCAGGCCTGAAGAACAAAGCCCAGGCAAACAGGAACTCAGAATTTGGGTCTTATTTTGATTGACATTTTTATTTACCCACAGCATAATTTCTTTGAGGCTGGCTGTGGGGTGTGGGGAAGGAGGAACGGCTTGCCCTGGGTTGGTCGGGAAGATCTCCCTTTTTTGGATTTGCTTCATCCCATCTCACCCTTCTGGGCACAACTCAGATCCTGAGAACCACTGAGGCTTTTCTTCCTAAAATCCACATGCTTGCTCCTCAAGGTCCCTTAATCCCCTCCAGTAACTCTCACCTTCATGAATTAGCTGCTTTGGGTAGAACTCCCCAGTCCTACATTTCCAGCAGTCTGTAATATTGGCTGGGGAATCCCATTGGCCTTGAAAATTCAACAAGTTCAGCATCAAACTCAAATCAAGAGAGAAGGGAGATGGGGGGAGGGAGATGGAAAAAGAGAGAGATATACAGCACTACTTCATTACTTCAGCACACATGAAGTTTCCTCCTTGCAAGTGGGGACTGGGGACTTGAACTGTAGCATGTATGCTTAATCCAGTGCACCATCACCTGGCCTCATTTCTTGCCATTTCTCAATGAAGAAAGCCTTTTTGACTTCCCTCGCTCTGAAAAATCCTCCCAGTCTGCAAAGTGCAACTCAATGACTTCTCCCTCTTTTTAAAGGTCAGAAACACTGCTGGTCATCAGCACCACACACACACACACACACACACACACACACACACACACACACTGGCACACACTGGTGGTCTCCCATGCAGTTGCTGGCTGGTTTACCTAACCCTGCCCACTTCCTAGCTTCCTTTTTTATAATTAAAAAATTATTTATAAAATGGAGATATTGACAAGACCATAGGATAAGAGGGGTATTCCACACAATTCCCACCACCAGAACTCCCTATCCCATTCCCCATCCACCCCCCCGCCCCACGGCTTTCCTATTCTTTATCCTTCTGGGAGTATGGACCCACTTCCTAGCTTCCTAACTAGAATGCAGGTTCTCTGAGGGCAATTGCCCATCTTGGAGACTCTTGTGTTTCATAACAAATGTTTACTGAGCATCTAGAAAAATTAAAAAAGATACTGCAGGAGAGCACAGGGGAAGAAGGCAGAATTCCTGCCTGGAGGCATCTTCTCTAGGCAAAGACAACAGAGTGCTCACACAGGCAAATAAACAAAGACAGGGATTACAGGTTCCCAGGGCAAAAGCTTGCTCCCACAGGGGAGAGGCTTTTGGGGGAGGAAACACTAGAAACTAGGAACTTGGGTGCACAAAGATGAAAGTATGAGGACTTCTCCAGGAGTGGGAAAGGAGGAGGAGGAACAGGATGGGCATGAGGAAGAATGGTCTGGCTGGGAATGCTGAGCTAAGGGACTGGCCTCATCCTGTAGGTGAGGGGTTGGCAGATCCACCCCCTGCCTGTTTATGTCACTCTTTATTGGAACACAGCCAGGCTCATTCTTTCACATGTTGTACGTGGTCACTTTCATGTTGCAATAGCAGAGTTAGTAGGTGCAAGAGAGACAACTGTGTGGCTAGCCAAGCTTAAAATATTCATTGATGGTGGGGACTGCCCCCACTCTCCAAAGGGAGTGTGGTTCAGCCTACTCTGCCACTTGAGGAAGACTGGTCCTGAAATAAGTACAGCCTAGAATGTTCCTAGCTGTGACCATGGACTGTGAGTTCAGACTGACAGGGACTCAGAGGCTACATGGGCTCCTATGACAAATATGAATATATATGGGCCTTAGATGAGCAATGGAGTAAACAGTTAATGGTATTTATATACTTTCCTGATATTTGGAAGCTACTCTCTGCCCTAATCCAACTTTCTAGACCTATTCTCAACTCTGACACCACCTTCCCAGACAATTAACACTTATATGTTAGTTATCAAATAACACTTGTATGTTAGTTATCAGACTTAGGCAAAAATTACTAGTCACTCAGAAAAAAAAAATTACTGAGTCCCTCAGAACATACCTAAACTAGACTTCCTAGCTTCTTTTTACACAAAGAACCCTAATTCTATCTGCTCTACTGCTACCTTTGAGTTCCTGTTTATTAAACAATTCGTCTTGCTTTATATCTTATCACGTTTCAGCCACTAAGTTGCAGATACTATCATGATTCCATCCTGACTCAGATGGACAGGTGACCTCACCAGTGTGTCCCAAAGTCTCACCTCTCTAGAGCCTACCCCATCAGGGAAAGATAGAAACAGGATAGGGGTATGGACTGACATGCCAACACCCAAGTTGAAGCAATTACAGAAGCCAGACCTTCTACCATCTGCATCCCATAAAGAATTCTAGTCCATATTCCCAGAGGGAAAAAGAATAGGGAAGTTCCCAGCGGAGGGGATGGGGTACCAAACTTTGTATGGAATCATACCCCTGCTATCTCACAATCTTGTTAATTATTAGTAAATCACTAATAAAGAATAAAATAAAAATTGAAAAAAATATTCATTGTCTGGCCACAAAGGGAAATTTTTTTTTGCCAATAATGGCCATAAATATTTGAACCTATTGAAGAACTTTAGCAGGGCTAGATTTGTGTTTTCTCTTTCTTTCACTCTGGGACAATGTATGGAATGGCTGGGACAGGCCAGTGGGAAGATAGGTGTTTGCAGATCTTGTTCCACTGTCCAAGATGTGCACAGATATTGACAATTTTACTGTTGGTTATGAAAATATTTATTAAGAATTTCTACATGTCAATTTTGGACTAACCCCTTATACTGATCTCTTCTTGCATAGCAGAGAGGGCTGTCACCTGTCATCCTTGAATCTTACATGTGTCACTGAGAGATGAAGCAGATGACCTAAGGTCATACATATATATTTGGTAGAGCCAGGGTACAAACCCAGTGCCAAGGTCAAGGCCTTCAAAAGCAAGTATATTTGCTTGTTGGTGGGTTCCCTTCAAGCTTCCCTGGAAACTCACAGAACACAATTCCTCTATGAGAGAGAGAGAGAGAGAGAGAGAGAGAGAGAGAATTCTACCCTGATTCGAGTCAGGCAGGAAGTGGGAGGCAGCAGGCGTGTGGCTATTTTGGAAAAGCGACACGAAAAACCACAAAACTTCCTACCTGTCCCGTTTTGCTCCCATCTGTCCTCGGAAACAAGGCTGCCCCTCTCTAAGATAAAAAGGTGTTTCTCCCCACATGGTGACTTGGATGCTGGTGGTGGGAGAGAGCTCTAAGCTTAGCACATGTGCACTATTTTTACAGAACTATATAAACAAACAGGTCTATGTAAATAAGAAAAAAAAATGAGGTCATCCTTTTCAAATCTAAAAATGTTCTTTCTCTATGGGGTGAGCAGTTAAACCTCAGAAAGGACTGGTGCGTTTTTATCCTTAAGAGACCTTCTCCAGACCATAACCTCCCAAAACTATCAGGTCCACCCCTCGTCCCCCAACCCAAGGCCAGGCCAACACCCTGGGAGCCTGGATTCCTGGCTTTTATTCCTGGCCCTGTGGCCTTTGCTTCAAATGCCTAATGCCACTGTCCAATCCTAGTCACCATCACCTCAGGACCTTGATATCTGTCTCTATCCAGGTCATTGGCAAGCACAGCCTAGGCTCATAGAGTCCTCCTCCTGCACAAACCTGGCCTGGAAATAGTAACCTAACTGACCTTTCTGCAGCCCTTTGGGCTCTCCCCTGTCTGCATGTGACTTGCTCAGTGACCACAAAGGTCCTTTATGTGCTGATCAGAAGCAACGTGTATGATCCTTCCATGACCTCCTCCTTAATTTCTCTGTGCATATTTTATACTCTTTTTTTTTCCCCTCCACTAGAGTTACCTCTGGGGCTTAGTGCCAGCATTACAAATGCTGCTCCCACTGGCAACCCCCACCCCCTTTTTTTCTGATAGGACAGGGAGAAATTGAGAGAAGAGGAGGCGATAGATATATATAGAGAAAGACAGATATTAGTAGACCTGTTTCATTGCTCGTGAAACTTCCCCCCTGTGGGTGAGGAACGGGGGCTCAGATGGTAATGTGTGCAATGATTTCACCATTCTTGGCAGATGTCCCCCCACTCTTTCCCCCCTCTTCTTTTTATTTGATAAATAAAATAAAATTTTTATTTGATAAATAAAAAAGAAATTGAGAGGGGGAGGATGAGGGAGAGAAGGAGATACCTGCAACACTACGTCACTGTTTGTGAAGTTTCCCCCTTACAGGTGGGGACCAGTGCTTCAAAGTCAGGTCCTTGCACATAGTAATGTGCACTCAGCCAGCTGGGTGTGCCACTGTCTAATCCCCCTGAATCTCTTTTAAACCATACTTGGATAGTATGAAATGGATGTCTCCTGCCTGAGAACTCACAGACTGGCCATCAAGGGAAAATAACTGATCTCTCTTTGTCTAAATAAGCAGAAAACAATTAATGCCAAGGTAACACATAAAGACTCATGGTCACAGACATACAGGTTACATGCGTTGGCCACACATGTCTGTCTAATAAACATCAAAATAAAATGTAATGGGGCTGGCAGAGAGCTCACCTAGAAGAGCACACACTTTTCCATACTGGAGGACTTGGGCTCAAGCCCACTGGCTACCACATGCAGCACCACACAAAGTGGAAGCTTCATGAGCAGAGCTGTGGTGTCTCTCCCTCTCCCTGTATCTCTTTCCCTCACTCTCTATTCATCCTCTAGAATAAAAAAAAATCTGCTAGGGATGGTAGAATCATACAGGAACAGAGCTCCAGCAATAATTCCAGACCAGCACCACTCATTCCCCATATTTTATTCTTTCCCTATATTCTTCTAGACCCTTTTTTCCAAGGACCTGAAACCACAAGAGGAGGTCCACAGAGTTGTGTTCAGATCATGAAAAACTATTAGATGCCATCTCCAGCTTCAGCAGCAGCTCAGAAGACTTCTCTACAGTTTTGAAGTTCTTTTTCTAGCCCCTGCCCCACGACACTCCTGTCATCCATAGTAACATTGCACTTTTCTCCTATTTGCATCATCTCATCATCTATCTGCCTTCTTTTACCACCTTCTATGACTTCCTCCTCTGCCTCCCAGCCCCAGCTCCAGCTCCCAGCCTCAGCTCCTAGCCCCAGTTCCTCCCAGCACACCTCAGCTCCTCCATCATCCCAAAGCACTGAAATCAAAACCACTGATCTTTGCCAAAGTAGTGGTTCTCAACTTGTGTTCTGCACAGGTGTTGCTGAGGTTGTTAAAAATCCATTCAACAATTTCCTTATAAAAACAGCATTGGGCATCCTCCAACTCTTCATCTGCACTACTCCAGTCTTTGACTTCTATGACTTCCTCCTCTGCCTCCCAGCCCCAGCCCTAGCTCCCAGCCTCAGCTCCTAGCCCCAGTTCCTCCCAGCACACCTCAGCTCCTCCATCATTCCAAAGCACTGAAATCAGAACCACTGATCTTTGCCAAAGTAGTGGTTCTCAACTTGTGTTCTGCACAGGTGTTGCAGAGGTTGTTCAAAATCCATTCAACAATTTCCTTATAAAAATAGCATTGGGCACCCTCCAACTCTTCATCTGCGCTACTCCAGTCTTTAGGTTCATGATTAGTGAACAACTTGTGTGGCTTTATACGTTAACTCTCTTTTCAGCCACCAAGTTCCAGATGCTAGCATGATGCCAACCTGACCTCCCTAGACAGACAACCCTACCAATGTGTCCTGGAGCTCTGATTCCCCAGAACCCCACCCCACTAGGGAAAGAGAGAGGCACACTAGGAGTATGAATCGGCCTGTCAATGTCCATGTTCAGTGGGGAAGCAACTATAGAAGCCAGACCTTCTATCTTCTGAACCCCACAATGACCTTGGGCCCATACTCCCAGAGGGTTAAATAATAGGAAAGCTATCAAAGGAGGGGATGGGATACAAAGTTCTGGTAGTGGGAATTGTGTGGAGTTGTACTCCTCCTATCCTATGGCTTTGTCAGTGTTTCCTTTGTATAAATAAATAATAATAAAATGAAAAAATAGAAAATTTTTTTAAAAAGATGAGAAAAAAAACTGTTAAGGAAAACAGGTTGGCTTCATGTTCAAACATGTTCTATGGCACACTGTATGCTACACCAAGTATAGCCAGTGGTGTGGCCAGTTTAGCTTATTTTATGCAGATCTCAGACTAAGGCCTGGGGAGATCATGATCTTCAGTGTTGGAATGTGTCATCATATGGAAAGATTGGAACTTTTGAATGATCATCTCTATGTTGATATTTAAAAAAATCAGGACTATTTATGCTTATGTAAACCCCACAAGCAAGTAGACTCTAAAGATCTCAATGACACAAGAATGAGGACCAGGTGGTGGCTTACCCAGTAAAGTAAATATATAATCATGCTTGAGGTCCCCAGTTCAAGTCCTAGGTCCTCACCTGCAGGGAGAAAACTGCACAAGTAGTGGAGTAGTGCTCCAGGTGTCTCACCTTTCTATCCCCCCTTTCTCCTCTGTCTGTCTCTCACCCTCTATATAAAAAAATCAATGTCACAAGAATGGATACATCGATTATTGTGAAAATATAACGAATGTGTGCTGCCAGTCTATGTTGCTACAAGGAGGAATTCAAGCAGTTGTCTGATACTGTCATGAATGCAAATCAGAATTCCTTTACTCCTTCCCCAGTACCCACCTAACACTGAACTCAAGACCATCCTGGATGTCAGGTAAGCAGTTATAAGTCTGTTATCATTTACATCATCTGAGTGACATGGCCTAAGATTTTCTTAATACTGTATAAGCAGACAATTAGAAACAAAAATGAAAAAGAATATTGGATATCAAGTAGATACAGCAATACAATGACCATCTAGAGCAGGTTAGTATATAACTTCTGCAAAAGGCCAAAGAATAAATATCTTTTGACTTTTCAGAACACAGAATCTATGTTATAACTAAACAACTCTCCCATCACAGTGAAAAATCACCCAGAGATAATATGTAAATGAATGCCATGGCTATTTGCCAATAAAATCCCATTTTAAAATTTAAGCAGCAGCCTGGGCTAGACTCAAGGCTTGTGGTTTGCTGCTCCTTGATTTAGCTTCAGAGATTTCAGAATTTTTATGCATCAGAATCAGAGCTTTACTAACAGACTTTTGTAATAAAAGTATGTTAAAAATTAAACTTAAATGTATGTGCACTTTTAAATTACCGCTTTCATCATTTTATATATTGACATTCCACACAAGATTTGACTTTTAAAAAATGGGTTCTGAGGCTATACAAGTTGGAAAACTATTAGCAGACAGCTTTGCTGCTAAGTAAATGCTTTCATACTTACTGTCAAATGAAGTCTGTCCCCTAGTCATTTATTCCAAAATCACATTTATTCTGGAGAAAGTCCAGCCTGGGATTATACAAAAGGGTGCCATGAGTCCACACATCACTGCCCTCAGATCTTTCTAGCTCCCTCAGATAAAGGACCCATCGAGCACAGGTGAGACTGCAATGCCACTGAAGGCTGGCATGTGATTCCTAGGCCTGATACACCCACCTGCCTGGACCTGAGCCTCCCAGCTCATTCTAAGGCCATATTTTCCAGTCCCCTCCCTGGCAGCTGGAAGAAGCTCTTCCAGCAGTGATTGCCAGGACACTCCAGAAGCACTGAGTCAGCACCCCATTAATCACAGATGCTTTATTCCCCAGGGGGAGCACAGGAAGGGGTGGGGACCAGATTTCTTGCTGGAACTGATAGCTCATTTCCCTTTGGGCCAGTCTCACCCGCTACAGTCTTCCTTGCAGCTGGCAGAACCTATCAGATAGAACGTTTCCGAGTCAAGAAGGGGAGGGCTAGTGACAGGTGTGTGGAGGATCCCCCAGATCTCTACTGGCACCCCTCAGAAACCTCTGCTTTCACCTACTTTATCTACTGCACACTTGGATGAATGAATATAGACCCTGTCCTAAGACTTTAATGGAGGAGATTCACACAATCTCACTACTGAGACATGCACAGAAACTCAGCTCAGGGACTATGGGGCATCCCAAGATGCCAAGGAAGGTGGCCTATTTGTTCATTATGGCACTGTTGATGTCTGCTCAAGGGCAGGCACTCCTGAATTGGTCACCCTTGAAGCTGCCATCGCCTTTCTTTTGGAATAGTTGATGGAAAAGAAAGATGTATAGCTACAGATGGTACAACTTCTCCTCTGATCCTGTTTCTTTTTTATTTATTTATTATTATCTTTATTTATTGGATAGAGACAGCCAGAAATCAAGAGGGAGGAGGGTGATAGAGAGGGAGAGAGACAGAGAGACACCTGCATCCCTGCTTCACCACTTGTAAAGCTTTCCCCCTGCAGATGGGGACCAGGGGCTCGAACCCAAGGTGGTCCTTGTGCATTGTAATGCATACACTCAACCAGGTGCACTACCACCCGGCCCTGTCTGATCCTGTTTCTATATCTGTACATAAGGGGGTCATAAAACTAGCTTCCTTGGGGTTTCTACAGCATTAGTTGATTCTCCCTGTCTCTTATGGACTCATGCACTGGCACCAGATGGCAGAGTTTGACAGATGTGACACTACAGTGCAGTGGGAGGTCCAAGGGATCACTGAGTTACCTGTGTGAGTCAGGAAGTTACTCACATTTGGGGAACCATCACTATGCGCCCAGCCACATTCTTCCAGCCTTACCTGTATTTTCACAGCAACCTTGTGAGGTGGGTCCTATGATTTTTCCATTTTTCAGGTGAGAAAGATAAGGCAGAGACTTGTCTCTCAAACTGGAAAATGCCTCACAAGACAGATGGCAGATTGGGGACTGGAACTTTAGAAACATCCAGATTTTTCACTAATAGGTTCCACAATAAACACCCCTCCACCAATACAAGGTCCTCCTGCTCAATTCATTTTCTAATTTTTTTAAGTTATCTTTATTTATTGGCTAGAGACAGCCAGAAATTGAGAGTGTCGGGGGAGCTATAGAAAAAAAGACATCTGCAGCACTGCTTCACAACTTGCTAAACTTTTCCCTTTGAGGTGAAGGCTAGGGGTTCAAACCTGGGTCCTTATATATTGCAACATGTGCATTCAACCAGGTGAGCCACCACCTGGCCCCCTCAGTTCTTTCTTTCAGGAGTCTTTCAGCTCTGCTGAAGAATCCTGGTCATGGCCTGGGTTCACTGGGCCCACTGTGCACCTGAACTCCGGTCCCAGTACCTACACAGCTCAAGCATCTACAGTGGTGCCTCTCTGAGGGCTGCCTCTGACCCTGTACTCTCCTCTTTACTGTTTTCTCCTGAGTGAAAACATTTCTGCTTCAAGGGAGGTGCTGAGGCTCTGCTGACAGGTTAGCAGGGGGGGAGTGCCCCCTGGGGCCCACAGCTGAGTCCATGTGGCCAAACACAGGAAGAGCATCATCAGAACCCCAAGAAAGAGGCCCTGAGCACCCACAACTTGACTGTGTCAGAATCAAAATACAACTTCCCATGTGCCCAGCTCTGATCCTCTGAATCAGAAAACATGGGTGGGCCAGGAAACCAATTTTTTTCTTTTTAACTAGCTGGCCCCCTCCTCTCTCCTCCTTGAGTGGTTCTGATGCACTTTAAACAAAAGATTCAAAGACATATTCCTGAGCCAAAGAGCTTCAAACACCACACACCCAGTCTGAACCACAACCTGCACTTGAAACCTGAAACCACAGCACATGCCTGAAGAGCTGAAAGGGACAGAGAGGCTAAGGAGATAGCTCAGTCTGGTAGAGCACCAACTTGCATGCCTGAGGGTCCAGAGGGTCCAAATTTGAGCCCTGGCATCATCTTATGCCAGAATTGAACAGAGCTCATAATAAACAAATAAACCTTAAAAAATTAATTAGTTCTTCTTAACGATAAAGAGAAGAGGGAGAGATGCCATTGACAAATAACTCCAACCCCCACCCTTCTGAGCAATTAAGTCACAAGTTTCTCTACAGTTGGGACCCTGCTATTGGACTTAATTTTAAAAACTCTGTAACTGATCTGAACACACAGGCAAGGCTGACGAAGGACCTGAAGCCCCTTTTTATTATTCACAACAGGAAGTTTGTATGGAAGAAAGGCTGCTGGGTCTTTAGCACTCTAACACCACTGTTCTCCTTTGCTGGAGAGTCTGTGGTTGGGGTCCTCAGGAAAGACTCAGGGCAGAAAGGGGAGCAGGTGGGTGGGGAAATTCTGCTCCCTAGAGAAGAATTGTTGCTGGGGAGAGATGGAGACTGAGGAATGGGAAGTCAGGATTGCATTTGCAGTCAAGAGTAGGCAGTTAAAAGAGAGTTGGGACTCAGGTGGCTCTGCTCCTGATCTAGGAAGTTCCAAGGGATTTCAGCGTTTGCAGAGGCTCCAAAAGGCAGTAACTGTGATGATACATCTGAAGATGAATAGCAGTGGCAAGATTGTGCAGGATAGACCAATATTATGCCCTCCTGATTGCCCTGACCTCCAGGATATTCAGTGACAGCAATTTCTTACCTGTGCTGAAGGCACCACTTCCGATGACCAAAACTAAAACGCTGATCTCTTTGAAAGCCAGCATTCATGTCCACTCCTGTGCAACTGCCCTTCTCACACTCCACTCTTCCCTCTGGAAGGGAGAATGTGCCTGGCCAGTATCTCTCAAGACTTCTCCATTCACTAGTCCAAGGTTGACAGGTTTGTGTCTGGAATTCTGCAGGGAAGAATTAAAATGAGTGGTCAGAATTTATTTGGTCAACTTTTTTTTTTTTCCATGAGCAGTGAAGCAGGTCTATAGGTATCTATCTTTCTCTCCCTCTCTCTGTCTCCCTGCCCTCTCTCAATTTCTCTCTGTCCTAATTAATAATTTAAAAAATAGGAAAAAGAAAAAAGAAAAAAAGTGGCCACCAGGAACAGTGGATTTATAGTGCCAGCACTGGTCCCAGTGATAACCCTGGTGGCTATAAAAAAGAAAGAAAGAAACAAAGAAAGGAAGGAAGGAAGAAAGAAATAACACACTTACTAGAACAGAATGCAGAGTTTCTGTGTGCAAAAAAAGAAAAGAAGCCAAAAGAGATAAAACAAAAAAAGATCCCAAGATTCCCTATATTGCCATGTTCACTTCATTGTGGTGGTCTGGAGGTGAGTACTATCTTGGAGTGAGCCTAGGGCCCCTGGGACTGTGAATAGATGGGTTTTACTCCTGCGATGAGGGCTTGTTACTGAGAATAGTTGCCATTAAAAAATGCAGATTGTGGGGTCAGAGGAACAATTCACTGGGTAGGGTGCATTCCTTGCCACATGTGTGAACCAGGTTCAAGTTCTGGTGCCATGTGGGAAGTAGCATGGCACTAACTGAAGGAATCTAGTGTTGTGCTATTTCTCCATCTCTGTCTTTATCTCTCTATTTGAATGGGGAAAAAAAAGCTGCCTAGTAAAATCATACATGTATGAGGCCCCAGAGCAAATTAAAAAAAAAAAAAGTGGTGAGGTGCTATTTTTGGTGGCTGGTCACAGAACAGTAAGCCATTTACTTTAGAATTCAGAAGGCTCTGATTTGTGCTGCTGCCCTGAAGATTTGGGGAGAGTAGGGTGGGGCATATGGGAAGGATCTAAGAGCAGCCTCTATCTAGGAGCTGGTACCTCCTTCTCTGCTGACAACCAGCTAGAAAATAGAATGTCAGTCCTGGATCCACAGGACCTGGATTCTATCAGCAATCTGAGTGAGAAGGGCAGAGCAGAATTTTCTCTGGAGCTTCTAGATTCGGATAAAGTCTGACAAGGCCTTGACTTCTGCCCTAAGCAGGGAGCCCAGCAGCACCATGCCGGACTTCTGATCCACAGAACTGAGAGCTACTAAATCACTAAGCCTGAGGTAATGTATTACACAGTGAGAGAAGACTAACACAACCTGTGAGAAAGTGACTCACTCCAGCATGGGTGTGAATTCAACACAATAATAGACATGAGAGCACATTGTATTCCCCAAATCACTGAGCAAAACAGAGCTCTCAGCGCTTGGGGAGACCTGGCTCAGGGAAAGAGCTGAACAATGATTACTGGGTAAGTGGATCAACGAGTGAGTGTCTGGTTTTTAATAAGGAACTTACACAGCAGAAAGCGTTTCATGAACTATTATAGACAGCCTGCACTGTTTTAAAGAGGATGATGGGGGACACCACATCAATGCTGTTCTCTGAGCATAGTACTTGGGTTAGTCTGCTGTGTGGCATGATGGCCAAGCATCTGGCTTCTAAGGCCAAAATACCTGCCTAGTTCAAGCCCCAGCCCTTCCTCTAACCATTATTCTAGAGGCTCTGGAAAGTGGCTTAGCCTTGCTGTGCTAGGAAAGGGGGCTAGCAAGGGCGTCTGCACTCCAGGTGCTCATGATTCAGTGCATGCAAAGAGTCTAGTCCAAAGCCTGGCACTTGACATGCTGCAAGTGGTTGCCAAGGTTGTCACCACCCCAGGGCACTGATTCTAATGGAACATACAGGAAACAGAGGTCTCACATACAGGGACAACTGAAATTGTACTGTGGCTCCAGCTATCATTTCTTGATTCTGTTGCCCAAAGTATCCAGATTTCACCATTATATTTATTTCCTTCCTACTTGATTTCATTTCATGTCTTCCAATAGATCTCAGTTATTAAGAAAAATAGGGGCACGGAGGTCAGAATGTGCTTGTATACCAGACGTTCATGCCTGAAGCTTGAGGACCCAGGTTCAATCCTCAGTGTCACCGTAAGCCAGAACTGAGAAGTACTTTGGCCTATCTGTCTCTCAAATTAAAAATAATTAATTAGGACTCCGGTTCAATCCCCTGGTCCACCCCCCTGGGGGAGAACTTTCATGAGTAGTGAAGCAGCACCACAGGTGTTGTTCTATCTCTGTCTCCCTCTTCCTTTTCAATTGTTCTCTGCCTCTATCAAAAAGGGGGGAAAAGGGCTTTTGGGAGCAGTGGATTTGTTATGTAGGCCCAGAGGCCCAGCAATAGCCTTTACTAATATGTAATAATTAATTAAAAAAGAAAAATGTGAGTGTTGTTCCTCCGAGTGCAGAAACATTGCTTATAAACACAATCAGCAGTCTCCCAGCTCAAAACCTTAAATGCTACTACCCTCTCTCCGTAAGCAGATAAATCTCACCCATCCTCCCCCAGAAGGCTTGGCTAGCTCCTCCCAGACTGGACTCAGGTTCTCCCTTCTCACAGCAGTCAGAGCACATCTACTGTGGTACTTGTGATGAATCACAGTGTCCACTGCACCTAGAGCCTCAAGCAGTATTAAAGCCCTGGTAGACTGCACACAACTTGGGCAGAGGCTATGACATATCTGTCACCACTGCCACCTAGTAGAGTGTCTTCACTATCAGTGCAGGATATTTGCCTTTAAGACTTAACTCTGCTGTTCATTTAACAGATGTTCAGTCAATGCCTATTTTAAGTCAGGCCAGGTGGTTAAGTACTGAGAATATAAGACAGCAAAGACTCTGCTACCTACCTTCTGCTGGGGGTGGGGATGGGATAGGGCTTACTTTAAGTGTTGGTAGATTAGACTACTCCATGGTGAGGATATAAAGAAGAGATGCCAAGTCTAATGGTATAATAATGAACACAAGAGAAAGGATATTTCGAACAAAGGGAACAGTGCAAGCAAATAGGAAACCACAAACTGGCTGGATGTTTAAGAAACTGCATGCCATCTGTGTGGCTGCAGCTGAGGGGCAATAATAGCTCATGAGGGAAGAGTCATGGACAGGAGTTAGATATAAGAAATAGCTTGGACTTGACCTTGGTGTATACTGAAGTCACTGAATACCTATAATCATGAGGTGAAGCTGTCAAGACAAGGAGAAGATGGGTCAGGTGGGAAGAGTGAACCTAGCACTCCCACACACCAGCAGGCCCAGTATCTTTCACCTGAATGTTTCTGCAGGTCACTAGTGGCAGGTGGAAGGTCAAAGAGCACACCTGCATCTCAGGAAGTGTTATACACACCTGAGGATCCACAGGGCAAGCCGAGCCCCCGTGTTTACCTTTTCTCTCTAACTGCCACTGAAATAAAAAAAAAAGAGAGAGAGAGAGAGAGAGAGAAATGTACAAATAAGAACATATCCAGCACTGTACCAGTTGGTCAGTAAGTTTGAGGAAAAGCAGACAGAGGGAGTAATAGAAAATTGAATCAGAGCTAAACCACCCTTGCCCAACACCTGCTAAATACTTGTAAATTCACTCAGGAGCTGTGGAGTTGGGACAGAGAAGACTGAATAGAATGTCTGAAACTCAAGAATAATTAGTGAATCATCAGGTTTCTCAATGGTGTGCATATGTGTATGGGGAGCAGGAGGACAGAAACTGTCCATCCCCATACCTTGCCACCCTTATTAGAGAACTCTGTCCTTCCAGGATACTCTAACCCTGGTGAATAGTTTAAGTGTTCATAACAGAAATTTCTGGACAGATCCATTAGTTCTCTATCAATGGCATATGTCCTAAGATTCCTTGAGACCCCCACCTTGCTCCAGGTTCAATCCCTAGTCCCACCATGAGCCAGACTTGAGCAGTGCTCTGAGCTCTTTCTCTCTCATAAAAATAAACAGATCTGGGGTCGGGCGGTGGTGCACTGGGTTAAGTGCACATAATGCAAAATACAAGGACCATGCAAGGATCCTGATTCACTCCCCTGGTTCTCCACCTGCGGGGGTGGGGGAGTTGCTTCACAAGCATTGAAGCAGGTCTGTAGGTGTCTTTCTCTTCCTCTCTCTGTCTTCCCCTTCTCTCTCAATTTCTCTCTGTCCTAGCCAACAACAATGAAATAAAGATGGCCACCAGGAGCAGTGGATTTGTAGTGCAGGCTCTGAACCCCAGCAATAACACTGGAGCAAAAAATAAAATAATATAAAATAAGAAAAAATAAATATATTTTTAAATGACTGAAAAAAGACTTTATAAAACATATATTAAATGAAGTATTGCTCTTCAGTTTAAAAAGATGATATAGTGTCCTTCAAGACAAAATGGATGGAACTGAATGAGGGTGGTTATGCTCAGTGAAGTAAGTAAGGAGGTGAAAGACAACTAAATACCAGAAAGTTTCACTCACATGTAAGATCTAGAGAACTGAAACACACTAACTTGCAAAATAAAAAAGTAGTCAAACTATAAGACTTAGTGAGAACTATAATAGTTATTGGTGGGGCAGAACTTCGGTGGTGGGTATAGTGTGGAATATTCCTCTATAATCTGATAATCCTGCAAACTATTATTAAACTACTGATAGATAATGTTTTAAAAAATTATAAAGTTCCTTCTTAGTGCTTCTACCAGCCAGTTGGACTACATTGCTTGCACCATCCTAGTCTAACCTCATGTTGACATACCTATTTTATTTTACTATTTTTATTTTATTGCCACCAGGATTATTGCTGGGGCTAGATACCTGCAAAACAAATCCACTGCTCCTGGTGACCATCTCCTCCCCTACCCTTTTTTTCTTTGTTTTACTTGTTAGGACAGAGAAAAATTGAGATGGGACGGGGGAGATTGAGGAGAAAGAAAGAGTGACCTGTAGCATCACTTCACCACTTGTGAAAGCTTCCCCCCCTGCAGGTGAGAATCAGGGGCTTGGATCCAGGTCCTTGCCCACAGTAATGTGTGTGCTCAACCAGGTACACCAATGCCTGACCTAACATATGCATTTGAAGGAAGCCTTCCAGTCCTCAGAAAATCCCCACTTTGCCTCTCCTCTGGACATACCAAGGTTACTGGAGACACAGGCTAGCCAATAAACTCAACTTTGCTAATTTTATAGTCTCTACAAAAATCTGAAAATCAAAGTGACTTGACAACTGCTTCATAAACTTCTAGAGGAGCTCTGAGGAAAAGGCGATGAAGTCCTGAGATCGGTTATTATTTTGCTGAATCTCAAAGCCAAAGGGAGAAGTGCTAAAAATAGCATGCCACCCACTCATCTTTTCTTAAAATAAATTACTCAAGGAATTACTCCAACAAAATAAAAGCTGTATCATAGTAAGTAATTCAAGAAAGAGTAAAACAGGACACACAGGAAATCATAGTGAACAGAAATGCAGAACATTTACAGTCAAACCTAAAGACATGTTGGTAAGCAAGGTCTTGTTTTGTTGGAAATAGAAAAACCATTTAATTCTTGCTATTAATAGAAAAGTGTGGGTTTTAAGGGTAATCATTTCTAGAAGAAAAGTAAGCTACAAACCTTTAAAATCAATGTGAGTGGAGAGGAGAAACTAAGAAAATTAAAGTAATTCAATAAGAGTAGTGAAAGAAAAAACTAAGTAGAAGTATCATAAATCAATTACATAAAATAAGATGATTAAAGACAAATAAATACAAGAAGTTAAATAAGTAAATAAATAAATAAATAAATATTGTATATTAAGACAAGAGTTTGGTCTGGGTTAAAAAACAAATCCAGACATAGGATGTTTGGAAGTGACACACTTAACTTGACAAATAAAGCTTGAAATCCAAGAAATAGCAAACTTGTAACAAATGGAATGTAGAGAAGTAAACATTAAAAATATCAGGAAAATGTAAAATAAATTGCTAATGAATCTATTTCTTTTTTTAATGAATCTATTTCTTCAAGAAGACAGTCATGAACTTTCATCCTAAAGAAAAAAAGCATAAATATTGCAACAATGTTTTCTCAGAACCATAATGAGATAAAAAAGAATATCAAAGGCCTTGAATACACAACTGTATTAACCACTGAAGAGAAATATGAAGGAAATGGCTAGAGCTTCATAGGCCTCCAAGAAATAGAGAAAACATTTTTTTCAAATATCCTTACAGAAGACTACAAGAAAATTTCAAATTCCAAAATGTACATCACATTTTCATTCTCAATGCAATAGAATTAGAAATTAACAAGCAAACTACTGGGGGCCAGGTGGTAGCACAGAGGGTTAAACGCAAAAGGTTGTGAAAGACAAGGACCTGTGTAAGAACCCCAGTTCTGGCTCTCCACCTGCAGGGGGGGTGCTTCACATGTGGTGAAGCAGGTGTGTAGGTGCCTTTCTCTCCCTCTCTCTGTCTTCCCTTCCTCTCTTGATTTCTTTCTGTCCTATACAACAATAACAATAACAACAAGGGCAACAAAATGGGAAAAATGGCCTCCATGAGGGCTGGATTTGTAGTGCAGGAACCAAGCCCCAGCAATAACCCCTGAGGCAAATAAATAAATAAATAAATAAATGCTCTTTTAAATGACTCTGGAGTTCGAGGATACCAAAATGAAAATATAGAATATCTATAGATGAATGATATTGAAAACCCCATTTGAGACAACCTGTGGGATATAACCAGAGCAGCATTTAGAAGAAAACACAAATCTTAAGTACATTTATGATAAACTGAGAAAGATGGAAATTAAATGAGATAAGAATATAACCTGAGAAACTGAAAAGGAATAAAACACACCAAATAATTCAGAAGGTAGAGATGAATACAGTTGAAGATAATAATGAATGAATTCGGAAAGTACAGCAACCACAACAATAGAAATATAAACTGGTTCTCTGAGATCAACCAAAATGAATGACTCTCTGACTAATCTGACTAGCAACCAAGAGTAAAATGGCAAATAACCCTTAAGAAAGGTAATGCATGCTCTGGGAGGTGGCCCAGTGATAGAGCTTTGGACTCCCAAGCATGAGGTCTCGAGTTCAATCCCGGGCAGCACATGTGCCAGAGTGATGTCTGGTTCTTTCTCTCTCTCTCCTCCTGTCTTTCTCATAAATAAATAAAATCTAAAAAAAAAAAAAAAAGAGAGAGAGAGAGGTAATATATATGCATATAAAAAGTAAGATAATTTGATGTGTAATTGGGTACCAACACATTTCAAAATTGATGACTTTCTAGACACCTATAAGTTGTGGTAAGGAGGAGAGATAAAACTAGATGGAGCAACAATGATAGAAGAATCAGAAAAAATCTGCCAAACATGGAAATCCTCTTTAGTGGACAAAGACAGGACTATTCAAATAAAACCTGTGACAACTAACTGGCTTGTTATTCCCTCAGCAGGTGTTTGCAAAATGCCTACAGTGTGTCAGCCTCTGTTGTAGGCACAGGTGATTCATCAATAAATAGAACAGAAAAGGGGAGTCAGGCAGTGGTGCAGCATGTTAAGCGAACGTGGTGCAAAGCGCAAGGACCGGTGTAAGGATCCTGGTTTGAGCCTCGGCTTCCCACTTGCAGGGGAGTCACTTCACAAGCAGTGAAGCAGATCTGCAGGTGTCTTTCTCTCTCCCCTCTGTCTTCCCCTCCTCTCTCCATTTATCTCTGTCCTATCCAACAATAACAACATTAGTAACCACAATAATGTTAAAACAACAAGGGCAACAAAAAGGGAAAATAAATAAATAAATATTAAAAAATAAATAGAACAGAAGGTCTAGCCACAGGAGATGGGCAGTAGACAAACAAGCGGGTAAAACAAATGCTGCAACAGTAACAGAGATGCAGAGTGAGGGAAGGTGAGGAATTCTGTTTTAAGTAGAGATATGCACTATATTCAGTGCGGAAATTTATTTGGGTTAGCAATATAAATAAAACATAAGCAAGTCCATAAAAATGCTGGAGTTACTAGAATACTTGTGTAATTTAGAGTTGGATTATGTCGGGGTTTCAATGCTCTCAAAAGGAGAGATGAATACATCTGACTATATAATTCCATCAAGCACTACCTATAACAAAAAGACCCACCAATTATTACAGAACAAGTGACACAAGATATAAATATTCACGATATATAACAGTGCATATCTACAATATGTAATAAGCATCCACAAAACAGCAAGAAAAGAGTCTATAAAATGCAGGGAGGAGGCAGAGATCATCACTCAAGAAATAAAAATCACAAATGAAGATATGCAAAGGTGCTTGGCCTCACTAATCATTAAAGGGCTGTGTTTCAAAAGCTTCTATCGGGGCCTAGGTGGTGGCGCACCTGGCTGAGCACACACATTACAATGCACAAGGACCCAGGTTCAAGTCCCCGGTCCCCACCGACAGGGAGAAAACTTCACAAATGGTGAAACAGTGCTGCAGGTGTCTCTCTGTCTCCCTCTCTCTCTATCTCCCCCTTCCTTCTAGATTTCTGGCTATCTCTATCCAATAAATAAAGATTAAAAAATATATTAAAATAAATACATAAATTCAAAAAGTTACTATCACCTTCCTCTCTCTCTCTCTCTCTTTTTAAGAGGAACAAAAAACATCTGTGAAAATGAAAGAACACCAGGGGTCAGGTGGTGGCACACTCAGTACAATACACATGCTATCACGTGAGAGCACTTGGGTTCAATCCCTCAGGCCCTGCCTACAAGGAGGAAGCTCCATGAATAGTAGAGCAGTACTGAAAATGTCTCTCTTTTCTCTTTCTCTCCTCCTCTCTCTCCCCCTCTCTATTACTCTCTGTCTCTCATCATTGTATCAACAACAACAACAAAAAAGAACCAAGATAAATTTTAAAAGGCCATGGGGAGTGATGGTATAGTCCTGCAGGCAGTAAATCCCATCAACAATACTAGTGGCAAAGATGAAATAAATAAAATAAAAGTACATCATATGAGAAGGAGAGAGAGAGGGAGATGTGAGTAGAGGATCTTCAAGAGCGGAGAGCTTTTTTTCCCCGCTTTTGACTAGCAAATAGCAGCAGGACCACTGCCATCCTGTGCTGGAGAGAGGAACAGCCAACATGCTGGTCCAGCAGCTTGACCAGTGCACACATACAAACACATATCATCATGTTACACATGCACATGCACAAATGACATGAGCACAGAATCACTGCAACAACGCTTTCTGCAGCAAACCTGGAAACAACCACAGGAACCATTCACAGGAAGATAGTTTAATAAGTAAATGGTGGCAAATCCACCCAGTGGAGTTGTAATGGGACAAGATGTTTACTTAATGTAAAAACAAATCTATACTCCCACCAAGGCTAGAGACTCACAGTGACTTTGTGTACAGAACATGGACCCCACACTCCTCATGTGTAATCTTCCTTACTCTTCACAAAGGCTGCTGGCTGGAAGGCATTGCTGCTAACCCTGTCTTCCAGCTAATACTTAGTCTAAGACGGGATGCAGGTGGTAAGTCTTGGTCTGTCAGACTCCGGAGACTCAAGTTTAGTGACTACACACACATCCTCTCAAGGGAGTGGGGTACAAGGGGGGAAGTGGAGAGAGCAACATTGCAGAAACACACAAATCAGTGTAGTTGTGAATGTCCTCACAGGCCAGGAGAACAAACACTTGACTGTGGAGTCCATGCTGTTTCAGACATATGTTTTCTTCTTTACGCACTGCTGTATTATTCAATCTTGGTTTCTTTCTTTCTTTTCTTCTTTTTTTTTTTGGGGGGGGGGGAGTTGGTAGTGGAGAGTCAGAGAAGCAGAAAGCGAAAGAAACAACACTGAAGAAAGAAACAACACTTTCAACTTGGTCAGAGCTGGACTTGAACCTGGGTTACACAGATGGCAAAGCTGTGCACTATCTAGGTGAGCTATTTTGCCAGCCCCCCTTTTTTTCCTTTTAGCAATAAGTCTGCATCACTTTGACAATAAAAAATGTGCTTTACAGGTAATATAAAAATGTTTACTTTTAAAAAACAGCTGAACAGGGTTTACTTTTTAAAAACTGCAGGTCACAGAGACTCATCTGCACCATCTGGATAGTGGTGCCCACCTAGGGCAGGAAGAACCAGGGTCAACTCCTCTGCAGGCCTCACCTAAAACCACAGGGATGGAGCTCCTTGGTCTCACCCACTGCCCACCCATGGGAGTAAAACAAAGTGACTGCATGTCCTCTGCTGGCAGGTGAATGGCTCCTTGCATCTAATCTGGCACTGGGGGTTGGCAACTTTGCAGGGGAAGTTCAGCTAATGAAGGATTAAAGAAAATCCCAGATGGGGGCCAGTGCTGGTGCTCCTGGTTGAATATACACACGACAGTGCACAAAGACCTAGGTTCAAGCCCCCTGTCACCACCTGCATGGGTAAGTTTTATGAATGGTGAAGCCATGCTACAGGTGTCTCTCTTGTTCTCTTCCTCCCCATTCATCTATTAATTTTTATCCCTCCTATCAAATAAATAATAAACAAATTTAATAATAAAAAAAGGAAAGCCCTAGATGCCCATAGGGGTCAGCCTCCCTGGGTTCTGTGGGCTGGCAAAGAAGCCCAGAGCTCTGGGTTCACATCCTGGTCACAGAAGTGGCTTAAAGGGCAGGCTGTGAGTCCTGGCTGCTTGTCCCTCCACTGTGAAGCAGGACCTCCCCAGACAGGCTGACACATGGATAGGCTGAGTGTGAGCTGCACAGCGCAGGGAAGTGTGAGACAAATCTTCCCGGTTTTATTTCTATTTCTCCCATCGTGGTCTATGGATAAACTAAGAGAACAGGAAATGCCAAGACACTGGGGCATACAGGGCAGAGTCTCATGGAATAATCTTGATGGCTCATGCTGGGCTTCTTAGCAGTTGTGAGGAGAGATGGGAAGAATTACCAGTAGGTCTCACTCACCCAGTAGCACAGAAGCAGTGTGTGATAGTGCAGTGACAGCCTCAACATCAGAAGTACTTTGGGTTCAGACTGTAGTTTCCACCATTAATAGCTGTTTGACCTCAGCTGGATTATTGAATTTAATCTGAGTCTTGTTTTCCTCATGAGTAAACAGCAAGAAAACAAAATAACAAGAAACCTCTCCCTGCCTCGATTTGTTGTGGAGATCACATGAGATAGCAAGAGAGATGCTATGGATCTAGCATAAGGGGGGACTCCAAAAAAGGGGGGACAATTAGTGGGGACTGGGGAGATAGTTCACTTGGTAGGGTGCCTGTCTTGCCAGGTGTATGGCCCAAATTGGAGCCTGGCACACCACACCACTGTCCCTGAAGAAGCTCTGGTGCTGTGTTATCTGTCCTCTGTCTCTGTCTTTCTATAAAAGTCCACCTGAAGGGGCCAGGTGGTGGAGCACCTGGTAGAGTACACATATTACAATGTGCAAGGAGCCAGGTTTGAGTCCCTAGTCCCCACTTGCAAAGGGAAAGCTTTGCAAGTGATGAAGCAGTGATGCAGGTGTCTCTCTGTCTCTGTCTATCTATCTATCTATCTATCTATCTATCTATCTATCTATCTAACTATCTATCTCCCTATTCCCTCTCAATTTATGGCTGTCTTTATCCAATAAATAAATAAAGATAATAAAAAATTTTTTAAATGAAGGGTGGCATCACTATAAAAGAAAGCCCACCTGGAGTAGTGAAATTGCTCAAGTGTGAGGCCTTTGTAACACACACACACACACACACACACACACACACACACACACACACACATCTTTTTTTTTTAATTTAGAAATCCCTGTTTCTTTCTTCACTTATGGTGGGGGAACTTCCAAATCACCCTTCCCAGGTCAACATCTCTTTCTTCTAGCTCCTGTTGAGGGTCTAGCTCTTTTCGGTTTCCTGCTTCCATTGCTGTGGCCAGGCAGGAGGCTCTCACTTTGCTGAGGTGCCCACCTTTGTCTCAAATGCCCACACATCTGTCTGAGGCCCCCACCATAAACATCAGACAGTCTACAAGCTGCTTCTGGATCTTTCTTAGTTCCTGGTCATATTCTCCAGACATGAGGCTCCCCCCGCCCTCCACCCTCCTACAAACACACATACTTCCCCTCCCATGGGGCAGTGAGATGTTCCCAGTCAGGAAAATGAGCAGACTGAGAAAGGTAACAGAACTCAAAGTCTTTGATCTAGACAAGGCATGCTTTGAGACTACGTAGGACATGTTTGCCAGTAAAAGCAGGGTTTCTGAAAATAGAAGACAGTGATACGTTTCCATTTGGTTTGAGGACTGACAAAGAGCAACTTTAAGTTCATAGTAATGGATTCCATTTGGTGACAGACAAGAATATCCCATCTTTTAAACTCTCCAATGGAATTAAGCATAAGAAAGAGTGCCAGTTCTCAGGCACTGAAGGGAAGCGGTGAATGACATAGGGAGGACTCTGGGCCAGGAGTCTAGAAGGTTGTGTGGGGGTGCTGAGAACTGTCAGAGCTCAGATGGGCAGAGGAGTCACTTCCTCTGTTTCCAACCACACACCTTCTGGAGGCTCAGCTCTCCCTTGAGGGAATTCACCCCTGGGATCAAACAGGAAACCCATTGCACTGGTCCACACTCAAATTCTGGGTACACCTAGCTGAATGATCTTCAATATGACATTCCCTGTCCTTGTGCCAGACTTCAGTGTATGGTGGAGACCTAGCCCCTAACTCAGGGAAGATGGGTTAGAAAAGTAGCCATAGTGACCCTTTCTCCCATGAAACCATAAACTTAGGCTTCCCCTCCCCCCACTAGCCAAGAAAGCTCATTCTTAAAGAAACAATCTTTTTGCAAAAATGAGAGGGAGTAGAAAGGAGACCAACATTTGCCAAGTGCCAAGCATGAGCCAGTGCTATTGTTATATTATGTGACTGTCACACTGATCTTAGAGGCAGACATTACTGCCACTGTCTGACAGATGAGGAAACTGAGGACTAAACAGAAATCTAGCAGAAGAAGGCCTAGCTTTGCTATCAGTATGGCAATGTGACCTCAGGCAAGTCATATAACATTCTTGGCCTCAGTTTCCTCACCTCTAAAATGAGAACAGTAGTGCATGCCCTGGGTTGGTGTTAAGAGTCGGCTTTCTGAAAAATAACCTCCTTCCCCTCCTCTTTTGATCTTTTAACCTCACTTATGTTTTTAAGATATATTCAGTTATTTACCTATCAGAGAGGGAGGAGAGAGAGAGACAGAAAGAGAGAGAGACAGAAAGAGAGAGAGACAGAAAGAGAGAGAGAAGGAGGAAGAGTACACAAACCAGAGCACCACTCTGGCATATATGCAATACTCAGGATTTCATGCTGGAGAGTCCAATGCTTTATTCACTGTACCAACCCCTGGACTACTTAACCTCAGTTATATTTACAATAATTTTGTCTTCTCAAATAAGATTCCAAATCCCATAATAAAAATATTACAGCTTATCCCCAGGAAAGGCAGAGGAAAAAGAAAGGCAGGCTAAGATCCTAAGAGACCTTAGCAACAGCAAAAGCTCAACTACTGTCCCACAGCAGGGAAAGTGGGAGGTGGGAGAGTAGTACTAACTGCTTATGGAAAAGATGAGAAACTGAGCCTCTGTTGGGAAGGGGCATTGCTCTTGGCCCCAAATGGCTGCCTCTTCAGCTCAGAGAGAAAACTCAGTGACCCAGGGCTCTCTGGGAACCCAGCCAAGTTACCGGTCTAGATTCTAACCTGCCCTCACTCCTGCTCAGACCCTCCTACATCCACCTCCACCACCAGTTTAGAGTCTCAAAAGAGGTTGTGCCAAAGGAAATTGTTTGCTATCAGGTTCTCTGGGTCTGTTCTGTGGTTCTTCCTTTTTTTGGACTTTGTGGTTGTTTGAGCAGGTACCTTTTTTCCATAGAAAGTTTCCATTGCATCAGTTATTTACATTGTCACCCCCTATACATAGGCTGTTTCAAATCGGTGAACCAAATCTGGACCCCTGGGACCTTTCACAAGCTACACGGGTGAGGAGTGGCTGGGCCAGCCTCAGCATCAGACAGCCCCATCACTACCATTCTGGGCTGTGTGATGGGTTAAGGGAATGGCTGGAAACCCTGGCAGTACCATATTGTATTCACTTGATCTCTTTGGGGAAACACTTTTAGGGTAGATTTGAAAAGCACATAAGGGCACAGATTTCGGGGGCCAGGTGGTGGCACACCTGGTTGAGCACACATGTTATAGTGCTCAAGGACCCAAGGTCGAGCCCCCAGTCCCCACCTGCAGGGTGAAAGCTTCACAAGCGGTGAAGCAGGACTGCAGGTGTCTCTCTTTCTCTCTCCCTCTCTATATCCCCTAACCTTTCAATTAAATAAATAAAGATAATAAAAATATTTTTAAAAAAATGGCACAGATTTCTGGGTTTAAATTCCATTTCCTTTATTTTGTTAAAGCTATTTATTTATTTATTTTAATGAGAGGAGGTACAGAGAGAGATACTAGAGCACTGCTCAGCTCTAACTTATGGTGGTGCTGGGCATTGAACCTGGCACCACAGAGCCTCAGGCAGGTAAGTCTTCTGTGTAACCATTATGTGGTCTCCCCAGTCCCTGTTTCCCTTACTGCTTAGCTTTATGACCAGGGGTGGGTTACTTACCTCACACCGCCCTTGCTGAGACCCCAGTACCCATTCTCTCCATCAGGCCATACTGCCTCAAAGGCTCACCCTCTCCATAAAGCCAAGGAAACTCTCCTAACACCTGGTTCCCTCCCATTTGGCTCCTCCTGGAGCATAAACCTTTCCCTTGGGATATTCCAGATTCATCAAATTCCTGATACTTCCTTCTGTTTCATTATATATATATATATGATTTGTTTATTATTGGATAGACATGGAAAGAAACTGAGAGATGAAGGGAGATAGGGAGGGAAAGAGACAGAGAGACACCTGCAGCCGTGTTTCACCAGTTGTGAAGTTTTCCCCCGCAGATGAGGACTAGGGGCTTAAACCTGGGTCCTTTTGTACTGTAATGTATGTGCTTATCCAGGTGTGCCACTGCCTGCCCCACCCCACCCCCAAATGTACTTCTCTCAACCTACAATGCTTTTGTCTATATCACTGTGGCCAAATCCAACTACACATGCCCTGGTGAGTCCAACTCACAGTCATCTCCATGAAGCCTTCCATAACTTACCCTCTCTTGGCCAGAAACCTTCTCTCCTTTACAGTACTGAATCTATTGTGACATTTGTCCTCTCTCACCTTTGTGTAGACTGTGATATATACAAATGCCTGTCACCTCACAAACAAACCACACAACCTTTGATGGCATGATTGGGATGTATGTGATTCATTTCTGTATCACTCAAAGAGCCTTGAACATAACCAGCGACAATAAATGAGTGAATAAACACCAAGTCCTCTCAATTTACTACTGCTGGGTGACAGGAAAAATATCTGTGGGTGTGCTGGTGAAGATGAATCAACCACCCAACAGGATGCACGGGCTCTTCTTGAGGGAGACAGCAAACCAGGATGCCGTTTAGGAACCAGGGCCTTCAGTGGCTCATAGCCCCTCACCCCCAGAACCAGCTTCACTGCTGAATTGCAGTTAAATACCCCCAAACCACCAGGGCCAGGAGGATGTGAACTTCATCTGAGGCACCCGAGGATTCCAGGAGCCATCCATGGCCTCCCCACATTCCAGATGTCACCTGATTCTTAGGGGACTGGCTCCTGCATTGGCTCTTCAGCCTGCTATCTCCTCTCTTGTCCACAGCACTGTGTCCATTCTCCATGCCACCTTGTGATATTTCTGCATTACAGAGCATAAGTCCATCAGGGTGCCCCAGTACCACTCTCCATGATTGCTGAGGGGCATCGGAAATCCAGATTCCTCAGGAATTTGATCCCATGGCTCTTTCCCTGTAAGACTACTGTGACCTTCCTGCCTCACCAGTCTCCTGGTGCTCTCTGCTATCTCTTGCCCTTGAACTATCTGGGTCACTGCCTTCCTTCTGCTAGTGTGAAAACCCTGTGCACAGTGTCTCACTCTCAGAAAGCTTCATCTTTCCCTCAGTGCCAGTAAACAAACACCCAATCTCCGGAAGTCCGGCTCTGGATCCCTCTGCTTCTCTCTTGGCCACACCAGCTCTCCAGGGAGAGACCTTGCTGGACTTCCCTTCTCTGGTGCTTCTGACCCTCTATCCAGATCTCTGCTTTCACACTAACCACAGCAGCCTGCTATAGTTATCCTCCTTCTTGTCCATCTCCCCTGCAGACAGTAGACGCCTTCTGGGCAAGAACAACGTGTACTGTCTGTGTAGCTCTGGAGCTCAGCACAGCTTGGCATGTGGAATGAATGAGTGATGAAGAGCAACAAGTCAACGCCCTGCCAACTGGCCTGCCTCCCAGGGTGTGGCTCCTGACATCACCACTTCCTGGAGCTCATCATCCAGGACAAGCAGCAGGTAAAATTGTCAGCCCGACAAGGCCCTGGCAGACACACATCCAGTGGTTTCCCAGGGTATCTGTCCTCTCATTGTGCTCAGGCCCCAGGACCCCGAGCAGCTGGGTGCTTGCCTATGTGTGACTATGTGGTCTGGGGACCCAGAGGTGGGCTGAGGCTTCAACCTCCAAGAGGAGGGTAAGCTGTAGGCTATTCCAGCCTGAGCTATTGTGCCAAGACTTTCCATGCTGACACTTTCTCCTGCTCACCCAACTTTCATTCTCTTACACCCTCTTATTTCCTACCAAGCTGTCTCTACTCACTGTGTTGTTTTTGATTGTCTGTTACTTCTTTGCCACCCCCTGGTGGGATTACTAGGGATTCATGCCGGTACAATGAATCTGCTGCTCTGGGTGGCCATTTTCTTATTTATTGTCCCTTTTCTTTTCTTTTCTTTTCTTTAGAGAAATAGAGGGAGACACCTAAAGCATGGCTTCTCCACTTGTGAAGATTCTTCTCCTGCAGGTGAGGGCAGGAGACTTGAATCAAGGTCCTTGTACATGGTAACATATGCACTCTACTAGCTATGCCACTGCCCAGCCCTTTTACCCACGGTTCTGTAAGTAGTCAGACTTATAGCACTATGGTGCAGTGTGTGAGGTAACAAGGAATGGACAGAATCTGGGGTTGGGCTCTGTCATTAACCCACAGTCCCCCACTGGGTCTGTTTCCCCCTTTGCTGAACCAAAGCCCCCTTCACTTCTTATCCCCCTGTCAGAAGGAAAAGTTAATTTATTTACCAACCACTAATTCTCCTCATGAGAGAAAAGCAAACACAGAGAAAAAACCACATCTTCCCCCACTCCTGAAACCCCGATGGGTCTCCAGCTCTGCCCTTTAGAACCTTGAAGAGATGCCCTCGTTTTGGTGGGCAAAATTCCTATGTGCACATCTGTTCCCTAAAATATCACAATTATATAAGCTAAGTCTTTATCAGTTTCACTTTACAGATTAAGGAAAGCTCCAGGAAGTAGGGGATTGGTGTGGGGAAAGAGGTACTGGTCCTCAGGCCACCACATCACACCCAGCAGGCAGGACCCTCTAGTGAGGCAACAGCACACACATCTCCAGCATTTTCCCCAAGAAGATTCTTTACTCAGTAGCTGACACCAAGAGCTATGAGGGCACAAAATCACACCCAGCTAGTGGGAAGGAGATGTCTCACCTCTGGAAGTACAATCCCTTCCAGGCTCAATACCAAGGCAGAGGTTAGTCCATGTAGGGAAGTCTTCTTTTCTGAAGATTCCTGTTCTTTGCTATCACAGGCCTCCAGGTCTCTCAACCCAGAACAGGGCAACAGAAGCTCAGCCTTCAAGACAGGATGATACTTTGTTAGTTCTGGTCTCTCAGGCCTTTCTAACAATGGGAATCCTTCTCTGAGACTCTCCAAAAGACTGATTCCGTGTGATCTGTGGCTACGCCACAGAGAGGGCATGAAGGTGAGGGTTCAGAGTCCTAGACAAGAAGAAACTAGAGCTGCATTTCCGGGCCCTTCTCCCAGTCTGTCTTTCCTTGTCATGGTCTTTTGCTGCTGCTTCAAGGGAAAACTTGTTCTACTTTCCAAACTATTCAGTAAAGTCTTAAATGAGGTCTCCACATACACTTATGCTGTGCACAACCTTTCCAACCATTCAGAACCCGTATCTTCTAGCCATCCCTTGCATAATGTTCAGCACCACTGTTATTGAAGAGAACAGTTGCATAGTTACTAATTCTTTTCTTAAAAATGTTAAGTTCTCAGGGGGAAGGGCAGACCTTGCTTGTCTTGTTCCCAAATGATAGTCACAGTCCTAGTGTAGTGTGAACACAGGATAGGCACTCAATGAATATGTACTGAAGTAATGAGCCATGAAGCCCATCACGCATGCACTGAGTTGGAAGAAGCATGCAGTTGAAGCTGAGAGACATGTCTGGGCCCCCTCATTACCCATGTGCTCTAGGTCTTGGCATCCTTATCTGTAGGATTAGGCTTTCCCCATCACACTTGCATGATGGTACCTCGTTCACTCCACCTGTGTCCTGTACTTGGTTAGCCATGTTTTTTCTAGGTTCCTCTCAGGTCTAGCCATTTATCAAGCACCTTACAGAGCCAGTGCTTTTGGAAAGGGCTCCCAAATGGGGTACTGACATGTGCCACTGTTGGGAGAGGAGATGTTACTTCCAGAGAAGAATGAAACATTAGAAGCTGGGCTGCCCTCTAAAGTGTTGTCAGAGGGCTTCTGCATCTCTCTTCCTTGCCTCAGCCTCTCCATGAGGGAGGCAGGAAGTGAGCAGCCTATAAAGGAATAGCCAGGGCAGAGCCCTGACATCTTAGTTCACCTGAAAACTTATAGTAGGTGACACACACGTGTCTCCAACCAGTCCAGGGCTCAACCAGGCCAACCAGCTGCATTCTCTCATTCTCCATTGGCAAATATCTATTGTGAGCCCTGTTCTTGCAACTGCTCAGTGGGTGGGCAGAGGGAGGGTTAGCAGCATGCTGCTGGTTACAACAGGCATTGTCAGGTCAGCAGAGTGACAGATGCTCCCAAGAGAAGTATTAAGTATTACAGAAAGCAGAAGTTACTTAGAGGGACCAGCTCTGCCCCTGCAGAGGTGGCTGAGAGGTGAGATAAGAGATAGAGTTGAATTCCAGTGTAGCTACAGGGGACTCTATTCAAGGGCCTAATCACTCCTGCTGGCTGAGGGAAAGGCCACTCTCTCACTTGGAAAGTGAACTGGTCAGCAGGAACCTGTGCACTGAGTCAGGGGCCAGGTGGGGATGGGATTGCAAGAAAACACAGGAAGCTCAGCCTCTCTGGTGTACTGCCTGTGGCTGCTTTAACACATTACCATAAAATGTAGTGGCTTTAAGTGACACAGCTGCGTTATTTGAGCATTCTGGATGTCAGGAGACCAAAATGAGTCTCAGTGAGCCGCAAAACTAGGTGCCTGCAGGGGTTCATTTCATCTAGAGAGGATCCATATCCTTACCTCCTCCAGTTTCCAGGGGCCACCTACATTCCTGGGCTCCTGGTCTCTTCCCTCTTCAAAGCCAGCCATTGGCCAGGGAAGCCTTCTTCATAGCACCCCCACAGACCTTCCTCATATCTCCCCTGTGAGCATTAATCATGCTACTGTACTGGGCTCAAGTGGATAATCCAGGATCATCTCGCTATGTGAAAGTCATAAGTTGATTAGCAATCACAATTCCATCTGCAGCCTTAATTCCCCTTTACCCTGTCAAATAATATTGGCATAGATTCTAGGAATTAGGGTATTTTTCAGAGGCCATTATTCAACTAACATGCTGTATGAAACACAGCCCCAATGGATATAGTATCAAAAGAAAGGCAGCCCAGGCAGAGAGAGAGAAAGAGAGAGAACACACTTGGGGTGGTGGGGGAGTGGGGCCAGAAAGACAGGCATACACACACTCACTCTCTACAGCATCAGCAGTGCCAGCCTCCTGGCTGCCTGCTCAGTGTTCGCCACCCTTGAAAACTTGTCATGTTTTCACCCAGCCAGGCACGTGCAGTTTCCACAGTGACTGCAGGAGCAGAGCCAGAAATAACCCCACTGAAACTGAAAACATTCCTTCCTTTGGTGAGCTGCTCTCTCCTGCACATTCACCACCACCCCTGCCCCCCTCAGCACTGGGGAACCCTGAACACTGGAAATACCTACAGTCCAAAGTTCCCTGGCTCAGGGGTGTGTGCTTGGCTGTGAGGAGTCCCAGATGTGTGGATGCGACTGAAAATAGGGTCAGGCATCCTCATCTCTATGCCACCATCATCTCTATGCCACCAAAGTCTCCTCAGCCTGACCACCCCTAAGCTGTAGGTCTCCACAGTGTCCCAATCTTTCCTTGCAACCAAACACTGGGATCCAGTGGCTGCTCTATTAGACTAAAGTCCATGATGCTCTGATCGTGTCCCCACTGGTTTCTACTCCTGCCCCCATGGCAGCTAGACACACAAAGGGAAGTAGCCTGAGACCCACTTACAGGCCTATGCTGGGGGTCTGCCCTGCAGTCCCATCTGGGAAGCTGTGACCCAGTACTGTCTTCCCCCAAGCCTCCTTGCCCTGATACCCTGAGAAATCTCCCCTGTGACTGTAGGTTTCTCACAGTTCACATTCTGGGTGTGTTAAAAGACGAGAATCAACATATCTTTCTATGCTCTAGGCATATGGTGAGCATTTTCTAGGCACTATTCATTTAATGCTCACCTCAGCTCAGTTGCTGCTGTCTCATTTACAGAGAAGAAACTGAGACGCAGAGAATGGGAACATCTTGCTCAAGGCCACCCTGCTGGAAAGTGGCAGAGCCAAGGCTATCCCAGGTGTGACAGACACTAAGATCCAAGCCTGTCACCACCAAGTCCAGCTGGCTGGAGGTGGGGATGAGGTTCACAGGTGATCCGTGCTGAATATTCAATGAGATGATCTACTCCATAGAAAACCCCCAACACCAAGAAACTGGTTTCTTTGTATATATTGAAAATTAGTGATTGATTGGGGTCAACAAAAGCAAGGACACAGGAAAAGTGCACTGTGTAGAAAATTTGAGAACCATTGGCAGTAGCGTCAGAATATTCTTACACTGATGACAAGTCCAAGGAACTGAAGCAGAAGACATTTGTCCAAAGGCCAGGCCTTGAATACTGAAGCCAGAGAGCTTGCTCCTTTGCTCCTCTAGGGAACATCCATTTATTCTCCATTCAGTCCTCCAGGCCACTTGGCACAGAATCTAGACTCAGATGTGGTGTAGGGCCTGCTTCCTACACATCTGACAGCCTGGCAATGAGTCCCTGCATCCTTATTTGTAAAGGCAGGTCTGTGTGGACTAAGCAGAGGAGACACAGCCACACTGTGTCAGTGAGGAGCAGCGGTGACCAGAGCTGTCAGGGCTTAGCTCCAAGTCATGGCCCCAGGGAGAGGGAAAGAGCCTGCTATTTAGGATCAAAAGCCTCCAGCAAAGTTCCAACACTGACACTCTCCGTTGTGTGCCTTGAGCCATCCACTTGACTTCTTTGAATCTTACTCTACAACAGGCTGGAATGAGTTTGATATGAGGTCATGTGTGGAAATGCTGGAGGCACCTGGCTGATGGAATTCCTGCCCTATTTGCTTGCTTCTAAAATTGTGGGGCCCAGAGAAATTGCATTCTCTCTCCATCCCCTACCATAATTCTACGGCTGGTGGGTAACAGATCACCTTTTGAGAAGACGCTTGGGAAAGAACTCCTCAATAGCGTGTTTAGTAGACAAATCCCTAAACATCTGTTGAGCTGCATATGGCTGATGGAAGACATGGGCTACAGGAAATAAGTAATTTTCTCTAAATATATTTTCTGTGAAGTTCAAATGATAGGAATTGGGTTGGGGCTTCTAGATTTGGGAGAAGATTGCACTATCAGCTCCTATCCTGGAGGAGGAACTGGGCAGAGCTCTGCTTGTTTGCCAGATGTGAGGGAGACCTGGCTCCAGGGCCATGCCCAGTGATGTGGGGTCAAACAAGGAGAAAATCCCTCAGGGAGCCCTGAGGGGACTAGTTCCAGACCCTGTTCTCTTCGGCATCTCTATGCAGACAGGAAAGAAAGAACTGAAAATATGCTCATTAAATCTGCATCTGGCACCCAATTTGGCAGGGTTGCCAAAATTCTGTAAGACTAGAATTAAATTAGTAAATTGGAAGTAAAATGATTTTAAGCAGACATGATGGAATTCATCGCAGCCAGGTGGAAACTAGTGGGGGGAGGGACCCAGGAAAGCCCATATACCCAAGAGGAATGGGAAAGCCTGGCTGGGAACAGAAACAGAAGAGACACAAATCAATGAGCAGATCTGACTGAAATGAGAAGATTCTCCCTCAGTTGTGCTGGTGAATATGTGAGGTGGAAAGACCAGGGGTATGGCCAGTAACAACCAGTGAAGGTTGGCAGACTATTAAAGGTGATGAGAGGAGTTGAGAGATAACTTACCTGGTAGAGAGCACAGTTTACTATGTGTAAGGACCTGGATTTGAACCTCCAGCCTCCACACGGGAGCACCTGCACAGGGGAAGCTTCATGTGTGGTGGAGCAGTACCGTGGTGTCCCCTTTTCTTTCTGCCTCTCTCTTTGCCTATCTCTCACTATTTTTAAAAAATTTTTTCATTATATTTATTTATTTATTGGATAGAGACCGCCAGAAATTGAGAGTGAAAGGGGCAACAGAGAGGGAGAGAGACACCTGCAGCCTTGCTTTACCACTCACAAAGATTTCTCCCTGCAGGTATGGACTGGGGGCTTGAACCCAGGTCCTTGTGCATTGTAACATGTACGCCCAACCAGGTGCACCACCACCCAGCCCTCTCACTCTCTATCTTTAAGAAAAAAGAAAAGTCTGCTAGGATCAGTGGAATGATGCAGTTGCTGAGCCCTAGTCACAACACTGGTGGCAAAGAAAGGAAAAAGAGGGGAGTCAGGCGGTAGTGCAGCGGGTTAAGTGCACGTGGAGTGATGCGCAGGGACCCACGGTGAGGATCCAGTTTCAAGCCCCCGGCTCCCCACCTGCATGGGTGTCGCTTCACCGTGGTGAATCAGGGCTGCAGGTGTCTATCTTTCTCCCTGGCCCCGTCTTCCCCTCCTTTCTCCATTTTTCTCTGTCCTACCCAACAACGACATCAATAATAACTACAACAATAAAAAATAAGGGCAACAAAAGGGAAAATAAATAAATAAATAAAGCGCTTTTTAAAAAGAAAGGAGAAAGACAAGGAGGAGAAAGAGAAGGGGAGGGAGAAAGGGCATCGGGAGAGGGAGGGGGAGGGGGAAGGTGAAGGATAATAGGAGGAGGAGGAGGGCAACCGACGCTTCCAGGGAACAAACACCTGTATATATTATGTCACCCTGTGATTGTAGTTTCACATAGCCAGGACTTGCTGAGTTCAAGTGTGTCTATGCATCTACAATTTCTGTTAACATCTTAGATTTCTAAATAATTCCTTTGACTTGTGCCAGCATATCGTCTTCATTATTTTTTTAAAGTGTATATTATTTAAGGCATTTTCATTTACAGTCCTTTGTTTCTTAGTAGCTAAAGTTTAAGCCATATTCTTTTAAGTCATTTTTATTTCTGTGTAGTACGTATTTATACCCTTTACATATTTTAATTTGGCACTTTTTTTTCACTTAGTTGATGGAATTCTCATAAGTAATAACAGCTAACATGCAGCTTCCTTTGTGTCATGTGCTATTCTAAGCACCCCCAACTTCACAGCTTGAAATCAAAATCCTAAGAGGAAGGTGGTGGCATCAGCTCACATTTAGACCGAAGAAAAGTTCTGAAGACTTCAAACAACTTGGCTAGGATCATACACATCAGAAGATGGGCAGGCCAGAGGCTGAGGTACTAGATAAGTCAATTGGATCATCCTCAAATAAGATGTTTCCTCCTCTCCCCATCTAGCTCACAGAGAAATAAACTCTCCTTAAATTTTTCCTCTCTCTACGATTTCTTCTTTTACCTTATTCATGGAGTCATTTCCATTTTTTTTTTTTAATGTAATGCCAAGGGTGAACCCAAAGCCTCACTCATATAAGACGGCGAACCATCTCCCAGCCCAATTTTTATCCTATATTATTAGAAAAAGAGAGAGACACCAAAGCACTGTGTTGTCATCCATGGAGTTTTCTTGGTGCTCTCATGTGGCGCTGAGGATCAAACCCAAGGCCAACCTGACACACGAAATGGTATGCATGCTACACGCTGAACCATCCCAGACTTTGTAAGTCATGGTTCTGGTAAGAGGAAATCACAGAGACTTGGGCCCTGAATCCTAGATGGAACATGTAACAGAAGAATGTAGGTAGGGGCAGAATTTACCCAGGGAGATAAGAGATATGGAGGCTCAGGTGGCATCCAGACTGCCAAGGGAGTTAAAGAACTCAGGCAAATGAATAGGACTCTCGCTAGAAGGGAGGGAAGGTACGTAGAAGGGGAGGGGTGGTGCACATCAGTCTAGCTAGACATCATCAAGTCTCATCTAAGTGGGGAAGTCCATCCACTGGGTGCTTAAATTAGTGATGCTTACGAGTGAATGTGAGAAACATGCCATTTACCCTGGAGCTGCTGGGAGATTTCTCATGTGAAGAAACTTAGCCTTTAGTAGCATTTCAAAAAAGAGATTTTTGTTTTTTAGCTCCCAAACACCAGTGCTATGTGTGGGTTTATGAATTAGGGACCCACTGAGTTGTCACATGGACTTGGTTACCCTCTTCTCCACAAACACGCAATATTTCTGTCTCCCATGAACACAACACACAGGGGAGGATCATTTGCATACCACTTGTAATTTTTCTTCTGAGAAAAAAAATTAGGTTTGCAGAAAGGGAAAAATGTAGGAAACTGAAGTGCTGAAACTAACATGCAGAAACAAACTTTAAGAGTTGGAATTTAGCATTCATTTCTTTTCTGCTTTGCCCTCACATAACCTTAGTGTTTCCCAAAATGTTTTTGTATGAAACTCCAGTTTAACTAGTCACACATTTATATATGTACAGGCATATATTTTGAGTTCTTTGATTAATAAGGCTTGAAAACTGCACACCATACCCACTTCTACATGCACACAGTATTTTCCGAGTATTTTTCAGTGCACTTTTTTAAATTTAAAGACTTAGGAATCCTAACATCTAAAAGCCTCATGTTCTTGGCTAGAGAACTTTTGTTTTCCCTCTGTATCATATCTTTCCATGTTAGGTACTTGTTATTCTTTTATTTTTAATTTTTATTTATTCTCTTTTGTTGCTCTTGCTGTTTTATTGTTGTAGTTATTATTGTTGCTGTTATTGATGTCATTGTTGTTGGATAGGACAGAGAGAAATGGAGAGAGGAGGGGAAGACAGAGAGAGAGAGAGAAAGATGACATCTGTAGACCTGCTTCACCGCCTGTGAAGTGACTCCCCTGCAGGTGGGGAGCAGGGGGGCTCAAACCAGGATCCTTGCATCGCGCCACGTGTGCTTAACCTGCCGCGCTACAGCCCAACTCCCAGGTACTTGTTATTCTATAGAACACACCAAGGAAAATTCACAACTTCTTTATTTCACAAGATCAGAGCCTGCTCAGGGGCCAGGTGATGGCGCACCTGGTTGAGCACACATTTACAATGGGCAAGGGCCTGGGTTCAAGCACCCAGTCCCCACCTGCAGGGGCAAAGCTTCGCAAGTAGTGAAGCAGTGCTGCAGGCGTTTCTCTGTCTCTCATCCTCTCTATCCCTCCCTTCCCTCTTGATTTCTGAAGTCTCTATCCAATCAATAAATAAAGATAATAAAAAGAAATTTAAAAAAAAAGAAAAAAGATCAGATGGGGGGCTGGGTGGTGGCGCACCTGGTTAAGCACACATGTTATATTGCGCAAGGACCCGGGTTCAAGCCTCTGGTCCCCACCTTTAGGGGATTCGCTTCACGAGTGGTGAAGCAGTGTTGCAAGTGTTTCTCTGTCTCTCTCCCTCTCTATTACCCTTTCCCTCTAAATTTCTGGCTGTTTCTATTCAATAAGTAAATAAAGTTAATAAAAAATTTAAAAATAAAAGAAAAAAACATCAGAGCCTGCTCAAAATAAAAATCCTACTGTGGAATAGCAACCTTACTCTTTTAAACATTAAGGGACACTTTTTAATAGACTCATGATATTGTGTTGCTCACCTGGGTATTTTCCCTTCCATATGTATTTTTTAAGATTTATTTTATTATTTAATTTTTCAAGATTTTATTTATTTGATAATGAGAAAAATAGGAGGAGAGAAAGAACCAGACATCACTCTGGTACATGTGCTGCCAGGGATTGAACTCAGGACCTCATGCTTGAAAGTCTGGTGCTTTATCTGCTGTGCCACCTCTCAGAGCACACTTAAGATTTATTTTATTTATTTCATATGTCATAGAAAGAATTTCTAGTGAAAGGGAAAGAAGCCAGAGCACAACTCTGGTACATGCAGTGCCAGGGATTGAACAGGGAACCCTAGACATGCAAATCCTGTGCTCTACCAGTTGAGCTGTTTCCCTAGCCACATCTCTCCTGTATTTCTTGGTGATACTGAATATGCCCACATGCTAGAAAATATGTGAGGTGGCCATGAGTCCTTTAGAAGTCCTAGGCTAAGCTGTTTCCCTCTGCAGCTGCATGGATAATCTAGACCAAGCACTTGCTCAGTTGCTTTTAGTTCAAGGTTTCTCAGAGACTCATCTAAGTCAGCTTCCTTGCTTTAGGAATGGGAACTATAGCAGGCACTGGAGTATCCTCTGACTTGGCCCAGATGGTGGTACACCTGATTGAGCACACACATTATCATGTGCAAGGACCAAGGCTCAAAGCCCCTGTTCCCATATGCATGGGGGGAAGCTTCATGAATGCTGAAGCAATGCTGAAGGTGCTATTTTCTCTTACCGTCTCAATTTCTGTCCTATCAAATAATAAATAAATAAATAAATAAACAAATAATGTAAAAGATAGCTATCTTGAGCCCTACATGCTTTCTATCACCAAAGAAAACCAGATTACTGTCAATGTCTTTCCCATTCTCTGATTTTCTGTTCTCACTACCTCACAACATGCCTTCATAGCCATTAGTCACTACCATTCATGGAGTCACACGATACAGCTTTACAAATCGAACTAGCTTTCGATTTGTCTGTTACAGCATCAAATGAGTTGGAGAACTTTCATTACTTGTACAGGACATACTTGGTATAGTCTAAAATATAGGTTACAGAATATACTAGAAATTCACTTGGGGGCAGCTTCTAGGGGTGATACTATCACGTGAACCATGTTGTGGGCTATGGTTTATAATTCTACTCCTTCTATGTAGGCAATTCTACTTAGCACACTTAGGGTGACTAGTAGCAGCAGGATTCAATTATTTTAATAGTCCTTTATAGCTTTCCTAAGTAACCTTGAGGAGACTGGTTAGCCAGAGGATATGTGAACTTTTTAATTTATTTTCAAATAAACTTTTGATCTTGGTATAATTTTCTATTGACAGAAAAATATAGAGCAGAGTTCCTATATTTCTTAAAATCTTACACAACCAAGTTACTTTAATCAAAAGAAATACATGTTGGTACAACAGTTAAACTGCAGACTTTTTTTTTTTTTTTGCCTCTAGGGCTATCGCTGGGGCTCAGTGCCTGCAATACGAATCCTCTGCTCCTGGAGGCTATTTTTTCCCTTTTGTTGCCCTTTTTCCCTGGTTGTTTATCGTTGCTGTTATTATTATTGTTGTTATTGGACAGGACAGAGAGAAATGGAGAGAGGAGGGGAAGATAGAGAAGGGAGAGAAAGACACCTGCAGACCTGCTTCACTGCCTGTGAAGTGACCCCCTCCTTTAGGTGGGGAGCCAGGGGCTCAAACCGGGATCCTTACTCAGGTCCTTGAGATTTGCGCCATGAGCGCTTAACCCACTGCGCTACCGCCCGGTCCCCTTAAACTGCAGACTTTGACTTCTTCATTTTTTATAGAGATGAGAAAGATAAAGATACTTCACTGCTCAAGAAGCGCCCCCCTCCCCCCCCAACACACGCCTGCAGGTAGGGACCAGGGACTTGAATCTTGGTCTTTGTGCATAGTAATGGGATCATGTGCTCTCTCAGGTATTTCACTACTCGGCCTCTAGATACTGCCCCCACCCCCAGCATGTCTGTTTTCTGTTCTACATTGCATTTAGTCATCACATTTCCTTAGTTTGTAACTTGTATATTTTTAAGAGTTATTTATTGTCCTCTGCTGCTATGTTGGGCACCCAAGTGCTCCATTAGGAGAAATACATTGTCTGGTGCGTAACATAGTATAGGCCTGAGTGTCCATTCTGCCCCTCCCTTTGGAATATAGCCCTAAATACATCATTTCATCTACAGAGTTTTCATATGTCACATATGCATATGGAGATGGCATCTTCTGCCTTGTTAGAGGGAATGAGTGAGCCAGTCTATATGGACAGGGATTTTGAAGACTTAAAGCCTAAGTCATTAAGAGCAGGTGATATAGGTCGATGCTATCAACAAGTTAGACTCAGAATCCTCTGTCTTAAGCAGAACAACTTGGAGTCTGAGTTGCCTAGGTCAGCAATCATGTCAGCTTCAAAGGAGATAGTTCCATAGATCCCTCTGTGCCCCTAGGAGAAAGTGACTCTGCTTAGTTGGTCTATACTTCCTTCATGGCTCTGCTCAGTTTTCACCTATCAGTGGTACCTTGTCTAACCATCCTATATATAAGAGTCTGAATTCTTCTCCTGGCTTTCTCTAAATCTTTGCCCTCTTTTATTTTCTTATTTGGTACTTACCCTCTCTGATACATAACAGTTATATGTACTTCTTGTTCATGTTATGCCATCTCCCACCTCATTTTCAACTTGTTTATAGATCCAGAAGTGTTTTGTCTGTCTTCTGTTTTGGCCTTTTTTTTTTTTAATGATATCTCTGTGCCTGATACTTTGTAAATATAGAACAGATATTTGGTAAGCAAGTGGTTAGATGGTCAGTTTTTACTCTTATGTCCAGCTTGATAACTCAAAAACAAACCTGGACACAGACACACTGTTGAATTCTAACTAAAGAAGAGCTAGTTGGCAAGCAGGTGCTCTGAGCCCTTTGGGCCTTCTTTAAGACAAGAGAGAGCAATGCCCTTCTTTCAATCTAATTTAATGCCAGTAATATCCCTTCACCTATTTCCTCTCCCATAAGCCATTCTGCCAGTCAGAAACCAGTCTCTTCCTTGTTCATAGTCTGTCTGCTAGTCTCACTACACAATCAATTCCAGCAGAACCCAGACTAGAGAAAGCTGGTGAAATTCCCACACACAGCTGGCCCACTCCCTCACTGAAACCACTCAACACTTACACATCAAAGGTATACAGACTTCTCAGAGTAGGAAGGCAGCCAGCAGATCCTGCAGACTGGTCTCTGTCTGAGGATACTGAGCTCCAGAGAGGGGAGGAAATACCAAAGCACCCACAGTGACCCAGTGTCAGGCTCAGGAGAGAATCCAGGACTCTTGTCTCCACACCCTGGTCCCTGTTCCATGGGGTGGCACCATTTCCCCCTGCCAACCTTTCACCATAGCACAAGTGTCTATTGCTTTGAGTTTGACTCACCTATTCCTTTTAGCTACTAGAAGAGCTTGTACTTGGACAGCAATAGGTGGAGATGACTTTCCAAAAAACAGCAGCATACAAGAGCCAGACAAAAAGGAAATGGGGTTGCATTTTCTGAGAGCCAGGTATTTTCTATTATCACCTCACCCAACTTCTTGAAGTCTCCTGCAACAAAGGTGCTATAACCACACAGTATAAGTGAGGGAAAACAAGCACAGAGAGCTTTTAAGATTGCAGCAAATCGCACAGTATGCAGGAGGCAGAGACAGCAGCAGAGGCAAGTCCCTTGTGGTTCTGAAGACATTTTTCTCTGCCCAGCCACTATATATATATATATATATATATACATACATATACATATACATATACATATATATATATGTTTGAATTATAAATTATATTGTGAAAGGAGGGGAGGAGAGGACACAGTACCATTTGCATAATCACATATGTGGTAAGTATGTGATTAATCACAAGGATCAAAACCAGGCCCTCATAACTGCAAGTTCAACACTCTACCTGCCATGCCACTTCCTGGGCCACTCAACCACTCCTATTGAGACCCCTACAGTTTAGACAGCATTTCAGAGAGGAATAAGTCCTTTCAAATAGCAAACTACTCCCCTGGTGAAGTGGCTAGTACAACCCCATTGTAAAGATGAGGAACTAGAGATTTGGAGAGAAAAATGCAACTTACCCCTGGCCACATGGCTAGTGAGTAGTGGATGTATTAGACTGAACTTAAAACTATAGCAAGGACTCCCATCTCATCTCATAAAGTAAGTGGTTAACAGTGAGTTTAGAAGCATAGTGTGCTGGCTTCCCACAAGTCAGATGTTTCCTGAGGTTATCTGAACTCCACACTGATACCCATTCCTAAGGCCTCCAATTGTAAGTCCCGGGAGCTATCAGAGGCGTAAAAAGTGCTGGTCCTGTTCAGTTCTTGGTGCCAAAACAAAGCTGGAGTTATATCATGAAGAAATTTGGACAGATGGTTGAACTGATGATTCTTTGGCCCAAGGACTGGTGTGCCCACTTCCCAAAAGGCTGTTTGTTGTTTGAAGCAGAAGGGTTCATTTTATCAACCCCTTTAGAAGCCACTAATACACAAAACTGCAATTGTTCTTATTATTATCATTCATTTTTCATAATATCTGTAACTTCTCTTTACTATTCATCTACTGTGTGGCAGGAACAATTGCTCACAAAACAGATGGCAGAGATGGTTTCCTGTAATCTATAACACCACCACCCCTGCCCCATAGGTAAGCATTCCTGTATTGGAGATGAGGAAGCTGAGGCTAAGCAGAGGTAAAGAACTTGGTGAAATGCATGGCTAGAAAGCAGGAAGGACAAATTCAGGTATGTGGAACCCCAGAGCTCATACTTTTACTATTCGGCTACCATAGGACTAGGACAGGGTTCTGAACCACAGCTGAGGTCCTGTGGGAACCAGAGGCAGATGGAAGCTTTCAGGACTTCCCAGGCATATGGCTGCTGGGTTTCTCATCCCCAGGCTGCTTCTATATCAGAGAACTTCTCTATGTGCCCAACGCCAACCCTAGAGGCTCTGAATCTGAAAGGCAAAGTGGAATTTGGAAATCTTCTCTTGCAAAGGATACCCGTGGTTAGGATTCACTGCTCTTAATGCTCAGGAGGCCATCTTTCCACACTTCTCTTTAGAAGGCTCTGAAATATTTCTTAAGACATTCACTGATTGGCTTTCAAAGAATGTCATACTTCAGAACTCAAGAATTTATAACTCTATACTTCTTAACAAATCCACAATAATCCTGACTATCCACAATGGGGTATAAAGCCTGGAGATGAAAGTTCTCAGGTTCTAAGGCATAGCATTTTATTTTATTTTATTTTTTACTAACCATGAAAATCATCCCTAAGCTGAGGAGACAGCAAAAGATTTTCATGCCCCAGGCTTTAAACTCAGAGGCTCAGTCCTCAGCATCACCATAAGCCAGAGCTGAGGAGGACTCTGGCCTATCTCTACTCTGTCTTTTTCTCTTTCATTAAAATTAATTAACTGATTAATTAAAGAAGAAAATGATCTCCAAATGGAGTGATGTTTAGGAAAAGGACTTTGGAACCCAAAGTCCTGCTGTGGATCTTAGTCTCCCATCCCCTTTACCAGCTGTGAAAAATCAATTCAACACCATAGCCATTAGATATCTACTTTGTACCCACAACCCCTAAGCTAGGAAGACTAGAGGTAGAAGTGGACCCCAAAAGTCTCATAGTCTCTGAGTTCAGAGTTCCTTCGCTATAAAGGGGGCACTGAGAGTCACTAAGTGCCTATAACTACAGGCCAGACTCCTGATAGGCAGGTGCTTACTTAACCCTCCCCAGGCTCTCTGGAGGGAGGCTCTCCTGAATGCTGACTCCTGAGTCCTTCTTTGCCACTGAAGAAGCAGGGGTGGGGGGGCGGGGATCGTTTTGCAGTGACTTGGGTGAACTGCAGTCTGCTGCAGTATCAAAGCTCTCTCCACTTCAATCATCCCCCCCCCCCCCCGCCTGCCTGATTAGCCCACAGAGTGAGCAGGATAATAGGAGAGAGTGCTCTGCAGCCTACCAGGAACTGCACAGATGCATGACATCATGGTTATTAATAATGGAAGCAGCACAACTAATCCATGTTCCCTCCAGATGGACCACCTGAATTGTCTTGAACCGAGTCAAATTTTATCCTGATAGAGCTGGGGGTGGGGGACTTAGGAGTCCAACATTTCTCTAATTTAGAGGGATAGAGTACAGACAAGAGGGAGAGGGCAGCATTCTGATAGAGCAGAGGCATTCCTGGTCCCCCACTGCCCATCATTCCACTTTAGGTCACTGTCACTTGACTTTGGCTTTAGTGATTGAATCCCGAAGATAATTAGGTCCAACAATGTTCCTCTCCAGAGGGTATTGCTTAGGGGCCTCCACAGTGAATTGCAAGTGTAGCCTCTCCAGAAGCCTTCAGCCCAGCTTCTTCAGGTTGTGAGGCCTTTGTACTTACACTCACTTTTCTGCTTGGAATATCCTTTTTCCAAATTTTTGCAGCACTGCCACTATCTCATTATTCAGGGCTCAGGACAAATGTCAGATCCTCAGAGAGGACTCCCAGAGCCCCCATTTCCTCCCTGACACTCATCACCATGCCACCTCAGGTTTCATCACACTGGGTATCACTACCTAGAATTATCTTGCTCATTACTGTTTGTTTTCTTTCTTTCTCCCATTTGTAGTATGAGTTCCCTGAACAGAGGATTTCCTCATTTTCATTACTATAACCCCTAGAAAGGCAGACTTTCACTGGGCATCCAGGTACCTTCCAAGCAGATAGCAGACACTTGCTCATGCACTTATTTACTCATTCAATAAATGTTTATGAAACTTCTCCTGTGTGCCAGGCACTCTGATAGGTGCTGGGGATTCCAATCAAACAAATGAAACCAAGTCCTTCTCCAACAGAGTTTTGACAATTATTAAAACAGACAATGCAGACAGAGCTAGAACTATTGCCATATCACATGTGATCAAATCATGGCTGACAAGAAAGAGGTGGGGGCTAATGGTAAAAGACAGAGAGAGAGAAAGGGGGGGGGGAGAGGGAAATGGGAAAACATGGCAGAAATGCCAACATTGGATTGGTTCTGCAAAGGCTTCCCACATGCTCAGTACTTACCTTGGGAAGCTGTGCCATGCACTACCATAAACTCTGGGACCCTAGTGATGTGCCCATTGTGAGGAGAGCCTCCTGGATGAAGCTCAGAATACAACAGAAGGTGTGTGTGTGTGTGTGTGTGTGTGTGTGTGTGTGTGTGTGTGTGTGTGTAAAAGTGTGTACAGAAGTAGATGCGTGCAAGTGCATAAAGAGATGGGTGTGGGGTGGAGGGTAAATAGCATAATGGTTATGCAAACAGACTCTCATGACTGAAACTCCAAAGTCTCAGGTTCAAGCCCCCACACCACCATAAGCCAGAGCTGAACAGTGCTCTGATAAAAGAAAAAAAAAATTGAGAGAGATGAGTGTGTGTGAGGAAATTTAGAAGTGTATATAGAGTATATCTGTGAGGGTCATGTGAGGTTTGAGCATGTGTAAAAATGTAGGTGGAGAGAGATTTGGGTAAGAGAGATTGTATAGAAGAGAATGTATTATGTAGGAGTGTGTGTGTGTGTGTGTGTGTGTGTGTGTGTGTATGTGTATGTGTGTGATGCCCACACACCACAATTCTTTATAGTTCTTCTCTGGTTGAACTTTACATGTTAACATCCACCACCGCCACCACCCCCAAATAACACACATTAGAGACCTAATCATCACTTAACTCTTTTGACAATAAATCATGTAACTCCTTACAGTGACAAATACATTTGATGGAGTGTGCATGAATAGCAGCAAGGCTGATTCCTGAAGAGACTTGTCTATTTCTAGATGGAACTGAATGAGGCAAGAGCACTGGAATCACGTGTCGCTTGAAAAGGGCTATGGGTCAACTAGGGAATTGTGAGACTTGACAAAGCTAAACAGACCTTTTTATTGCAGCACCAGCACCCCTCCGAGCCTGTAATTTGCCAGTTGTAACTGTGAGTGGCTCAAGGGATGACAGAGAGCTAACAGAATCAGCCAGACTTCCTACAATGGGGAAGCCTTCACTCATGACCCAAACACAATTTGGGGAATCCAAGAGCAAGTACACAGGACACTTGACATCCCTCACCCCACCCCCTTTTATTTGTGTGTGTGTAAGACTGAATACAAGTGATGTCCAGCTTCCTTACAGAACAGAGCCACGACAAAGCCCAGCCCCAGGTCATCCAAACCACAGTAAGTGGCAATGTGTATCTGGATTTATATTCACAAACCACTGTCATTCATATGACTCCAGTGGAGCCTGACAACATTCTTGAGAACTCCACCCCCCATAATGCTTAGACAATAAAATGAAATTTACAAGAGATGAAGGAGTCTGCTCAAAACCACCACCTGAAGGACTCATAACTTGGCTCTATCAAACCTCACTGAATACATGACATACCACATAAATAAATCACTGCACAGAGCCCCCTTCAAGAGGGGAGGTTGACCACACCAATTGCACCTGCTCTGCAGTCACCACTGCTCCTGTCTGGAGCCTAGGCGCCCTGACATGGGTGAGGAGAGGGGAGGGGCGGGTGTTCCTGAGTAGGAGGCACCCTGGAGTCACCCAGGCTGCGAGGCTGGGAATAGAGCCCTAGCAGACACCACACCCTCTCTAACATGCCAGATAGAGCCCCCCACACACACACACACACAGGTGTCACAGGGGAAGAGGGGGTTCACGAGTCAGAGCTAAGCTAATTCAGTTCACTCCCCAATAAGCCAACAAATTCCAGGCTGCTGCTTGGTTTTGACAGTCTGAAACTGCCACGGCCTCCAGGGGGAAGCCCTGCAAGCACTACCAGGCTCATTGGCCGGTTCCCACCGGTGTGCCATTTCCCACAGCAAACAGGAGCACCAGGCGAGGGGCTGCTCCGGCCGCAGAGCAAGAGGGGTTGTGCCAGTCGTCAGTGTGTGCGCGAGAGAAGTGTGAACGCGGGGATGCGTGTGTCACCCCGGGGCAGTGACAGAAGTAATGCCTGGGAAACGCAGGCGGGGACCGCGTGCACCAGGCAACGCCTGGGCTTGAAGGAATCCTAGGGGTCCCAGGAGGATGTCACCGTAGCGTTCCTGCACCCTCATCCGCGCCTATCCTCTCCCACCCGCCGTGCGCCGGTCGCCCGTCCTGGCCAGGGCTGCTCGCCGCTTGTCGGTGCCGGGCTCCGGCAGGCCGAGCCCGGGAGCGGCGCGAGGTTCAGTGCTTACCTGCTCCGCGGCTCCGCGCTGGGCTGCACCGCGCTCGACTGGGCTGAGCGCCTGGGCTCCGCGCGGGTTCCAGCTCCCGCCCGCTCGCTCGCTCACTCGCTCGCTCGGCTCCGCCCGGCTCGGCTCCGCCCGGCGGTGCCCCGGGCGCTCGCAGGCGGCCCACGCGGCGCGGGGTGGGCGCGGGGCGGGCTGGCGGGCGGTCGCCGGCGGCAGGCGCGGCTCCCGGCCGCCCCGCGACCGCTTGGAAACTCCTTATTTGGGCAGTGATGTCAGGGGAAGTCGCAGAGGCCGGACCACCCACTTCTTTCCATTCACTCCCCAGAGTTTCCTGTCGCCCAGTCTGGGGGACTCCGGCGCCCTCCCAGCTCCTCTCCCCGCTCGCCGAGCCTCGTCGCCAGCTCGCGGGATCCCCAGGCGGCCGGGGTCGCCGCTGGCTCGGAGGGGAGGGCAGGAAGGCGGGCTGCAGCCCAGGGAGGGTCAGAGTCTGGGGAATCCCCAGCCCTAGGCGCTCTGCGGAGGGTCCGCGATCGCCCCCGCGGTGACAGGCCGTGTCACTCCGGGCGCCGCCCCTCCCTCGGCGACCTCTCCGGCTGCTGCACTGTCATTTCCTCCCAGGAGGGCAGGCAGGGAAACCCTGGGCGCCGTCGCCCGGCCCCGAGTGCTCTGCGCCCGGTCTTGGCTGCGCCTGGACCCGGCAGGCGTCCATGACCGTCCCTAGAGCGCGCTCCCAGACTCGCTCTCCAGAGCCAGCCCCACTCCGGGAAGCCCGCCCGCGGCTCCCCAGGCGGGAATAAGCCTTAGCAAGCTCTGGGAGGAAGGGCCTGCCCAGGCCTCCCTGGGCTCCAGTGGAGGAGGGGAACTGGAGAGCTTCTGCACTCTAGAGCTTCCCAAAGGCCCGCTTTACCAGAAGCTCCAGGATCCCAGGACTCATTCATTCCCTGTCACAGGGATCTATGCTTTGACCAGTCCCCTGAGCCTTTGAACCAGCCTCCACCCAGGTTCCCCTGACCTCATTCCTGGGAACCCAATAGGCAAGGACATTGTTTGTTACAGAGGTACTCATGAGGTCAGAGGTTTGTCCCAAGTCAGCTCTGTCATAGCAGAACCAGGGTTGACGGGTTTTGCTGACTCCACACACCTAGTCTGGGCTGGCAGGCAGCAGCCTGGGGATGTGTGTGTGTGTGTGTGTGTGTGTGTGTGGTGGGGGGGTAGGGTGGGGGTGGGGGGTGTACTTGTGGCCAGAGTTAGGACTGGAGTGAGGCAGGTTAAGTGCCCAAGGTGCAAAATTGAAAGAGGCACACACTCTCTCTGGGTCATGAAAGTCCAAGGACCTACAGGGTACTCTACCATGCTGATAAAAGCTTACAAGGTTACTTGGAAACCTCAGGCTTTAAGTGTGGCCTCAAACTCAAGGTCCTGGCTGTTACAGGGGCCAGGTTCTTTCAGAGTGAAGACTATCTGGGCCCAGGGAACAAGGCTAGTAGTGGTTCTAGGGGTTTCATATAACCACTTCTGGCAGATCCTCCACCCTCCCTACAAAGCCAAGTCAGAATAAATAAACCCTCTCCAGGCCACTTTAAAAAAGAGATCACAATTCTAAGGAGGTACCAGGAGCAGGGCTCAAAGAGAGCAATAGAAGGTGTGACAGCTGCATGCAAGTCTGCACACCACACATTCATTATCCAGAGGCCCAACCTCCCAGCCACTGGACTTCTCACCACCAGCCCAGTCTCCCTCATCTGCTATTAGCTCCCAAAGCCCAACTGGGTCACCCCCTTCTAATAAAGCTCCCAAGAAAAGGGGCACACTCTCTGATCTAGTATGCAAGGGCCTACTACCCATTCACACCTGCAGGTCTGCTCACTGTGCCTTTCTCCCAGCTCACCCCCAGTCTTGCACAAGCTTTCACATAGAGGCAACTGGAGTGGAGAATGTCTTTGCACAGAGCTGGGGATTCACACATGTGTGATGTCATGATTTTCAACTTGACTTTTTCATTCTTATAAAGACATAGAGAGAGAGACATACACAGAGGGAGAGACACCACAGCACTGTGACTTCTCCATGGTGCCATGACACTTCCATGTGGTGAAGGGATCTGAAGCTGGACCGTGAGCATAGCAAGTGACCCTCCCAGCCTAGTAAGTTCTCTTTTGGCCCCAATTTCCTTTGTCTAAAATGTCCTCTATACTTCTGCTACTGTCCTTCACCCCCTGAATCAAACTTGCCTTTGACACAGGTCCTTCCCTTGAGTGGGGTGATGGAGACAGGGTGCTCCCGGGACAAGTCCAGACCTCTTACCCCACTCTTTCCCTGCCCCTACTGTGATGCTTACTGCCATTCCTGGCTGGGAGCAGACTGGGAACAGCTCCAGGTGAGGAAAGAGTGGGTGTCTTGTTCTAATTCATATGCCCAGAGAGATGACTTTTTGTCATTTGCACAAAAACTTAGATGGCATCTTTGCCCCAGTTCCAAAATGAGTGCCCTCCCCTACCCCATGTGAACCTCCCTATGGATTTAGTTACCTTCCTAGGCTGCCACATGCGGCTCCATGGATCCTTTCTCTGAAGTCACACCCATCACTCCAAATGACATCCAGCTGGAAGTGACCTCCCCTCTCTCCAGATTGGAAGCCACAGGAGATTTTCATTTTGATTTTTATCACCTACCAGGGCTGATAAGTATACAAATTTTTGTTAAGTGAATGAACAATCCTGCAAGCAGAAGGCAAATTGAAAAACTAACTTTATAGATTTACCCAACTCACTTGGACTTGTGACTAAGGTTCCAGGGCCACTAGCTAGGGGTTGGGGTAAATGGTGGAGTTAACAGCTAGACCAGACTCAATGTCCAGGATATTAAGCCAAAATGTCATTCCTTAAGCCAAAATGTCATTCCTTAGATGCCTGGACTGCTCAAGGTCTCCCCCTGGATTGACCCTTATTTCCAACTTTCTGTGGCTTAGGGTTTATCTCCTCCACTTCTCTTCTTCTTATCAAGCTTCTCTGCATCTCTATCCAGGAAAGCAGGGACATACATACGCACAGTTCTGAACTGACCAGTACAAGATGGAAGAGAAGGGGTGAAGCAAATTGCAATTTCCTGAGTACTTTCATTATGAGAGTTACATTGGATTCCCCAGAATCCTCCAGAGGTTCTACCTTCACTCATAAAACCATGAAGACCCCATCCAACTGCAGCCACCCCTCCAGTCAGGCATGTCAGCCTGGCAGCCTCCACCCAGCTCCTCCCACAACCAAAGCTGCCTGTCCCATCTTGAGTCTCAGCCCTACCCCAGTCCTGATGCCAGTTCTAACTGGAAGTCCAAGGTGCTTCAAGACTCCAGCCTCAATGCTGAGAGTCATAGTCGGGGCAGGTGCTTCAAGATAAGTAGCCTTAACCCAAATCTGTTCTATGAGCTGTCACCCTAACCCTAGGCCTGTGGCAGGTCAGAAGGCAGGTGGTGCCAGGTGCCAGTTCCTATCAGTCCAGCCCCTGCATGTAACTGGGCCAGGGCTTGAGAAATTCCCAGAGCTGGATGGACCCTGGGGGCCTTTCCCACATTCCTTCATTCCTCAAACATGAATCAGATCACTCCCCTGTTCTGGAAAGATACAACACACAAACCTCTATTCTAGGAGCTCCATCCAAAGATGAAGACTGGCAAGTAAACTGATCATCATAAATGCAGCTCACTAAAGGCTATAGTGATGTTGGTCAAGCCCAGGCAGGGCCTGGGGGGTGGGAGTCACTCAAGGTAGGAGGCCAGATTCATTCTACTGCTGGGGCTACAATTCAAGGAGGCTGTGATCTAGGTGTCTCAGACTATATTACTGAATGTTTGTTTCCATGGAAATGCCACACAAACACACAATGGTGTTGGTTCTGTTATGAAGCCAACATTGCATTGCAGAACCTTCAGCTAAGAGATTGGAACAAAGCGCAGGATTGGCATCAGATCTATCATCTAGGTGGTTGTTTCTCCTGGAAATTTGTTTCCAGATCCTAACGACCAAGTTACAGCCACAGCTTTGTAACACACTGTCATTCCCAAAGAGCTAAGGACTGCCATTACCTTCTTGAGAGAGCTTCTAAGGTGGGGTTAAGCAATCTGCCCTCTGGGCTCTACAGGTTATTTTTGATCAGGTCCTGCACACACTTACCAGCTCTCACCTTCTCCAACTCACTCACTTCCTTGGTTGTGATTTACTTTGGATTGATTTACTATTAGTATTGTGCAGTGTATAAATGCACACATGCATGTATATTTGTGTGTGTGTGTGTGTGTGTGTGTGTGTGTGTGTGTGTGTGTGGAGAGAGAGAGAGAGAGAGAGGGTAGGTGCTCTCTCTATAGACTTGCTATACACATGAAGCTTCAGTGCTTACTTCTGACAGAGGTGGCCACACCTCTCTGGAATAGAGACCCAGGAACTCTTCCAGTTTGTGGAGATTACTTTCTTAGGCATCAGCAGAGGCAGTCCCAAACTTTCTCTCCAGCCTGAAGAAAGTATTTCTGGCTTCTGGAATCTATCAGATACTCACTGTATCTATGACGTGACTACCATGAGTAATGGCATGAACTCTGGAGTCACCCCAAGTTAAGTTCATATTCCAGCCCCACATTTACTGAGGGTAGGATCATGAGCATGTTATATTGTTACTGATCCTGACTTTCTCATCTCAAAGGGCTGCTGTCAAAATTTACCAAGACACTATAATGAACCCTTGATATGGTATCCAATACTCTTCACATGCCCACTAGTCGGCAGCCAATGTAATCTTGGTTGCCACATTGTGACCCAGAATACAGTTTCTCTTCATTAATGAGTACCCATTATCCTAACTCAAAAGTTAAAAATATATTCTCCATCTCTGATGCCTCAGTTCAGGCCACCATCAATTCCCATTTATAAAGGCCTTCTTCCTAGCTCCGCAATATACCTACCCTCCAACTTCTTCACACCGGTGGAGATCTTGGAGACAAAGTCAAATTAGACCTGTATCCAATGAAACTACCCTGTTAGTGCCTTTTATAACCAAGTTTTGGCTTATCCTTCCAAGCCTCCTTTCTCTCTGTACCATCCCTGTCTTGCCTTTTCTCCTACCATACAGAATCACTGTTTTTCTGAATGGGCCCCGTGCATTTTGTAAATGCAGTTCCCTGTACTGTTCCTCTCATTAGTCTGCTTGGTTGGTTCACACTCAGCTTTCCAGGCCAGTTCAAAGGCCACCTCCATGATGAAGGCTGCCACATACCCCCTCCGAGGTAGCATCTAGTGTTTCTTTCTCTAGAAGCCTCCAGTACTTGGTACAGGCCATGCTGGCTTATACTACCCCCCCACCCCTGCCACCCTGTGTAGTCATTTTAGTCATGACTTTCCTGCCCTTTGAGATTCTGTATCCCCCTGCCTTATTCATGGCAGGAATGTCAGCGTACTCGGAGTATGCAAAGGACCACCTTTTGCCTGTCTGGCCACCCAACCCAGTAAACAATAAGAAGCCAAGTCAGCTTTGACTCCACTGACTTGCTTTCCTCAAGTGACAAAAAAAAAAAAATCTCCTCCTACAATTTAGATACTTCTGCCCAACCTGAGTGCCATGTCTGTCTCCACCTGGCTTTTCACCAGCTTTTCTGGGGACTCCCACAGGACCCAGCAGGGCCCCAGGTGGGGAGGGTGGAGCCTTTGGTTCCAGGAAATCAGAAAATTAGTCAAGCTGCACACTCCCCTGCCAGCTGTGAGAACAGGTTTTCCCCAAGCCAAGGGACCGACTTGTAAGATCATCAACAGCAACAAATATTTACTCTGCACATGGTTTTGCACTTGCAAAAAGGAAGATGCAGCACCAGAGCAACAGCTTCTAAGACTTGGGCTAAGACACCCCTGGGTACAGAGCCCCACTCTGCCACTTACAAGCCGCTTAGCGCCCCAAGTCTCAATTTCTACAGGAGGATACCAAATGCAAGGAAGGAATGTGAGAACTAAATGAGAGCTGATAGCAAGTAAAAGACAAAATGACCAATACAAAGAGCAGAAGCAAGGACATAGTAGATGTTCCATGAAGGAAGCCTCTCCTCCCACCACTTCTACTCAAGTACATTTGGGGGTATGCTATTGTATAAGACTTGGTCTTTTGACAGTTGCTCATAATTCAGGGGAAAGAGGGAATGATAATTAAATTATACTTCATAAATATTAAGGCATGGTAAACAGTAAAGGTATGATAAGAAAAAAGAGCTTAAGAAACAGAGAGGAACATTCTAGGATGACTTATCACTATGACAACAGTGAATAAGAACAATGTAGGAGACATGGGAAGAAGACATGAGCAGGGGAAGAAGTAAGTTCCTGTTTAAAGGCTACTTCTTAGAGCCTCTATCCAATAACAAAGCAATCTATTTTCTTGTAATTTATTTATTTATTTATTGTTTAATGAAAGAGGAAGGTAGAGATAGAGAGAGAAAGAAAAAGAGGGGCACTCTTCAGCTCTGGCTTATGGTGGTGTGAGGATTAAACCTGGGACTTTGGAGTCTCGGGCATGAATCGTTTGGCATAACCACAATGCTATGTCCCATGTCCAGAAAAGCGATCTAGAAATGGCAATATGACCTCACGAATTCCATGCCTATCCTCACACTGCTCCCTTCACCTAGAATGTCCTTTCTTCTCCCACTATAGTCTATGGCCATACCACCCTGAACACGCCCTGTCTCCTCTCCCCCCTACCTTCTCACCTACATTTCCCTCCAGCTCCCTTATTAACTCCATTTCCCTTTTCATGAAGTGATCCTACAAGGGTTTTCTCTTGTCTGTCTTTCTTTCCTTCCTTTCCTTTTCTTTTCCCTTTCTCTTTCTCTTTCTCTTTCTCTTTCTCTTTCTCTTTCTCTTTCTCTTCTCTCTCTCTCTCTTTTTCTTTTTTACTTCTTCCTCTCCACCCCTTTTTCCTGGTCAGACTTTGCCATCAGCAGGATTAAAAGCCACTTCTCAGTGTTTCTATAACTTGCTTAGCAAACATTACCAGTGAATTGAGCATATTATTATAAAGCACTGCTTTGTGAGTGCTCCACCAGATTGGGAGAACTCTTAGGGGCCCCACCTGGCACTCTGTAGGGGCTCAACAGATGCAGTTACTGAGGCTTCCTCCCATGCGTCCCTTGGCATGAAGTGTGGTGTCCATTGCTGGGTCTGGGAGTATAAATGCAATCTGCATTGATCTCTCAGAATTTAGCAGTCATATTCCATCCTGGCTGAAAAAAAACAGCTGGGATAGGGCATTCCTCACTTCTCAAGATTTCCTGATGATTTCCTGCAATCTTCCCCTCAGCCTACTCTGAATCTGACTGAATAAAATTCCCAGAAATTAAGCCACCTAGTGGGTACTACTTAGAAAAGACTGGCTTAGTTGGGATGATGGGGGAGGATTTGAGAGGAGGGGCAGGGTTTCCAAGGAAGATAGGCTGGAGGAACCATAGATCTTGTGAATAAACTATGGGCACATGGACTTGGTGGCTGGGCCTGACTTTGAAAGGACCAGTGATAGTGTGGGCATGGGGTAAAGGATGTCATAATTAATTTCTTTGTGTTATTGCCAACAGGGTTGTCAGTAGGGGCTGGTGGCTATTTTTTTTACTTATTTTTCCTTTGATAGGACAGAGAGAAATTGAGAAGGGATGGGAAGATAGAGAGAGAGACACTTAGATACTTGCAGTACTTGCTTTACCACTCATGAAGCTTCCCCTCACAGGTGGGGAGCAGAGGCTTGAACCTGGGTCATTGCTTGTGGTAACTGGTGCACTTAACCAGGTATGCCACTACCCAGCTCTAATAGTTAATTTTGTGTATCAAACTGATTAGACCATAAGATGGCCATATATTTCACCCACTGTTATTAGGTGTGAACAATGGCATCATCAATAGACTGATAAAAGCCGACTGCATTCCCCCCTCCCCTAAGTGGAAGGCCTAATTCCATTCACTGAATATCTTGATAGAATAAAAAGGCTGAGTAAGAGGGAGCTTTGCCTGTCTGACTATCTGATCTGGAAGTGTTTTTTTTCCCCTCCAATCTTTAGACCTAGATAAAAAAACATTGGCTCTTCTTGAGTCTCAAGCCTGCTGGCTTTCACGCTGAAAATGAAACTTATACAACTGACTCTCCTGGGCCTCGGGCCTTTGGATTCAGAATGGAGCTATGTGTGAGCTCTCTTGGGTCTCTAGCTTGCCAACTGCAGATCCTGGGGCCTCTCAGCCTCCATAAATCACATGAATCATTTATAATCTTCCTTTCATTCTGTCTGTCTCTTTGTTTATCTCCCTCTCTCACTACATATCTATATCTATCTATAGATACTTATCTATCTTACCTATCCATTCACCCATTAATTTAACTACACACACACACACACACACACACACACACACACACACACACACACACTCCCTGCCTCCCTTCCTACTGGTTCTCTAGAGAAACTAATACAGAAAGCTAAGGCTATAAATTCTCCAGATCTCAGGAGGTCTCCCACACTGCTCATATGAATTCCATTTCTTCATTATGAGTGAATGCTCCCAACCTTCTCATATCTAGAGTTGGCCACACTCTTGGAGGAGCTCCTACAGATGGGGACAGGCCCTGATCCTCTGCAGATCCCCAGCACTCAAAGTGGGCCCCAGTGACACTGACTGGGTAAACAGATTCCTCATACTTGTCTGGGTAGTCCTGAACATTTCAGGCACACTCACACTTGGATTGTCCTTCCATCTCTATGGTTCTGTGAGAGGCAAGACAGCGACTGTCAGCACCATTTGGTAGGTGTACAAATGAAGACTGAAAAGGAGCTAGTGGTGTCAGGGATCCTGTCTCCAGTACATAGGACTTTCTCTGGAGGGGATGAGAGAGGCAGGCAAAATACTGCCCTACTTCCAGGAGTCTCTTCCTTCCCACAATACTGGCAACTATTCAGTGCACACTTACTATAGTCTGGGTTTTATTCCTGGGACTTGAAGCAAGTAAGATAGACAAAGACTCCCCCCTCTCATTTTAGAAGGAAGTGATGCACAATAAAAATCAGAACAAGTAAATTGTAGTTTATATTTACTATGTACTATGGAAACAAAGTAGAACAGAGTAAAGGATTCAGGAATGCTAACATAGAGGTTGGTCACTCATGTAAGTACTTGCATTCGAGTAGGGCTCAAGGAGATGGCAGCTGAAGAATGACTTGAAGCAGGTAAATGGAGCTATACAGATATATTGGAAGGGAATTCACAGACATAAGTGTAAGGTTTTTTGTTTGTTTGTTTTTGTTTTGTTCTGTTTACCAGAGAACTGTTCAGCTCTGGCTTATAGTGCTTCTGGGGACTGAACTTGGGATCTTTGGTAACTTGGGCATGAAAGTCTTTTTGCATAACCCTTTATGCTATCTCCCCAGTCCAGGCCTTCACAAAGAGAGCAGTAAATACAAAGGCCCTGAGCTGGAGTGTCTAAGCACATTACTCAGAGCCTTTTAAGTCAATGTGAAAACTAGAGATTTAGGAGAAATGAAGACATGGCTTCATGTGCCTCCATCCCAGCTGAGCTTCAATGGATGCTACCCTTCCCAAGGAGCACAATTCAACTTGAGCCAACAGTGGGTGAGCCAGAGGATGCCTGGATGGAAGAGGGAAGAACAGACAGAGAAAAGGCAGGAAAAAAATGTTCCTTGAGGGCGCTGGGTGGTGGCATACCTGGTTAAACACACACACTGTACTAAATGCAAGGACCCAGGTTTGAGCCCCCATTCCCCAAATGCAGGGGGGACACTTCACAAGCAACAAAACATGTCTGCAGAATTTATCTTTCTTTCTCCTTCTTTATCTTCCCCATCTCTCTCAATTTCTCTCTATCTTATCCAATAAAATGGAGAAGAAAAAAAAAGGTCACTAGGAGCAGTGGATTTGTAGTGCTGGTGCTGAGCCCCAACAATAAGCCTGAAGGCAAAAAAAGAAATGTTCCTAGATTACTGTCCTCAGGCTTGGCCAGACATCCCCTTGATCTTGCCTGTGGGCCTGGATTTGGAGTTGGGCTCCAGACCATCCTGGCCACTCTACAGGAATGATAGTGAGTAAATTTTTCAGCTCCTAGGAGGAGCTCAGTGACAAAGTCAGAGTCAATTCCTGTGGGGAATTGTATTGCAGGTAGACTATTGTTAAGGGTTGTATCCCAGCCGCTGCCAGCAATGTGTTGCTCAGCTTATACAGGGAGACAGGGGCTCTGCTCTGCCTCCACTGTAAACTGACAGATGTAAGAAGCAGATCAGCTCCCACAGTCGAGATGAAGTCGCAGTCAGCAGCCTAATTTTAGACTGAGCATCTGCTCTTCCGCCCCTGAGACTCGGCTGTCTGGGATTTGCTCCGTCTGGAATTGCCAGAGAAACAAATCCTGTTCTATGGATACAGGCATTGGTGGGGACCACAGCAGAGCTTGCCAATGGGCCAGCGTCAGACAGAGGGCTCCTTGGAGCCCTGCCACACCAGGATGCCCATGTCTTCACTGCTCTACTAACTTACACCCAATAACCATGCTTCCCTGGGGGTGCCATGTTTGTTGGCTTGCTCATTTATTTTGGGTGAATTTAGTTCTTTAAAAAATTTTAATAGTAATTTTGCAAAATTATACAATAATATGGTTATAATTCTACAATGTTCCTACCACCAAAGTTCAGTGTCCCCAATCCCCTTCCAGCAGAAACTATAATAGTTGTCCCAAGGCCAAGGATATGGGTTGACTTAATATCTCTACCTCTGTCTCTTTATCTATATCTGTATCTGTATTTTTGCCCATTTTTCTACAGTCCTCTCTTCACTTCCTTCCTATGTCACACCTATACCTACTACTTCTTCCCAATGTCTTTCTTTTTCTTCTTCTCCCTCAGATAAGAGAAACAGTGACTGACTGCCTCTGGTGTTTTCCAGATTCACATCCTTTTCAGTGATGATATAAAAAAAAAAGATTCTATGGTCCAGGATGTGGTGCAGTGGTAAAGCATTGGATTCTCAAGCATGAGGTCCTGAGTTCAATTCCCGGCAGCACATATACCAGAGTGATGTCTGGTTGTTTCTCTCTCCTCCTATCTTTCTCATTAAAAAAATAAATAAATTCTAAAAAAAAAAAAAAAAAAGATTCCTGGTGACAGGTGTTTTGGGTCCTGGTGGAACTGAGGTCCAGATCCCTCTGGTTATCTTCCTCTATCATTTCCCCCCTCTGGGAGTATGGACCAAAATTATTTTTTGGGTGCAGAAGGAAGGAGTTTGGGCTATTGTAAGTGGTTTACTGCCTGACATGAATGTTGGCAGGTCGATTCATATCCTCAACCTGTTTCTATCTTTTCCTAGTTGGGTAGGGCTCTGGAGAGGTGAGGTGAGGTTCTGGGACACGTGGTGTTTATTTATTTATTTTTTTACATTTCCATTCTGTTTTCCCAGAAAGTTTGCAGGTCAAATATGGGAAATGCTTCCACCAGAACAGGAAGACCTTTATAGACAAAGAAAACTGGCTGTGCAAAGGCCCTGAGGTGGAAGTGTGCTGAGCATATTGAGCACAGAGTAACTCTTAGCCACCTCCTAGCACAGCCAGGAAGATTGCATCCTGATAAGCACAGTCCAGGAAGACCAGGACTGGGAAGGCAAAGGGCAGGACCCATTGTTTGCAAATCTTCTCCAAAAGGTTTCTCAGAGGAGGTGACTTGAGCTGGACTTTGAAGAGTTAGTGGGAGTTTCTTAGTGGGGGAAATAAGACAAGGCCATCAAGGGAGGGGAAATAAAACCTTAAAAGAGCACAGGATGTTTAGGAAAATTCTGAAGAGAAGGAAGGAGAGAGGGAGGGAGGGAGGAAAGGAGGGAGCACGGCATGGAGGAGAAAGTGAGGAATCTGTGTGTTCAACTCTAGGCTAAGGAGTTGAACTTGTTCCTGGAGGTGAGAAGTCTATGGAGTGGACTTAGGAGAAGGAGCTCCCACAGATGAAGATAGGAGCTTCCAGGTGCTAAACTCAGGGCTCTCCCATCTGGGAGAGAAAGCCACCTTCCTTATCCACTTGTCCCATACTCACTCTGGTTCTATATGACCTTCCTTGGACTCCCCAGCACACACACAAAGGGCAGGACATGCTAGAGGTGCTCACGTCACCTCACTATCCCACCTGAGTGCTGGGTATTTGCCTTCTACCCTCCTAACCACTGTAGTCACTGCTTTGTCTTCACCTTCATCCACAATTCCCTTGGGCAAGACCCCCTTGGGTATCTCTGGATTCAGCTTCTCCACCTGGGGCTGCAGACCCCTTAAGAGTGACCCACAGACTGCTGAGGCCTCTTCCTACTTCAGCATTTCCCTGAATACCAGGGAAGCCTCCCTTTCTGGAAGGCAATCCATATTCTCTGGGCTTTTGACCAACCATACCTTGCCCAACTCCTTCTACCCCCTTAAGGTGCTTATTATCTACCTTTTCTTATAGGTGAGAAGAAAGGTTCTAAAGAGGTTAAGGGGAGGTTGATCACACAGCCAGGAAGTGGCAGAACTGGAGAATGGAGGCCAGTCTTTCTGTGTGTCCATCAGGCTGCCCTCATCTCTGAGGGCAGGGCCTGAGCACTGGTGCCTAAAGCAGAGAAGGTCTAGTTCTCTGGCAAGACTGGGTGACAACAGGATAATCGGAAGAGGAAGAGAGCTAGCCCAGGGACCCTGCCTGAAAGCCCTTGAGATAGAAGGAGTTAAAAGCTTATGTAAAGAGATTTACAAATAGATCCTTCAAAACAACATTTGGATGATTTAAGTGTTAAGGAATCAGAACCATATGGATTTAAATGTCCCTGATGTTACGTATGGTTTTAAAAAATTAGAAGGAAATGTACTGGGAACACACACACACACACACATAAAATATGTGAGGCCAGATCACATTTTTAGCTCTGTGGGCAACTTCTCCCCGACTGGTCCTCCCCTAACCCACCCCTTCCCAGTCCATCCTGGTCTTCTTCCTCACCAACAGGGGCCCAGCCCCTCCTGAGGGAGCTGGCCTGAGAGAGAGACTTCCTAGAACATCAGGCCTGATGTGCTAACCACAGGCCCATGAGCACCAAATAGCTGGAGCAGGCATGGCTGGGGGCTCCCAGAAGCCTGCTGGGTGGCCTCAGGTGGAGGGACAGTGGGAACGCCAGTTTCCCAAGTGGTCCATTTAGGACAGGAAGAGAAACTGTGGCAGGACCGGGTGGTGGCCCACCTGGTTGAGTGCACATTACAATGTGCAAGGACTCAGGCTCAAGCCTCTGGTCCCTACCTGCGGGGAGATAGTTTTACAAGTGGTTAAGTAGTGTTGTAGGTGTCTCCCTCTTTTATTCTCTCTCTCCTTCTTTGTCATCCCCTTCCCTCTTGATTTCTGGCTTTCTTTATTCAATAAGTAAATAAAGATTATTAAAATAAAAAATAGAAAAAGAAAACTGTGGAGTAGCTTTGGGGAGGCAGACACTTTGAGGTGCAGTACTTTCCACTCCTTACTGCTTCTGCGCTTCACTCAACTTCTTCAGCATCCTTATCACCCACCACAGGAGGGGACACACAGCCTCAGAAAAGTCAGGTGCTCTGTACAGCTGGCTGACAGGGTGCCAAGCCACAGCCTGGCCTTCGTCGACACACTCTATGGGCTGCTCCCTCTGTACTTCACTGTGTGAAGCAGACAGAAACAAACATACATAGAGAGAGAGGGAAAGAAAGGAAGAAAGAAAGAAAGAAAGAAAGAAAGACACTTATTTGTGTTAGCTCCTCCAGGTTAAAAGTTTATCTGGCTGGTGTCTTGAGGTCCCTCTGAATACAAGTAAAGTAGGGTTGGTTATGAGTCTAAATTGTAGATATTGTAGATAGTATTGAGTTAGGCTGGGAGTGGGGTGGGGTGGGGGTTAGAGGTGGGAGGTTCTCACATCACCAGGAATTGTCTGGTCAGTTCCAGAAGTAATAGAAGAGAAGGAAAGCTGTTCATTTGTGTATATGCAGGGAGTCGGGGGGGGGAGGTGGCAGGGGGCAGAGATGGGCATTGCTGAGCCCTCACTGCAGCCTACATAGCTGGAAGAGTAGCCTTTCTGCTGTAGAGTAGGAATCATGCAGGGGGTGGGGAGCAGGCAGTGGTGCATCTGGTTAAACACACACACTACAGTGAACAAGGACCCAGGTTCAAGCCTCTAGTCCCCACATGCAGAGGGAAAGCTTCACAAGTGGTGAAGTAGAGCTACAGGTATCTGTCTCTTTGTCTCTCTCCCTCTCTATCCCCCACTTTCCACTCAATTTCTCTCTTTCTCTGTCCAATAATAAATAAATAAATAATGAGGGGAGGGGAGTCATAGGTGCAGCAACCTCAGGTAAGTTTCTCAAGAGCACAGTCTAATCCAGGGTTCTCAACACTAAGGGCTCCAAGTGATGGTGCACCTGGTAAAGCAGGTATTGCCATGTACAAGGACACAGGTTTAAGCCCTCTAGTTCCCACCTGCAAGGGGGAAGCTTCATGAGCAGTAGAACAGGGCTGCAGGTCTCCCTTACTTCCCTTTCTCCCTTCCCCTCTCAATTTATCTCTATCAAAAAGAAGAAGAAGAAGAAGAAGAAGAAGAAGAAGAAGAAGAAGAAGAAGAAGAAGAAGAAGAAGAAGAAGGAGAAGAAGAAGAAGATGAAGAAGAAGAAGGAGGAGGAGGAGAAAGCCACTGGGAGCAGTGGGTTCAGTATGCATGTACTGAGCTCCAGTGACAACCCTGGTGGCAATTTAAAAAAATAGATTAAACAATATAAGGCCATCTGCACTTGCTCAGCTGATTTGTGCCACACTGCCCCAAAGTGGCCTTGGCATAACCAGGAGAAAGCTTTCCAGGGAGTTAAATACCACATAGATTCAGGTCCAGCCCAGCAACAGGAGGTCTGGCACCAAGTCTGCTCTGTGCATGCCCAGGAGCCCATTGTCCAGTGCAATGCCTAGCATTTGCTGTATTATCACCAGGTGGGAGGAAGGAGGCATTTCCTCCCCTTCTCTTTTCTTCATTTGTCACTGTTATCCTTGCCTTCTTTTTAAAATTATTTTATTATTTTCCCCATTTTCATTTGCAGGTGAATGATTCACAGCACAGTTATCTACACATGGGCTCCATTTCCCAGCTCTGCATCATGGGTGTCTGCAGCATACTCTCATCCCCAACCTAGGACATTAACTCCCTTTCCAAGGTGTTGTTTTCGACGGGCTGGCTTCACGGGCGGGTAACAGATGACCCGGGACTCATGGCTGGGTTGTACACAGTATCTCTTTATTCATGCAGGACGCAGCACAAGCTAAGCTAAACTAAAAACTACAAACAATCTTGTCCTTATAAATATACTAGCCCAGTAGGGTGGGAACAGGATGCGACACAGAGAAGGTGGAGAGAAAAGTGACTGGTGAAAATCAGGGTATGACAAGGAGAGGGGGCGGAGCAGGCAAGAATTCTATCACTGAACCACTAATGCCCTGGAGGGAGTGTGGTGCTTTATGTAAATGTAAAAGTGATTTATGTAAATAGACCACTTTGAATGGGATCAAACCAATCCCTATACAGGCATACCGGTGCTTGGTTAAGCAGAAGCCAGGGGGAGCTGGCATACTACCCAACATCTCCCCTTTCTTTTTAACTATTTGCCATAGTATCAGGAGTGTGGGGTGAACAGAAACCTATATCGTACAGGTGTTTTCAAAAGAACTGGCATAAGACATGGAAAACAAAATAGGTGAACAGCAATAACCAGTGTGATGCCAAGGGGAACATTTCTTGCCTCAAAGGGCAAGGCCTAGCAGGCAAAGGGCATTTCTTGTCTCTGGGAGCGCTTCATGCCTCTGGGGGCATCTCTTGCCTCAAAGGGTGTTTCCTACCTCTGTGGACATAACCTAATAAAGAGGGGGAGTTTTCTACCTCTAGCAGCAGAGCCTGCAGGCGAGGGGACATGGTCTATAAAGTCTCAAGGCAATTGGCTGAAGTTAGTCTTTGAGAAACACAGCAGCATGTACCAGTAAGTCCGATGGAGGTGTCAGTCCAAAGTAGCTGACCACAGAAGAAAATTCCAAGGGATGAAACGCTGCACGTCTGTCTCGATGGGGAATGTCGGCCACCAGAATTCTGCTTTTCTGTAGAGAGTGAGCTTTGGAGTCTGTGAATCTGTTTCTTCAGGTCGTGCCAGGTCACATCACTGGTTTCTGATGGTGCGTTGTAGTCATTCCATCTTGTGGGCGATGTCAGAGAACAGGGGTCCAAATAGATTTCCGGGAATTCCATTTGAGTAGATGCTTTTTCATGTGAAGACTTGACAGCTGAAATTCACTTACTTGTCAAACAAAACTTGTAGCAGATTAGAAGTTTACTATAATTGATAACTCCATTATAATTGGAAGTCCTTTCTAGTATGATTTTAAGGTTGTTTAAACAGTTTAAACTCAATAAAATGTGGAAAGGTAAACAGAAGAATCACGGTTAAAAGACTCAGGCATGAGAATAATTAACATAATCATTTCACTATCTGCCCCGCCCATAACTCATACAGTTTTCAGGATTAAACGTTTCAGATTTATGCCAAGACGTAAAAAAATAAATCAAAGGAGGGAAAAAACAATTTTTTGGATTGTTTCTGGATGTTTCTAGAAATCATGGCTGCATCCAGCTTTTTTTTTTTTTTAAGTCAATGTCATACAAAAAATCAGTCATTTAAATCACTCTCTTACGAAACAGATCTCACCATGTAGTATCATGAATCCCCGGAGGGCGTCCTAGTCCAAAAAGCTCCTCGAAATTCCATTTAGGGTGCTTCTGACTGTTCCTGCTGGATTGCTTCAGGCATCTACTTTTAAAAGCATCTTCCCATCGAAGAAAGAATCCAATCAGGAGAGTAGAACTAACCACATGTCTCCATTCTTGGGGACTGCCAGGGTACTGGAGAACGCTCCTCAAATTAGAGTAGTCCTTCTCCATGGGAAACATGCGAGAAGAAGTCCAGAAAGTCCCAGTGGAAATCCCCATGCATATCCCAAGGTCTACGATCACGGTCATAAAGAACCAAATTGTGGCCCGGAGCAAAATGTAGTCCTTTTCCTCAGGAAACATGGGAGAGGGAATCCAGAAAGTCCAAGGAGAAATCTCCGTGCATCTCCCAAGCTCTATGATTAGGGTCACAAGAAACCAAAGTTCCCAGTCAGGGAACCGAAGTGTGGCCCAGAGCAAAATGTTCCAGAGACATAGTAACTGTCTCATGATGAAACAGTAGAGGCTTTGGCAAACCTCTTCATAAGTAGAAGAGAAGACCATAGCGCATAGGTAGGCAAAGTCTTCACTTATCTGGGAGTTGCACAGGTCCAGTCCCACGTGCTGGGAAATTGTGCCGATGCAGTCACATCTGCCATGTTGTCCCCTCAGGCTACTGCTAGTTCCCACGAAAATTGGGACATTCTCGGAGTGCCTGTTCCACCATGTTATGCCCTCAGGACATTGTCTATATCCCCGCGATATCTGGAGTGCTTTGGTCACTCCTCCCCCCTCCCATTCTCATGAGAGTTATCATCCTATCCTGGAGTGCTATGGTTACTCCTCCCCCTTCCCATTCTTGTGAAAGCTACTCCTATAAAAATCCTTCGTTTTCCGCACCTCACTCTCTTGCCAGCACTTCATTCTGGTGTTCAGACGCAGGAAAGGTTACTGCGTGAGGCGGCCATTTTCGCTACCTCCATGTGGCCCAACCTGCTTCTCTAGCACCCAACTCTGAGGTGCCAGCGCAAATAAAGATTTCTGTTTCCTCTTCGCTCCGGACCCCCTCTCTCTTATCTCTGTGACCCGTGCTCAACAACATCTGGCTCTGCAACACCAAGGCCCCCTCTTCCACTCCTTTCCCAGAGTTCCTTGCTTTGGTGCAATACGCCACCTCCAGTTGAAGCTTTACCCTGTGTTCTCCCTTTCTGAGTCTGTCTCCTGTGTTTCAGCTATGTGTGTAGTCCACTGGCATTCTTTTCTCTCTTCCTAACTCATCCAACCCAGCATTTTTTCTTCAGGTTCTAAGCATCATGAGGCAAAGATTGGTTTCTTTAGAGTTTCTGGTGTAGAATTTTGTGAATACAAGTGAAAGTCTTTGCACAAAGCTCCTTATTCTGGAGACAATTTCACCTGGTTGATGGGATGCATCATCAGGGATGGGATGCATAGCCTGGTCTTTCTTTTTAAACACCCTTGGATACTCATTTTGAGGCTGGGATATTATGAGGACATGGAATTCTCAGGGCAGGAACCAGAAAGAACAGGTAAAAAAGGAACAGGTATGTAGTCAGGGAGCATGACTCCCTGGAGTTTCCTATCTGGCCCACAGCCAAGGCCTCTCCTAATGTCTGCAGCAGACCTGGCCATTGTTGGGACTCTTGTAATGACCCATTTATTAACAGACATCTTTATGTCTAGTCTTGTCCCAGCTTGACCTGATCACCAGTCAGCAGGAGAGTGTCCTCATATTGAAAAGAAAGTGACGTCTCAAGTAATTTGAACAGTAACTTTCTCCATGGACTTTTAGATACTTTGGAAAAATAGGGGTTATTACAGGGCTTTGGGGGATTCCCAATACAAGCTCACAGATGAAAAGTCCTGAAAGGGGCTTGTGAAGAAAAAAAACCTCATATTTAATTAATATTGCACTCTGCATGTCTGATCCCGACGGTCCCAATCCAGTGTCATCCAATCTTTTTGGAGAGAGAAGTTTGTTTGCTTATGCAATGCTGAGGAGGATTCAGGACATCATGGGTGCATGGATCCAACACTGAGCTACATCCCTGCCCTACTCCCAATTTTCCAATTACACAGAATACATGCAATTTTGGATGCAAATAGACAAGAAAGCCCCTCTGAGGCCCTCTGCCATTTATAGAACCCACTCTCTCATGGGCCTCCTGATTCCCCCAAGTACCCCAAATGTCCTCTACTCAAGACTTTAATCCACACCCCCATGGGTTTTTGTCTTACTGATATCTTCTTAATCATTTCTGTCTGCTTTTGAGACAAAGATAAACCGGGTTCCCTGACATGGTCTCCAAGGCCTGCCTCTCCTGCCTAGTGCCTCCTCACTGCACCTGGGACACAGGGCTATCTTCCTTCAGTCTCCTTTGCCTTGAGACCTTTATACATGTGACATCTCTTCACCAACCAGGATGCTTCCCCCTCTGCAGATGGGGCCAGGAGCTTGAACCCAAGCCACATGGTAATGTGTAAGTTCTATGTAGGTGTGCCACTAGTAAGTCTCTGATTGTCTCTTCTTACAGGAATATAAGCTCCACAATTAGGGGGGAATGCATGTTATCCTCAACACTGAATCCCTAGGTTCTGCCATAGTAGCTGTTGGTCTACAGATTTTCTCAGAACTCCTGTGAGGCCTAGGATGAGAGAGAGATGACTGAGAGGGCCACTAGATCTCAGTTTCCTCCCCAAGCAAGTTATGTGAAAGAATAGGACACTCTCTCCAGCCTCAGTGTCTCAGCAATTTATAGTGAGAGTCTGACACGTCCCATATGTTTCTGAGTCTCAGTTTCCTAATATGTAAGATTAAACTGATACATAATACAGAAAGACTTATAGTAGTTCTTTCACTTTTTTTGGATAAAGACAATGAGAAATTGAGAGGGAAAGGGGAGATAGAGATACACACACACACACACACACACACACACACACACACACACACACACACACACACACAGAGAGAGACTTGCAGCAATATTTCACCATTCATGAAGCTTCCCCACCAGCTGGTGGGGACTGGGGTCTTAAGCCCAGGTTCCTTGCTCACTATGTGTGCTCAACCAAGTGCACCACCACCCAGCCCCAAGAAAGACTTACAGTTTTATATCATATTAGCAATGACTCTTTCATCAGGTTCCAGGGTAATGGCTAAAATTGCCTTTTGTCTACCCAGTGTCCTCTCCCTCATTCTTCTAGTACTATTCCCTGAGGGAACTGCCCTGTCAAACTCTAATTACGAATCTGACAGGAATGCCTTTCATAGGACCCTGCCAGCCTGTCTGACCCACAGAAGCAACTCATTTGTCCAAACTCTAGACAATTGTGGTTCATCAGGCCAGGAGCAGACATATGTCCCTGAGCTGAGTTCATCAGAGGACCCCTGCTCCCCTGGGATTCTTCTTACTGTAACAGCTGAGAGGAAAGTTTGAATCTGGGATGCCTAGTTGGGCTGGTGAATGCCAGGAGCTAGAGGGCCCACAGCTCCTCTCTACTTTCTAGAGATATCATTTCATGCTGTGTGGAAGAAGTCTTGAGACAGCAGCTGAGACTGAGGACACCACAAAGGAAATTAGGGTGAGAGGCCTAAGGAAAATGATGGCCTGATACCACTATGCCAGCTTCCAGATGTCACTGTGTCTGAGGTTCACCCATCCAACCATCCAGGTTCAATGAAGCCATGAGATAAAATTGAAATGGTTTCCCTTATGCAAGCTCACATCTTAAGCCGGATGGAATTAGTCTGTGATCCTTGAATCTGAAAGAATTCTGCTGAACACATGTGCACGCACACATAGACAGGTTCAAAACTACCTCATAGTTCTAAGTAGTCTCCAGCAGGAGAGCAGTCGAGAAAGTGAGCAAGCACTGAGAGTCCCTCATTATCCTAACACATCTCACCCGCTTCATCCTGAAAGTGAAGGCGATGCACATTGTAACAGTGCAATGGAAGGCAAGGGGCATCACGGTAGGGAGTTAAAGATCCAAGCTCTTGTCTGGGC